>NC_064850.1:32203442-32533442 GCF_024139225.1 Suncus etruscus | reverse complement strand
CCTGCCTGGCTTCCACAGCTCCTTTTGGCAAATGTCCACAGAATTCTGAAGGCTCAGACAAAGCCCATCTCTCCTTCAAGACCCCTGGGACTATCAACTTTAATCTCTCCTGGTTTTATTTCAAGGGCAAGGCTGATTCCACAAAGGAAAGGAAGATGGCAAGTCCCTTTCCCAAAGGCCATGTGCTCTTTCTTAGAGAAGTTACTGCTTACATTCATCAACTTGTTCCAATAGGCAACTTGTTTTGTTATGTTTTTAGTTTTGGATTTTTTTTGGGGGGGCCCACACATGACCATGCTCAGATGTTAGTCTTGGCTGTGAGCTCAGGAATTAATCTTGGCAGTACTCATGGAACCATACAGGATGCTGGGGATCAAACCTGGATTGACCAAATGCAAGTCAAGCAACCTTCTAATTTCTTCAGTCCTCTACAGGCAAATATTGCTCCCCTATTCATCCTCCCTCTACTTCACCCTTTCCTTGTAGTCACAAAGAGAATGTGTGGTCATCATTAAGCCTGGAAAGCCCAAATATCACTTGCAAGTCTAACATTCAAAGAGCTCCATCCTATACCTGTAGTTACTGCATATCTGGGTCTTTTCTCTTTGCCTTTGAATGGAACCTAAAGATGACAGCCAGCCTCTCCTACTCTGTTCCCAGGGTCTCTGACTTTGGATCTTGCAGACAGAAAGTATGGGGGACACTCACAGGTGTCATATTTGTCCTGGTATAGAAACAGCTGGTGTATGATTTCTCCCACACCATTGGGCTTTACTCTCTCCATGTGTCATACTTGTCCTGGCCCAGAAACAGCTGGTGTATGATTTCTCCCACATCACTGGGCTCTACTCTCCCCATGTCCTCTCTAGGCAATGCTGGTAGCCTCCTTTTAGTGGTCAACATCCTCCCCCTTGGAGTTGTTTGCTTTTTCCTTGGATAGGGGTGGCTAGCCACACATTCTTGGTTATTTGTCCATTGTAAATGGATTAATACTGTCCCTATTCACTTCAGAAGCAGTAACATTTTACAAGTCATTCTAAGGTTTAGGAGTATTAGAGAGAAATAACTCAAATCAGTTGCATCATATCTGGTTTCAGTGCATCTTAGAGGCCAGAATTCTGGCTTTCTTATAGAGATGGAAGGATAATTAATGGGCATTGTGTCTCTGTCCTACTTCCAAGTGTTAGAAATCAAATTTACCAACCTCCAGAAGAGGAACATGTAGGCAGGCCACTTAGATGACCCAAGAAACAATAAACCCAAGAAAAAAACAAACCAACTGGCTTGTTTCAGCAGAGAAGAAAGCTGTTGAAAAGTTATTGTAAGTAACTGAAGCTCTGGGATGGATGGAGCCCAGACTTGGGAAGGAACCCAACAAAGAACAATGACCCAACCATAGAACCAGTCCTGGGCAAGGTCACTGCTATGTGCTGGCACCCATCCCCCACCCCAGCTGGCCACAATTCCACCATCATCAGATCATGTTCTCCCTTTATGTTACCACCTCACTTAGGATCCAAGTTCCTGCACTTACTGCTCCAGTTTTCTGCCTCCCTGAGCTCTTGAGCAACAGGCTCTTCCTGGATGGTAAAGTAATAAGGGCAGCCACACTGGGCAAAAGTCCTGTCCCAGATGCCTATTCTTTGTCTTCTGGTCCCACAGACTGTAGGCCCTGTTAATCTCTCCTGGAAGACCCTGCAGGGCACACTTCTCCCTCACAGCCTTCTTGATCTTTGAATCAAGTCTTCATTCTGCCTTTTTCCTGTTTCTAGCCTAGCCTAGTTTCACCTGGTCTCTAGCTGGGGAAAAACAACTGTGCAAATTATACCTCTAAGAACCTCCCCCCCTGAGGAATTTCTTATGATGAGGGAGAGGAAGAAAGCACAAGTCAACTCCGAATTGGACTCTAAATTCAATGTCTTCATAGCTCTCTTATTTGCATAGCATTTAATCTGACTTATATCTCTGGGGTCTGGGAATGGGCCACATCCAGCTGTGCTCACAATTACAACTGGCTCAGGAATCACTTATGGCAGTGCTTGGGGGACTATATGTGAGTCCAGGGATCAAACCAGTGTTAATTAGCCATGTGCAAGGCAAGCATTTTAATCCCTGCCCTCTGTGACTTCTGTCTTTCAGGTAGGGACCGAGGCACCTTAGGGGACAGATGGTGTCCTTGTTGCAGGAAAGCTAGGAAGTGGGAAGCTGGTATTGGTCAGTGTCTATACTGGGAGGGGTTCTTTTCTTTGAATAGACCAAAGATGGGGTTTCAGATGATGGCAAACAAATGAAATGACCTATATCCTCATGCTCCAGCTGCTTAGTTCCATGCCAGCACCACCACAGGGGGCAGGCAGGTCAGGAAACAAAGTGGTAATACACTGTAGTAAAATGAGCTTCACAGGCTCTGTCCAATTCCATTCCTAATCTCCCTTCCAGTGAGAGCATCAGCAGGCCTGTGTGGTCTTGTTTCTGAGGCTTCTCTGGTCCTCTCATGAGAATGGTTTCAAGGGGTGCATGTATAATTCTACTAAGTGATGCTTGAGTGAAGTAAGCCCTCACTATCTTTTCTGTTTGGGGCCTTCCAAGTGATAGAAAACAGTCACATTCAAGTTCATGAACAACTCACAGTTTATTTCTCTCTAGCTCCAATTTCCCGAATATGAATAATTTACAATAACCTTTTTAAACAATGTGGGAATTTGTAATCTGCTCACTCTACATAGCACCTATGACAGGACAACTACTTCCCTTGTATCATTCATTTCCTCTTGAACCCTGGTAAGACTCTTCTCCATAGCACTGTCTCAGGCCTTCACTTGTGTGTTTATTTAGCATTCATTCTGCCCTCACTCACTTTGTGAGATTGACCTATAGTAATGAGCTTGGTTCAGTAACTGGTGGGTGATAAATATTTATTGAAGAGACAAATGACAGTATTTAAGTGATAAAATCTCATCCACAGCTTGGAAAAGATTCTGATGAAGAAAATTTCTCAGTTCTTGATGATTTTGTTAATTCTCTTGGCACAGGGCTTCTCGGTTTAGTATTTGTTTCTGGGTGACTTTCTAGGAACTTCTCTGTTCCCAGTCTAAGCTGAACAGGACCATGCATATCTTTTTTCTCTTTTGTTTTTGATCCTCCTATTTCTGAAAGAATGAGCCACTAACTTGGCAGGAAAATCTTGTTAGGCTTCCAGGAAAATTTTATATATCTTAAGCCATTGTCCTATTTCTGCATTCTATACCCCAGAGTCTTTGTCTTAATAGCATTCTTACTTGTCACTTATCTTGATTTCTGGATACACGGATAGTCATTCCAGAAAGTTCCCAGCTCCAAGATGCTGTCTTTTGGGCTACTAATACCTGAGAAGAGCAGCTAGGAAGACTGTTTTTAGTTTTTGTTTATTTTTAATCATTTTACAAAGGAATTTTTATATAATTATTTATAATTTTTATAGTTACACTTTTGTGGTTACAAAATTGTTCATGGTTGAGTTTCAGTAGTAGAATTTACAACACGCTTTACCAGTGCATATTTCCTACCACCAAAGATTCCAGTTTCCCTCCTACTCTTCTGTCTCCACCTGCCTCTGGGGCAGGCTTTTTACTTTTCTCTCTTTCTCTCTTTTCTTTTTTGATACTGTAGTTTGCATTATTGCTAATGAAGAGGTACCATGCATATCACTTTATCCCTTTCAGCACTTGTTCAGAGTGATCAGTTCCAACTATCATTGTCATAGTGAAACTTTCACTACCCTAACTGCATTTACCACTATTTGTGGCAAGAGTAGGAAGACTATTTTTGCTCCCACACTTTCTAGGGACTCTTGAAATATAATGTGGGCTGGCCAGGAAGGAGGAGAAAGAGTGAAGGATTGCATCTCTGACAATTCACAATAATACGAGGTGTTTATGGAGCTCCTGGCTTCCCTCGGACCCATGCTTTCTCTCCCTAGTTCTTGAAATAAGACTTGGCATCACTCCAGGCAGTTAAGGCTCTGCCTTCCTTTGAGGCTCTCCCTATACTTTCTTTCCTCTTAGAGCAACCACTGAAGCCCTGATATGACCTTCCTGCCTTGGTTGTGTGAATTATTTTCTGGCAAAGAGCTACTTTCATGCCAAGAGCTTGATGAAGGGACCCTGCTTTCTGAGGAGGAGAATAGTCCCACAGCAGATGGGCCTGCCTTTTTCTTACATTATTGCAGAATCATTACCAAATTGTAGATTAACTAAAGAATCCTGGCAGCAGTGGGTGGGAATGGGGTGGGAGGAGGAGAGTTAAGATGATTGGGGTCTTTAAGAGAACCCTATAAAGAGTGGCCTCTCTCTCCCTCCCAAGATGCCATCCACCTGAGAAATAAAAGCAAGGAAAGGACAGATTGAAGCCTGATACTTTTTTCTCTCAATACCCAAGCAATGTGGCTTTTTTTCTCACTCTGGGAGAAGTAGACTCCCTGACATGATGTCAGAATTAGACAGGAGCTCACACAAGGTACTTCCTATTTTAAATATGTAATTACCTTAATTAAAAACCATGGTTACAAGGTGTTCATAATAATTGTTTTATTAATAGTTGCAAAGTTGTTGCTGATTGAATTTCAGCCATACAATGTACAACACACTTCACCAGTGCTCATTTCCAGCCATCAATGTCCTCAGTTTTCTCCCATCCTCCCCACCTGCTTGCCTCTGGGGAAGACATTTTTCTTCTTCTCTCTTCCTTCTTCTTTTTCCATATAGACACTGTGATTTGCAATATTGTTACTGAAGGGGGATCATTCCTATAACTTCATGTTCTTTCAACATCCAGTTCTTGTACTGACTGATCATTTCCAACTATCATTGTCATCATGGTCCCTTCTCTGTCCTAACTACACACTTCACTATTTGTGTCAAGCTTTTTTTTAAATATATTTTTATTTAAACATCTTGATTACATACATGATTGTGTTGTTTGGGTTTCAGTCATGTAAAGAACACCACCTGTCACCAGTGCAACATTCCCATCACCAATGTCCCAAGTCTCCCTGCTCCCCACCTAACCCCCCGCCTATACTCTAGACAGGCTTTCTATTTCCTTCATACATTCTCATTATTAGGATAGTTCAAAATGTAGTTATTTCTCTAACAAAACTCATCCCTGTTTGTGGTGAGCTTCATGAGGTGAGCTGTAACTTCCAGCCCTTCTCTCTTTTGTGTCTGAAAGTTATTATTGCAAGAATGACTTTCATTTTTCTTAAAACCCATAGATGAGCGAGACCATTCTGCATTTCTCTCTCTCTCTCTGACTTATTTCACTCAGCATAATAGATTCCATGTACGTCATGTATAGGAAAATTTCGTGACTTCATCTCTCCTGACAGCTGCGTAATATTCCATTGTGTATATGTACCACAGTTTCTTTAGCCATTCGTCTGTTGAAGGGCATCTGGGTTGTTTCCAGAGTCTTGCTATGGTAAATAGTGCTGCAATGAATATAGGTGTAAGGAAGGGGTTTTTGTATTCTTGTGTTCCTAGGGTATATTCCTAGGAGTGGTATAGCTGGATCATATGGGAGCTCGATTTCCAGTTTTTGGAGGAATCTCTATATTGCTTTCCATAAAGGTTGAACTAGACGGCATTCCCACCAGCAGTGAATAGAATTCCTTTCTCTCCACATCCCAGCCAAAACTGTTTGTTCTCATTCTTTGTGATGTGTGCCAATCTCTGTGGTGTGAGGTGGTACCTCATAGTTGTTTTGATTTGCATCTCCCTGATGATTAGTGATGTGGAGCATTTTTTCATGTGTCTTTTGGCCATTTGTATTTCTTCTTTGTCAAAGTGTCTGTCCATTTCTTCTCCCCATTTTTTGATGGGATTAGATGTTTTTTTTCTTGTAAAGTTCTGTCAGTGCCTTGTATATTTTGGAGATTAGCCCCTTATCTGATGGGTATTGGGTGAATAGTTTCTCCTACTCAGTGGATGGCTCTTGTATCCTGGGTGCTATTTCCTTTGAGGAGCAGAAGCTTCTCAGCTTAATATATTTCCATCTGTTAATCTCTGCTTTCACTTGCTTTGAGAGTGCAGTTTCCTCCTTGAAGATGCCTGTAGTCTCAATGTCCTGGAGTGTTTTGCCTATGTGTTGTTCTATATATCTTATGATTTCGGGTCTGATATCAAGGTCTTTAATCCATTTGGATTTTACCTTCGTACATGAGGTTAACTGGGGGTCTAAGTTCAATTTTTTGCAAGTGGCTAGCCAGTTATGCCAACACCACTTGTTGAAGAGACTTTCTTTGCTCCATTTAGGATTTATTGCTCCTTTATCAAAAATTAGATGATTGTATGTCTGTGGAACATTCTCAGAGTATTCAAGCCTATTCCACTGATCTGAGGTTCTGTCTTTATTCCAATACCATGCTGTTTTGATAACTATCGCTTTGTAGTAAAGTTTAAAGTTGGGGTAATTCCTCTCATATTCGTTTTCCCAATGATTGCTTTAGCTATTCTAGGGTGTTTATTGTTCCAAATGAATTTCAAACTTTCTACCATGGATTTGTTCTTCTGGTCCTTGTCTCTATTATCTCTGGATATTACCACCATACTCTTATTCTTATATTCCACAAATGAGTGAGATTATTCTATGTCTAATCCTTTCCCTATAATTCATTTTACTCAGCATAATGCTCTCCATATTCATTCATGTATAAGAGAATTTCATGACTTCATTTTTTCTAACAGTTTTATAGTATTCCATTGTGTAGATGTACAAAAGTTTCTTTATCCACTCATCTGTTTTAGGGAACTTGGACTATTTCCAGATTCTGGATATTGTGAATAGAACAATGAATACACCAAGTACTTCTTGAGGGCTGTTTGTTCTAAAAAGGCCCAGCATTCAGTTTCTGAGTGAGGCTGGAGTGAAGTCCTATGAGCGAGGCTCTTCTCATACAAGGAACAAGATGGGATGAGGAGGACTATTGATTCTGTTCAGATAAAGCCCTGCTCACAGTTTTTGGCCAATGAACTCTGGCCTTGAGCCTTTTCTGGCCAAATAAGGGAAGAGCAAGGCTATTGTGTTTCTGTGCATGAGGGTGGGGGGGTTGTTTTAGGATGTTAAAACTGACATACAATAAATATAGAATTTGGGTAAGTGTGGTGCTGGGCAGGGTGTCTATTGGGATTGTGTAGACTTATTCCATTGATGTGGCTTATCAGGAACTGCTCTTTCCATGAGCCTGCCTATTAAACCTCAGTATGACAGGTCCTAAGGAGAA
Organism: Suncus etruscus; assembly: GCF_024139225.1. Classification (NCBI taxonomy): domain Eukaryota; kingdom Metazoa; phylum Chordata; class Mammalia; order Eulipotyphla; family Soricidae; genus Suncus; species Suncus etruscus. Next base: position 32,526,184 of record NC_064850.1, on the reverse strand, counting down.
GGAACTTTCTAGCCAAGGTTACCTCTGGGTATTTCTTATGTTGGGGTGATCACGATGTCATTACTTCTGAGTTCTTAGCAAAAAAAGATCCAAAATTTGTCTCATGCAGTTGGCACACTTTCGAATTCCACAAGCCAATGCTGTGAGAACACTTTTTTCTTCTCTCCCAGGTGTTATTTTTAATCTCTGGGATGTCATTAAGTGATAAATGTTGCCCTCAATAACTGCTCCAGGTTGAGTACCATGGATAGCGACACAAAGACATCAGAGACTCAGATGTGCCCTCCTGCTTCCCCTAGCTATAGCACATTGAGTTCATGAGAATTTTTTTTCTTTCCTTTAAAAGAGAATTATGTTATGGGTGATTGTCCTTCCACTGTAACTTTACCTTGTCCTCTTTCTTTGCATTCTTGTTTTCATAATTAAAAATAAAAAATTAATAAAAAAAATTTAAGGGAGCCCAAGCAATAGTGCAAGGGTATGGTGCTTGTCTTGCACACGGTTGACCCAGGGTCAATTCCTCAACATCCCATTTGGTCCTCTTGATAGCCTGCCAAGAGTGATTCCTGAACGGAGAACCAGGAGTTGGAGTAATCCCTAGCACTGCTGGGTGTGGCCCAAAAACCAAAAAAAATTTTTTCTTTTTTAAATTACTGTGTACCTTGAACCTAGCACAGACCCTTCCATATTAAAAATTATTAAAATGTTGTGCAGAGTAAACAAATTGGCTGAATTTTTAACCCCAAAGTTCATGTTTTGAGAAAGTAATAGAGTATTACCTTCATATGTTAAATGCCACTGAATTTTAGAAAAAATACTTTCAAAAGTGTTAAAGTGCTCCTAGAGTGGAGCCATTATTTTATCCACAGAGGTGCCCAGAATGGAGTTTCAGCAATTAAAAATATAGTTAAAATAATATATATAAAGTTTTTTAAGGGCTTGAGCAATAGATCAGATTGTAGGGCATTTGCCTTAATCACTCCTCTAGGAGTGATTGCTGAGTGCAGAGCCAGGAGTAACCCCTGAGCGTTGTCCTGTGTGGTCTCAAAACTAAAAACTAAACCAACACACACATACAGAAAGAAATCCCATCAAACATGTGAACAAGAGAAAAAGTTTCTCAAAAGCTCAACTGTCTGGGGTGACACTGACTTGGCCAGTTATTCCTTGAATTCTACAAGGTAGCTTGGAGTCAAAATACCTTTTTTATGGTTGAAATAAGATTGATTTGTGTATTCAGCTTTTGAGTGAGTGGGATGTTTTCAGTAGACTCCATGGAGATTTTACTGCATGATTCTCACTAATGTGTGTTTACACTATTTCTGCAAATGAGAGGCAAATGGGGTTTCAAAAGCTCAAATGAAAACTCACCTTTATAGAGTTGCTGGTTCTCCAGGCCTGTTGATTTTGATGCTGGAGTTGTTAGAACTGTGCTCTTTAAAAACATATTTGTGGCAAAGTGGGAGACAGTGAAATCAGATAATGTCAGTTCTTTCATGGTGCGGGTTTTATTAGCTTCCCATTTTGAAAAATTCTTCAGTTATGGTGTATTGCCCTGGTGATATGTTTACATTTTGACAAAACAAAATCAAACCATAAACTGAAACTCTGCATGTCTAGGTTTTTTTGGAGGATTTTTATTGCAGTTACCTTCAATATTAAATCAAATCTCCGGTCTGCTGCTAAAAAATCACAACAAAGACAGTTTCTTAGCCAGACACAACAAAGATTGTTTATCTCAGAATTCTAGGAAACCTCGAGTGAATAGAACATGCTCAGAAGGATTCAAAAGCAAATAAATGGGCCACAAGAGAGTGGAAATATATTTGCTTTTTAGGATTATGTGTGTAAACACAAATAAGCAAAGTTTTATGCTTCATGAAAACTGGGCTGTGGATTAGAGCTCTCAAATCTGAATCTCGTAAACACCACCAGACTTGTCAAAACATCCATTTTTCTCTATGGAGACCTTTGAGAACTCACTTCTTACCCTCTGTTTATGACGTTTCTTAGGCTCAGAATATTTTGTACACGTCATTTTGACAACTTGAAGGGAAGTGGAGTTTAAATTCTTCAAAAATGCCTACAAATGGGGCCAAAGAGATAGCACAGTGGGTAGGACATTTGCCTTGCATGCAATTGACCTGGGTTGCATCCCCAGGACCCTATAAGGTCCTCTGAGCACTGTAAGAAGTGAATCCTGAGGACAGAGTCAGAGCTAAACCCTGAATTGCCCAGCATGGTGCCCAAAACAAAAATAATTTTAAAAAGTGCCCATAGTTAGTGCCAGTGGGACCAGGATATGGTTTTGCATACTACTGTTTGCATAAGGAGAGGGAAAGAATGCATATATTCTAATCAACAAAATTATGGAAAAATATATTTGACAGTTTTATCAATTCTGCTCCAATGTTATACCAAGCCAGCTTTTCCCAGATTACCATTTTATTAGCCCAAGAGCATATTAGTTTAGCTCTCCATTCTTGCAAAGCTTTTTCTTCTGGGGGAACTGCTCTACTTACTGGTAAATAAGCAATGTGATTTTGCCTAGCAACTTCGCTGTGGAAACACAGCTCTGCTCTTACTCCAGAAGTAGTGGGGGAGGTGGAGTGGGACCAGAATGCAAGATCTCTACCTCGCAGGGTCCCTCTGCAGCTGACTCCAGATATCACAAATAAGATCTCAGTTCTCAGCTGTTTTCACAGGATGTTGAAGATCTGGAGGAACATTAATGGAAGGGGATATAAAATCCTTCCAAGAATGTGTGCTAAGACTGTCTGAGTGCTCAAACTAGACACTACAGAAAAAAATGAAGGAAGGAGGAGGATTATTTTTCTCATGGAAAGGAGGTTAATTATATTAGATTTAGCTCTAAGAAAGAACAGCCAACAATGACCACTCCCTGAAATTTTTTTATTAATTTATTTTTTATTAAAGTTATTTTTATTTAAAATGTTTATTTTAGACACAATAAGGCTTTATGAATACTATATTCCAACACCACACCTTCCACCAGAGTGGCCGTTTATTGTTCAGGAGTCCTCGTTCCCCCATTGCTTAATTCTATAAAGCAATTCTCAGGTTCTATTGCCTCTGGGTATTTGTTATTTCCATACTGTGTTTCTTTACATTCCATGAATGAGAGAGATTATTCTGCATCTGTCCCTCCCCTTCTAGCCAATTTCTCACAACATGATTTTCTATAGATCATCCAATATGACAGCATATTTTTTTTTTTTTTTTTTGGTTTTTGGGCCACACCCTGTGATGCTCAGGGGTTACTCCTGGCTATGCGCTCAGAAGTTGCTCCTGGCTTCTTGGGGGACCATATGGGACGCCAGGGGATCGAACCGCGGTCCGTCCTAGGCTAGCGCAGGTAAGGCAGGCACCTTACCTCCAGCGCCACCGCCCGGCCCCAAGCATATTTTATCTTTTCTTATAGCTGAGTAATATTCCACTGAGTGTCTATTCCAGTTTCTCCTCCCAATAATCTGTTGCTGGACACTTAGATTGTTTCTAGATTGTGGCTATTGTAAATAGAAGCAATGAACAGAGGAGTGCAGATATCTTTTCAGAATAATGTATTGGTCTTTGAGATAAATGACAAGAAGCAGACTTGTTGTATTATTGTAAACACAATTGTTGAATTTTTGAGAAGTCCCATTTTGTTCTCCAAAAAAGTTGAACCAGTCAACATTCCCATCAGCAGTGGGTGAGGATTCTTTTCCTCCTATTTCCATGCTAACATTAGTTGTTCCTTCCTGTTCATTTCAATGTGTACTAATCTCACTGGAATGAGGTGATAGGTTATTATTATTATGATTTTAAATAGGCATTTCTGTAATGATGAGTATTGCAGAGCATTTTTAAAAATATATCTATTTGTATGTCTTCTTTGACGATGTTCCAAATTTCTTTGAAGAAGTTTCTATTCATGTCCTTAATTTTTGTTGGGGTTGATTGCTTTTCCCTTGTTTAGTTTTGCAAGTGCCTTATATATCTTGGATATGAAGGCTTTGTCAGATAAGTGCTGGGCAAATATGTTTCCTCAAGTCTTCTGGGTGTCTTTGTATTCTGGTCAGAATTTTTTTTTTTTTTGCAGCACAGAAGCTTCTTAATTTTATGTAGTCCCATTTGTTGATAAACAAAGATGAGATTGAGCCAGATATGCAGATCAACCATTTCTCAGATGTAAAGGGTGATCTATCTATAACCATCTGCATCAAATGGAAGATTTACATTTTTACAGCAAATATAATCCTTGCATCTAGAGTATGTAGCAGACAAAGTGCTGAGCTTTTACATTCTTACTAGACATCCAAAATAATCATTTGAGGTCAATGATTATCTCCTAGTTTTTTTGGGGGGAGGGGGTTTGGGTCACATCCGGCAGTGCTCAGGGGTTACTCTTGGCTTCAGTCTCAGAAATTGCTCCTAGCATGCTCGGGGACCATATGGGATGCCGGGATTCAAACCAATGACCTTCTGCATGAAAGGCAAATGCCTTTCCTCCATGCTATCTCTCCAGCCCCTATCTCCTAGTTTTATAGAGGAAGAAATTGGTGCCCGAGAGACTGACAAAAGTAGTTACAGTCATTTAGCTATTTAGCCACAGGAATGGAGAATGTTTCAGTATATGCTAAGTTTTTTTTTGTTTGTTTGTTTTTGTTAGTTTTTTTTCAGCCACAACCGTTTGATGTTCAGGGGTTACTCCTGGCTAAGTGCTCAGAAATTGCCCCTGGCTTGGGGGGGACCATATGGGACACCAGGGGATCGAACCGCGGTCCTTCCTTGCCTGTGCTTGCAAGGCAGACACCTTACCTCTAGTGCCACCTCACCGGCCCCATATGCTGTTTTTTAATTCCATTTACAATAGTGAACTAATTTCTACTTAGTATTAAGGTTACTTGTGATATGAAACTTGTGGACTTATAAGGCAACTTGGAGTGCTACTTGAAAGCTACAATTTAATTTGTGCAGTTTAGCAACCAGAGAAATATATTAAAAGGATTCCTGCTACCAACTAATCCTGTATTGTGGCCTTTTTCCTTCTTCCAGCTTCCCACCATCTCCAAACTCATGTGCTTCGTCAAATCCTCCTTTGCCTTATTATTCATTCCTTTTGGTTGGAAATTGTATCCCCTCTCTCAGTTTATGATTTAGCAAGTGTCTCTCACAAACATATATTGCATGCAACTTCAATCTATAAAATATATATGATCCCCAGATCTCACCAGAAGTGACCCTTGAGCATCGAACTAGGAATAAACTCCAAACACGGACAGGAGTAGATCCAAAACCCCTCCTTTCAAAAGTTCAATTTAGGAAATAGTCTTACAAAAAAAGTATGTAGGGTAATAACAACATGAGTATCCAAAATAACAGATACTGCTAAAAATGTGCACCCACACCCCTTCCTTTTCCAGCGAAGTCTGGGTATACACATTTTCACACACCTACACAAACATAGACATGCAAGACATTTGATTTCTCAAGTCCCTGAAATGCCCCAATAATAAAGTGCTTCAGTATTCTAGAAACACTGCCTGGGTCTCACCCTCACCTGCCTGGAGGCAGCAGCTCTGGAGACATGCCTTGGGCTCCACATGAGTTCTAGGGAGGCAGTTCCCTGCCTATACTCAACAACAGAGAGTACAGTGAAAACATCAGGAGTGAAAGTTTTTTACACAACTCCCTTCCTTCTACCAACCAATCCTGTACTGTGTTCCAGCTTCCCACCATCTCCAAACTCATGTGCTTTCTCAAATCCTCCTTTGCCTTATTATTCATTCCTTTTGGTTGGAAATTGTATCCCCTCTCTCAATTTATGATTTAGCAAGTGTCTCTCACAAACATTTAATTCTCTTTGATTTCATTAGGCATCTTAAGAGAACAATTTATAGAGGAGAAATGATGCCCCCATTGCCAGCATTGAGATTACCTTAATAATCTATGATAATGATTCCTTTGGGAGTCTAAATTTGCATATGTGGTGTGCAAACAAGCAGCAGCTCACATAAATAACTTTGGGGGCTCTCAAAGGGGTCCAGCTGCCCCCAGGAACCTCATTGAACATTAGTAATGAAACAATAGAACAGAATTTAACCACGTCTAGCCTTTAAGGATTGTTCTGTTCAAAGATACTGTGGTCTTGAATATTTTCAAGTGAATCCCAGTGAGGATTCCAGCCCACCTCTGGACCCATTGGTATGATGCTTTTATCAAGGTATCATTCTAATGCCCATTTCAAATGCATTTCACTCTGTAAATACCTCCTTCAGAGGCAGAAATGAATGATATTGCTGCTGGTCCCATTTTATACAATAACCCTGTTATTCTAACTCAGATTCCTATCCTGTCCCATACTGGGCATGCACCCAACAAACTTGAGGACCACAGTTTCAGTTTAAGCACATAGTGTGTTAAGAGTAATTTGGAAATGTGCATTGCAGAGGGTGTGGAGGGAAAAAGATGTGAGCCAAGTGTTTTCCTTTTTATGCAAACATTCTGACTTTTCTCAGACCATTTATTTTCTTCCCCTGTCCCCCAAATGTACCTGTTAACACTAGGACTCTCAAAAAGAAAGAATGTCATACTTATGTGCTTTCCTCAGGGGGCTCAATATCTGATGACACATGGCAGCGAGTTCTTTTGGGTTAGCACGAGTCAGGTTAGATTGAGCACTTGGGTTGAATTTGTGCAACCATCTAAAATGCATTAGATGCCTCAGTTAGGCAGGGATCCTTCGCCTGGTGTCCATGAAAAGATTCTGAAATCTAACAATTACTTCGATCACCTGAATGAAAACTTCTGGCCGAAGATCCAAGCCTTCAGCAAAGCTCACAAGTGCCCTCAAAGTTTCTGATCCCAAAAGTCTAGAATCCCAAAGCTGATTTTGAAGGGCTGGAGCAATTGTAGAACAGCTGTCTGATCCTGAATCTATCCCTGGTATCCATTATGATTCTCCGAGTACTACCAGGAGTAATTCTTGAGTGCAGAGCCAGGTGTAACCTCTGAGTATCACTGGGTGTTGTCTAAAACTAAAACCAAAACAAAGCTGACTTTACCTTTGTCCTTTACTCTTCCTAGAAAAAGCAAGTGAGCCAGACCAAGATCCGTGTCATCTCCACCATCCTCTTCATCTTGGCTGGCTGCATTGTGTTTGTGACGATCCCAGCTGTCATTTTCAAATACATCGAGGGGTGGACTGCCTTGGAGTCCATTTACTTCGTGGTGGTCACTCTCACCACGGTGGGGTTTGGTGATTTTGTGGCAGGTAAGCAGCCTCTCTGTCATAGGAAAGGGGGGGGGCTAGACAAGCATTCTGTTAATAGTGCTTTTCAAAAACTTAGGAGAAATGATGTTGTGAGAGAAGCTAATAAAGGCTTTGCAGCATCACTGTGCAGTCAGATTCAGGGATCCTCTTTGATGGAAATAGCAATAGCTTGCACTTTGAGAGGAAAGCCAACAACTTCTTACACCACCACCACCATGCTCACTGCCCTTATGTAAATTCTGCATGGGCAGGAAGAATTTCCTATGCAATGTGGGCTTCTGAATTGTACTAAGACTCCTTGGATCAGCTGATAGAAGTGTGATTTTAAAAATGGTAAGTATGAAACTCCAGAGAAATTAGCATGACTTTGAACCCAGCCCTACTTTTATGTTATTTCCTGACACTGATGGGAGAGTCACTAGACCTGCAGAAGTGCTTGTGTCATTCTGGATGTAAGACAGGCTACAAGAGTTAAATTGGCCCAGCTGAGAACTGACTGAAGGGAATATAGTTGACTGGATTCTACATAAAGCACATGTGGACTTGTTAGCCTTTAATGTTAAAACAGATGTCCACAAGTTATGTTTCAGGAAGCACAAATGAACCACCATTAATGTTCTCTAGGGATAGACAGTTTGAAAATGAGATGAGCCCTAACTTCTTACATCGCCACATTCCCAGAGCAAGTAGGAGCAGCAGCAGGAATGTTGCTGTTGCAGTGGGACAGTTGCAGGTGCTCAGCTATGGATCACATTAAACAATAGATTTTTTGTTTTGTTTTGTTTTTGGGTCACACCTGGCAGCGCTCAGTGTTACTTCTGGTTCTATGCTCAGAAATCACTCCTGGCAGGCTTGGGAGACTATAGGAATGCCGGGATTCAAAGCACCATCCTTCTGCATTTAAGGAAAACACCCTGTCTCCATGCTATCTCTCCAGCCCTAAACAATAGTTTTTTTGATTGGATGCATGTTTCTTTGTGTGTATGTGTGTATTTTCTTGGGTGAGAAGAAGCCAGTGCTTTCTTTTGAGACTCAACTCCCAGGCCTTGGTCCTCACTGTGTGTCCAGCTATACCTTTTTTTCTTCCATGGAGCAATGAACACATCAGAAGACCAGGAAGTTCACTGCCAGGAAATCAGGAAATTGGGGGAGATGAGCGAAATCATTGAAGGTTGTTCAACATTATCATGGGAACTTCCATGAGAATTCAGGGGAGGTGATTTGGAAGAGTAGTTTTGGGAGCATTTCCTCCAAAGGAGCAGCTAAATACTCGTGGCCCACTATGTAATGGCCAGGTAGCTTGTAAAAATTTTCTCTCCTAAGAATCTCAAAATGAAAGTGATTAAAAAATAGTTTGCAAAAAAGCAAACTAGGACCCTACTCATGTTTCCTTTCATATGGTGGTCAGCTGTTGTCCATGAGCTGTGGGGAGAAATATCACCTGATGCCTTTCATGACAGACCTGTAGCTCTGAATGAAAAGACCTCTCTTCTGACTCCAGTAGACAAAAGGAGAAGAACAAAAAGATGGCAAATTCCAGTAGTAGATACAAAGGAGAGCTCTGGAGGTATAAACTCAGGGAAAAATATATAATGGCAACTGCCATGTAACACAGTTTTACAGATGTCTTCAGCCCTCCTGCCCCCCTGAGTATCACTAGAACCAGACTCTGCTTCAGATCAAGTGCTCTGTTCTACCCCTGGACTGTCAGTAGGATAGTTTAAGGACCCGCGTGACAAACCCTGTGTTCTAATACACTACTCACTTCAGCTCATTCAATCGTTCATCAGCAACCCAGAGAGCAGAGACCTTGGACTCTGACATTTACAGAACATGAGGATCCTCTGATTTTATTAAAGAGCCACAATGGTCAGACCTAGTACATGCCAGCACTTGACAATATCTTGACTATTCTTGAAAAGGGTATGAAGTACAGCCAGAGGCATAACGGGGGTGAAGGGCACAAAGGAGAGTACTCCATGTAGTGCTCAGGGAACCCAGAAACTGTTCCTCCTGGTGATACTTAGCCTGGCTGTGCAGACCAGATGTCAGTGCTCTTGTTTTAGTAGTACTGAGGTCCCAAGACCTCAGTTAAGTATTTCAGAAGCCATAGGGCACCAAGGATCAAACCCAGGGCCTCCACATGCCCCCTGAGAGCCATCCCCCTGGCCACACATACATCTCTTTATAGTCCTCTGATTTAAAACTGACTGAGAACCAAATTCCCATTGTTCTGAGATCTCCATGCAGGTCTCCTATAAGCTGTGGTGCTGGCTGTAGTTAGACCTGACCCACTTAGCTTCAGTTTCTAGTTTCCAAAGACCACTCTGAAGAATACATGACTTGAAAGCTTCGAAGTTTGGCATAGTATTTTGGCAATGGAAAGATGCTGAGATATTGAAGCGATAGTGGCTGTGATTTGACATGACATCAGCTCTACTAAAAATAAAACACCAAGCATCATGCAGAATAGGATAATTGAACATTAGGCTCTTTACAGAGCCCTGAATTCCAGAAATGCCTGCATATACACGTAGATAGGCACGCACAGACAGACAGACAGGCAGGCAGGCAGGCAGGCAGGCAGGCGCGCGCGTGCGCGCGCGCACACACACACACACACACACACACACACACACACACACACACACACACACACACACACACACACACAGAGTTTATTGTCTTGTTTACTAGCGCACCCTAGCGGCAGTCTTTATTGGTGACTTGCTAAGGTAAACTCAAATGTACCTGGAGGAAGCTGTAGAGAAAGATCAACCTTGGAAAACACTTAATGTTGCAAAAATTTGATAGTATTCTAGGGGAGGCAGTGCAGGAGAGTTGCCTAAAAGATTTCTTTTTCTTGTTTAAAAGGTGTTTTTTTTTCTTTTCTAAAGGGCCAATAAATCAAATCAGAGGGGGTTTGCCATAGAACACTTTAACTGTTAGTCCAAAATCTTATTTAGAATCAACAGTCTGTCCAGTCATCAGGGGCTGCATTGCTAAGTGGGTTTGGTCATTCTGTGAGCTCTGAGGAATGTTGCAGACTCTTCCAATAGTGCCAGTTCATCTGCTTTTGGGAGTTTTTGACACCTTCTGAGCTCAGACTGATGACTGGAGGTGGTTGTGGCCATGACCTAGTGAAAAGACCAGTAATCACTTCTCAAGTGATTATAGCCATCATCATTCATGCATTCACCACGTACACTGCCTTAGACATAGCTTCCTGGGCTAGGAAGATAGTAAAAGGGTAGGATGTTTGCCTTGTATGCAACCACCCTGCATTTGGTCTCCTGCACTGACATGGGCCTCTGAGTCTTACTAAGAATGATCCTTGAGCAAAGAGCGAGGAGTAAGCCCTAAACTGGACTTCCTGCCTGCTTCTCTGGGCAGCCTCTCCAGTGTGAGAACAGGCAGATATCAATCTGTTCATGGAGTCCAGCTCACTCTGTGGATCCATTCGTTAGTCAGTGCTTGCAGGAGAGCTAAACTAATCACTTAAAATAAATGATTGGCCCTTTCCACGAGACAGCCAGTCAATGTGACCCAGGCAATGGGTCAATTTGGCTTGATGGATTTTTTTTAACAATAATCTCCTCTCTGTACAATAAAGGAATTGGACTAGCTGGCCTTGAAGGTCCCAGTCTATACTAGCATTGTGATTTGAATTACTCTACCTACCCCTTTCTTTGAATTGGCATCAGGCAAATACAAGCTCATAGCATGAAATCATGATTGTATGGGCAATCTTAAGGCTGTGATATTAGACCAATATCACTCACATCCACACACCATTTTTCTTTTGGTAGGTGAGTCAAACTACATGTGGTTCTAAGAATTACCAACTATTTGGTATTACTTAATGATGGTTATTTTATTATTCTTAATGAAGTTTTAAAAAGCTTAAGGATAAAAATGACCACTAATCTGATTGTCATATGTTGGAGTAATTCTGTGGAGGTTTCAGTTTTCAGTTTCGCACAAGAAATCAAGAGACAGTCACTGGAAAAAGTATATTTTGGCCAGAGATTGTCGAGCAGCTTCTTGGATCTTACTGAGTCAGCCAAGTGTCTTTTTCTGCTGCTTTCCCTGCCACTTAGGTTAGCCAGAGTTTAACATAAATCATCTGAGGGTCAGAATTGATGTAGTTAAGGGTACTTGTGCTAATTAACTCAGAACAGGTGATTGGAAAAGTACAAAAGTAATTGTACATGTGTATGACAATTTCTCCTCTTCCATTTATTAAAAAGGCCCATGGATGAGGGAAATATTGGATGGTGATCAGTTGATGATAGTGAAGAGTAGTAGTCAGGGTGATGCTGATCTGCTGCTGCTACTGCTCAGAATCACTGGTCAAGGATCCACTTGAAGAATCTACATCATGTAGTCAACTAACTCAGTGGCAAGCTGAAAAGATACAGGAGGGGAATGCTCCAAGGCTAAAAAGGTGTTCGAGGGATAGAGAAAAGGTTTTGCTTACATGGACACACACACAAAGAAGGGTGGAGGGGCACTGGTGTCTGGTATGTTGTTCTGAATCTTTTGGCTTGCTCCCCTTAACTGCCTAATATTGTCCTCCCTGAAGGGGCCTCAGTTGAGCAAGGCTCAAGGTTGAATCAGTGGCATCTATGTCAATTGGGAGCATAGCAGCTACCTTGCACTGGTATTCCACCTGGTCTGGTTACATTACAGCTTCTGGACTTTTCTGTCCTTTCACAATATCAAACCCCACAATCTCCCCATCTACAACACTGCACAAAGACTTCCTGGGGTTGTTTCTCTTACTAGCTGTGCAATGAACAAAGACATCTTGTTAGTGTCATTTTTTATTAATGAATCCATAGCCATATCAAACATTGAACCATTTAACAGTTCCTAAGACTTGGATTGCCAGCACTGGCTTATCTGCCTCCACATTGCTCATCCCACCCTATCCTGGACCAATCCTGGGAGAATCTTTTGAGTGAGAACTCTTTATACATGTATCCTGCACAATTTTTTCAGAATTCTTTAATGCAAATTAACTTATCCTGCCAGATGCAGTATTGGCCTTAGGTAAGTCTTTTGAGTAAGGATGCTTCACTATTGTAAAAACACCCTTCCTGGGGCATGTGCATGTGAGAATTTTTAATAAATATACTACATTCAGTTCATCTTAAAAATGTTGGCAAACACCCCAGAGCAGCATGAAGCAACTTAGAAGGGGTTATGTAAGCTAAGACTCCAGTAGAGGGTATAGCACATTCAGTGCTGTAAGAGGGAATCGACATGGTGATGCCGATTTTATTATTCAATACCCCGAGAAATTTGTTACCCCACTCACTGTTCTGAAGTTTTCAGGTCCCCGTTCAGACAAAAAACATGGGAATAATTTTGTGTGAGTCTCAGCTTTCAGCTTCACACAAGAAATCAGACAGTCACTGGAAAAAGTCTATTTTGGCCAGGGATTGTTGAGCAGTTCTTGGATATTACTGAGTCAGCCATACTATTTCTCTGCTGCTTTCTCTGACACTTTATTAGCCAGAGTTTAACATAAATCACTGCAGGGTTAGGGTCAATATAATTAAGGGTTCTTGTGCTATAATAAACTCAGAAATGATGCTAGGAAAAAGTAAACAGTGATTTTACAAGTGTATGATAACAGTCATATTTTATTGTTATCAGGCTCAGGTTGAAAACATGTGGATCAATGTGGCTACTAATCTTTGTGTCTGTAAGTGTTATGGTTTGTGGTCAAGATTCAGAGTTCAGCCACATGTCAGACTCCTTAGGGAAGGGATGTACCTTATCTTTGCCTATTCATCCCTGCACTGTTAACTTTTGGCTCTAAGTTTTCTAAAAGCTGAGTTTCAGCTCCTCTCTGGGGACTGAACTTTGCAAAGACCACGTGGTAGATCGCTATTAAAGTAACTTTTGGTTGTTTTCAGGGGGAAATGCTGGCATCAATTACCGGGAATGGTATAAACCCCTCGTGTGGTTTTGGATCCTGGTTGGCCTGGCCTACTTTGCAGCTGTCCTCAGTATGATCGGAGATTGGCTACGGGTTCTATCCAAAAAGACAAAAGAAGAGGTAGGATCCCTGCTAATCCTAGGAATGTTCCTGAGATCAGATTAGCTCCCGTCAAGAATGATATGTCTCTAGGAGGTTTTCACCAAAGGCTTCTTCCATTTGAGTCAGGAGCTTCATGACTAGTGGAAATTGGAACAGTAGTTATTTCTGGGGCACACTTGTCAGGGAAGGAAATCTGGCATGCCAGTCACTCTCCACCCCACAGATCTGGTAACAATGGTAAACAAGTGGTTGTAAGAAGTGAAGTGAAAAGGAAAAGAAGGTAGAAAGAGGTATTAACTCAGGTGAGAGGAAGGCTGTGATGGCCCTTTACCTGCCTGCCACTGGGAGGAGGTGCTAGAATTCCTGTCAAGCCTGGGAAAGACTCTCTCAGTGTGAACCAGGAAGATCAGGGGTCTTTCTTCATTCTGTGTGGGGCTAAAACTTGGTAGGAGGCTAGCCAAGGGGGGATGAGTCTAGGGGTCCCAGAGTCACCTCTTTTAACCCATTCTTTCTCAGGGTTGTCAGCTCTGTGGAAACATATCTTCTTTTAGTCCCTCATATAAATGCTCATGAAAACCTGAGCAAAGAAGAGGAGAAAGAAAAAGAGATTTCAAGACCAAAACAGATGCCCTCATAGAGCTTCTAAGAAATAGTTCAGGGTGGGGGATGGAATATAAACCAAGAGAAGTAGAAGGGACAATAAGAATCAAAGAAATCAAGGAAAGATCTCAAATATCTCACCATTCCTTTTAGAGACTTGGTACAGAGAGAAGGCCCAGGGATAATGGCTGCTGAGGAGAGAATTGTCTTCTACCATGGCAGGTCCCAAGTGTTCATTTTCCTGGCTGACATCAATAATCTCAGCCCAATTTTTCTCCATTCTCCTCCCCAGATAGCTACTGACTTGCATGGGGTATAGGTTTTGAGAGGAAATCAGTGGTTGGGTAGGTGATAGTAAATAGCAGAGACACTTGGCTTTCGATATCCAAAAGAAAACTGGAGTTGCTCGTATGTCAAGGAAAACCTAGGTGCTGGGTGGGAGCCCTGTAGAAGGAAAGAGAACTGGGAAAATTGGCTTGAGTCAGTCTCTACTTGGGTCTCAGGAAGTGCCTCCAGATTTCTTGGGAAGGAACTTTCCCTAGTCATTGCTGGAGATTAGCCCAGGCCTGTCTGTCCAGGGAAGTGGCTGAGCTATTGGTTAGAAAGATGCAGCAAACTCAATGGGAACCTGGGCTCTCAAATTAACCTGAGTAGCATGATTCCTAGGACACCCCCACCACATCCATTCAGTTAACTTCTGGCCTATGCTTTCCCATAGACAAACATTTTTGAAGCTATTTTAGGTAACAGAAAAGAGAAAGATGGAAGTAACAGTGGGTTATCCCTCTTTGCCTTGGTCATCTTTTCCACAAACTCCAAATCTCCCTCAAATAAGCTAGCAGGGACACCCCTTCCAAATTCTCAAGATGTGTGGTAGGTTCTGATTTCTAGTAGGAGGCCAGCCAAGGGAAATAAGTCTAGGTGTGGGGTCCCTATGTCTTGTCTTTTTTCCATGTTTTCTCTGTATAGTCAACTCTATGGAAACAAGTATCTTACTCTAGTACCTCACGTAAATGTTCAGGAAAAACTCAGCAGACATGAGGAGAAAGGAAAAGGGACATTTTGAGATTAAAATAGGTGCCTACATAAAGCTTCTAAAAATGTGTCATGGTGGGAAATGGAATTTAAAGCAAGAGAAGAAGGGATTATAAGAACCAAAGCAACAAAGGAGGCATCTTAAATGTCGCAGTCTTCCAGACATGAGTCCAGAGAAAAAGTCCCAGGACAATTGCTGAGGGGAGACTTGTCTTCTAACATGTCAGGGTCCAGTGTTCGTTTTCCTGACTGAAATCAATAATGTCAGCCTAATTTATATTCTCCTCTCCTAAATAGCTACTAACTTGCTTGAGGGACAGAGGTTGTGTTAAAGCAGGTGACAGTAAACAGTAAACATTACAATAACCAAAATGAAAACCAGGGTTGCTCCTATGTCCAAGAAAGCCTGAGTGCTGGGTGGGGAACACTGTAGAGGAAAGGAGACCTGGGAAATCTGGTTGGATCATCAGGCTACACTTGGCTCTCAGAAAGCACCTTAGAGGGCTGGGGAAGGAACTTGCCCTCGTCTTGCTGAATATCTTAGTCCAAGCCTGTCTGAGGGCAGTGGTTGCACCATTGGCCACAAACATAAAGCAAAGAATTCTTAACGGATACCCAGACTCCCCAACTAACTATAGTGGGCTGGTTTCTAATACAGCCCATCACACCCATTTAAGTAAGCTCCTGCTAGTCTCAAGCCTGTAGGGAATCCTCTGCCTGTACCCTCCTGAGCCAATAGAACACAGTGGCAATTTTGGTCGAGGGAAATGAGAGAGAACTAGCAGTGGGTCTCCCTTTTTGTCCTTGGGTGTCTGCTCCACCACCTCCAAATGTCCCCAGTCCAAGCTTCATGGCAGGAACAACCCTTTCAACTTCCCCAGGGAATGTGGGGTAGGTCATGAGATATAGTAAGAGGTCAGTCAAAGTGAAGAGTGAGTCCAAGGGATCACTGTGCCTTTATTTTACCTATGTCTTCTCCAGCTTTCAGCTCAGTAGGGACCAGTTTCCCTCAGTAGGGACCATAAACACCAGGGGCTTTTTTTATTCTGTGTGGGGCTGAAACCTGGTAGGAGGCCAGCCACGGGGTTGGGGGGTGAGTCTAGGGGTCCCAGTGTCACCTCTTTTTACCCATAATTTCTTAGGGTTGTCAGCTCTGTTGAGACATAACTTCTTTTAGTCCCTCATATAAACACTCATGAAAACCTGAGCAAAGGAAAAGAGGAAAGAAAAGAGACATTTAGATACCAAAACAGATGCCCTCATAGAGCTTCTAAGAAATAGTTCAGGATGGGGGATGGAATATAAACCAAGAGATGTAGAAGGGAAAATAAGAACCAAAGGAATCAAGGAAAGATCTCAAATATCTTACCACTCCTTTTAGAGACTTGGGACAGAGAGAAGGGACAACAACTGTTGAGGGGAGGATTGTCTTCTACCATGGTGGGTCCCAACTCTTCATTTTCCTGCTGACATCAATTATCTCAGTTCAATTTCCATTCCATTCTCCTCCTTAGATAACTATTGACTTGCATGGGGGATAGTGTTTTGAGGGAAATGAGTGGTAGGGTAAGTGATAGTAAACAGCAGAGACACTTGGCTTTCGATATCCAAAAGAAAATCATAGTTGTTTATTTGTTCAGGAAAATATGGGTGCTGGGTGGGAGCCCTGTAGAAGGAAATCTGGGAAATATGGTTCTAGCATCAGGCTCAACTTTATCTTAAAGAAGCTTCCAGAGACCTTGAGAAAGAACTTTCCCTAGACATGACTGGACAGCTTAGCCAGGCTTATCAGAGCTATTGGTTAGAAAAACACATCAAACTTCAGTGAGCACATATATGTCCCTGAACATATCCAACTTAGCAGAGTAGCTTGATTCCTAGGACAATCCCACCAACCACATTCAGTCCCTCCCAGTCTGAAGCCTGCAGGCAACTTTATGGCTTATGCCTTCCTTTAGGCAATGATTGTTGTTGCCATTTTAGGTAGTAGGAAGGAGAGAGAGAAAGAGAGAAGAGGGGAAAGAGGAGACAGAGGAGAGGGAGGAGAGAGAGAGGAATAGCAGTGGGTTACCCCCTCTTTGCCCTTGGTCATCTGTTCCACTGCCTCCAAATCTCCCACAAACAAGCTTCCTGGCAGGGAAACCCCCTTTAACATCTTGAGGGGATGTGCAGTAGGTTCTGAATCCCAGTGCAAGGCCAGCCGTGGTAAATGAGTCTGGGGTGGAGTCTCTGTGTCCTGTTTTTTAATGGTGTCATTGCTCTGTGGAAACAAATATCTTACTCCATTACTTTAAGTAATTGTTCAGGAAAAACTCAGCAAAGGTGAGAAAGAAGGAAAAGAGACATTTTTGAGACTAAAATAGGTGCCCCCATAGAGCATCTAAAAATGTTTCATGGTGGGAAATGGAATTTAAAGCAAGAGAAGGAAAAAGGACTCTAAGAACCAAAGAAACCAAAGAGACATCTCATATGTCCCAGTCTTCCAAACATGAGTCCAGACCAGGATAGCTGCAGAGAGGAAAATTGTACTCTAACATGGCAGGTCCCAGTGTTCATTTTCCTGACCGACATCAATAAAGCCAGCCTAATTTCCATTCTCCTCTCCTAAATAGCTACTAACTTGTCTGTGAGACAGAGATTGGGGGGAATCTGTGTTAAGGCAAGTGACAGTAAACAGTAAACTTTACAATATCCAAAAAGAAAACCAGAGTTGCTCAAATCAGAAAAGCCTGGGTGCTGGGTGGGAACCCTGCAGAAGAAAGGAGACCTGGGAAATCTGGTTTGAACAGCAGGCTACACTTGGCTTACAGGGAGTGCCTTCGTCATTACTGGACATCTTAATCCAAGCCTATCAGAGGAGAGTGGTTGCACCAATGGCCACAAACATGAAGCAAATAATTCTTAATGGATACCCAGACTCACCAACTAACCATAGTGGGCTGGTTTCTAATACAGCCCACCACACCCATTTAAGTAAGCTCCTGCTAGTCTCAAGCCTGTAGGGAATCCTCTGCCTGTACCCTCCTGAGCCAATAAAACACAGTGGCAATTTTGGCCGAGAGAGAGAACTAGCAGTGGGTCACCCCTTTGTCCTTGGGTGTCTGCTCCACCACCTCCAAATGTCCCCAGTCCAAGCTTCTTGGCAGGGACTACCATTTTCAACTTCCTCAGGGAATGTGGGGTAGGTCGTGAGATATAGTAAGAGGTCAGTCAAAGGGAAGAGTGAGTCCCAGGGGTCCCTGTGCCTTTCTTTATTCTATGTCTTCTCCAGGCTTTCAGCTCAGTAGGGACCAGTCTCCCTCAGTAGGAACCATAAACACCAGGGGCTTTCTTTATTCTGTGTAGGGCTGATACTTGGTAGGAAGCCAGCCTTGGCAGGGTGAGTTTAGGAGGCTTTCTCAGGGTTGTCAGCTCTGTGGAAACATATTTTCTTTTAGTCCTTCAGGTAAATGTTCAGGAAAACCTCAGCAAGGGTGAGGAGAAAGGAAAAGGAACCTTTCGGGACTAATACAGATGCTGCTATAGAACTTCTAGAAAATGTGTTGGGTGCAGATGGAATAAAAGGCAAGAGAAAGAGAAGGCACATGAACAACCAAAGGAATCAAAGACGTCAAATGTCTTACTCTTTATTTTAGAGACTTGGGTCCAGAGAGAATGCCGTGGGGACAACTGCTATGGGGGGAATTGTCCTCTACCATGGCAATGTCAATTTATTCCTTTCCGGGGCTGATAGATATCAACAATCTCAATCCAATTTCCATTCTCTTTCCAGATAGCTCCTGACTTCCATGGGGGTGTAGGGTTGGGGGTATTCAGTGGTAAGGTGGTAAGCGATAGTAAACAGCAGAGACACCTGACTTTCTGATATCCAAAAGGAAACCAGAGTCACTCGTATGTCCAGGAAAACTTGGGCTTCTGGGTGGGAACCCTGTAGAAGGAGACAGACCTGGGGGATCTGGTTCTATCATCAGGCCTCTCAATGAAATTATTGACACGTCAGAAGGAACTTTGCCTAGTCATGGCTGGACAGCGGAGCCCAGGCGTATCAGAGGTTGTGGCTTCACTATTTAGAAAGACACAGCAAATTCAGCGGGAACTCGGGATGCCCAACTCACCAGAGTGGCCTGATTTTTAGGAAGCCCCCATTGTACCCATTCAGCCCTTCCTACTCTCAAATCTGCAAGGGGAGGCTCTCTGGCCTGTGCTCCTCTCTGTAAGTCACTGGAAGACGGTGGCATTTTTGGATAGCAGGATAAAGAGAGAAAGAGAAAATAGTGATCTCCCCTCTCTGGTTTTGGATATCTGCTTGTCCATTTCCATATTTCCCACACACCTGCTTCCCAGCACGAATTCCCCTTTTCAACTTCCCAGTAAAATGGGGCTGTGGTGCTTGGTTATTATTTCCCTACGCCTCCAAAGTTGGCTGAGAATGTTCTTCCTCTTCCCCATCTCTTCCTTGCTAGGTGGGCGAGATTAAGGCACACGCGGCCGAGTGGAAGGCCAATGTCACGGCGGAATTCCGGGAGACCCGGCGGCGACTCAGTGTAGAGATCCACGACAAGTTGCAGCGGGCCGCCACCCTACGGAGCATGGAGCGCCGGCGCCTAGGCCTGGACCAAAGAGCCCATTCGCTGGACATGCTCTCCCCGGAGAAACGCTCCGTCTTCGCTGCCCTGGACACAGGCCGCTTCAAGGCCTCCTCCCAGGAAAGCATCAACAACCGACCCAACAACCTGCGCCTCAACAAGGGCTCCGAGCAACTGCACAAACACGGCCAGGGTGCCTCGGAGGACAACATCATCAACAAATTCGGCTCCACGTCCAGGCTCACCAAGAGGAAAAACAAGGACCTCAAAAAGACTCTACCCGAGGACGTGCAGAAAATCTACAAGACCTTCCGAAATTACTCCCTGGACGAGGAGAAGAAGGAAGAGGAGACGGAGAAAATGTGCAACTCGGACCACTCGAGCACAGCCGTGCTGACCGACTGCATCCAGCAGCCGGCGGCCGAGAATGGTGTGATCCCCAACGACACCAAAGACAGGGACCTCGAGAACAACTCTTTACTTGAAGACAGAAACTAAAAAAAAAGGGGGTGGCCTGGCCCCATGACTCAACCAAGCGTTGTGTGTGTGCGTGTGTAAAACTGTGTGCGTGTGTGTGTGCGAGTCTGTTTTTAAATCTTCACCCTGACACACGTGCCTTAAACCAGACTTCTTGCTCGTCCGGAATTACATAGCATTGGAGAAAATACTTCACTGTGCCATAGACCACCGAGAAAGCTCGCCCTGTCCCCCCTCCAAGGAACCTAAGAACCAAAACTGTGCTCTCCTGAGGGTGATGCAGGGTGCCCAGGGAATGGCAGCACCCAGCATGGGGAGGGGTTGCAGCAGCCTCAAATATCCAGGGCATGTCCCTCTCCCTCTTTGGCATGATGTGTGCAACGTCCACTAACTCCCTAAAGGGGGTTGCCTTGGCTTAGCATTTATTTAAGGGGCCATCATGTGCTGAGACCAGCCTTCCCAAGGCAACAGGTTGTGGCTTTGACTTGGAATCCGCTGCCCAGAGCTGGCCAAGATGGGCCTCGGGGCCTACCAGAGGGGACCTATAAACTGGGGTTAGAGCTGACCTATTGGCATATGCTCTGAGCTGGCATTTCTTGATGCAAACCCGTTCGGCAGCAAACCTTAGTCTTTTTAAGTTTCAAATGAATGTCTGCGGGACTCAACAGCACCTCAAATCGTTGGAAGCACATCAGAGCACAGGTATTAAGAGGTGCGATGGCTTTCATTACAAAAGAAAAAAAACCCCACAAATATTCACCAACATATCACACTGTGGAGATCGAAGTCACCTACGACCGAGGCCTACTGAGTTTTATTCTTTTTTTTTTTCTTCTTCTCCTTTCTTGCAGGGGTGGGGAGCCCAAGTGCTGGCTTTGGTGAGAACTCAGCCTCCGTCATGACAGGTGACAGAAAGCATCAGGCACTTTCCTCAGTGGGAGCGATGGTGAAAAAAAAATCCATTTCCATGTTCACTTTTCTAGTGGAACTTTGGTTATAACTGGGTTAGATGGACAGGGGGAAACATACCAAAACTATTGCCTTGCATGATGCCAGTGGCTTGCCGTTCTAACTAATTCTAGGTGTCTTTTTTTTTTTTAATACAAGAATAGACATCTTGCATGTCTGAAACATACCAAGGATGACCACGGTATCATTCCATCTCAGGGCTTTCCATCCCTTTGCGTGTCCTAGGTTAGACCTAGTGAGGAGATCCAATTCTGCTCTCTCCAAGCAAATGGAAAATGAATCTCTCAACCAACCCTTGCACAAGAAGATTTAATTGTTTTAATTGCTTGCAGCTTAAGTGCCATTAATACCATTGGAGAAAAAAAAGTACGACTTAAATGAAGTATTTAAATCTCATTTTATGTTTGGGTGCTTTAATTTCTTTTTATTGTTTTTTTTTTTTTTTAAAAAGGTTTAGAACATCACTTCTTCCCCTTGATTTTTTGCTCCATTTCTCAGCACCCCTGACTCACTAACATTGGATCATGGTGGTATTTGAGGTGCATAATATTCCACATGGGTTGCTTCTACATGTTCCTCATGCTTAGAGCATCAGGGGAAGCAAGGTGGAGTGGGGTGGGGGAAGCTGGTCCTAGTTTTTGAGAGGAAGGCTTTAGATGCCTTTTCATCAGAAAACGATAATGTGTTATTAAACCAACCACACCCTGTGATGCCTCATTCTTTTCCTAAAAGAAAAACGTGGACCATTGGGCTGTTTCAACTTAACTCATTGGGTTGTTTCAACTTAGCTCTTTGACTCACATACACATGTAAGCATTTTGAATTTGGCAACACTGGGATGTTGTTGGGAGGGATTTCACATGGCTGATAGAGTGGATTAATCAGAATTTTCTAGGACAAAAAGAAAGTTCCAGAAAGCAGTTTCTCTATGACTTGTAGGGAATACTATACCCATAACATCCTTGACCATTCATTCCCCAGAACCAGAGCTGTTCTTCCTGTTTCTTGAGTGTAAAGTTCTTCCATTCATGGGACACATGTAGCACCCCACTCCATACCACCAGCCCCAGTGCCAACTTTCAGACTCTGAATTAAAAGCTCTGGATTACTTTTGGGCTGGAGCCAAGAATAACTTTGATGCTTCAAAGTCACCTATCCTATTCCAGGTGGGCTTAGGATTAGCATCATTGGGCTGATGCAGTGGCTCCTTGGACTTCCTTCCAAGACAAAGATACTTGGGAAAACGTTGTGTAGGTGTAGGCATTGGTACTTTCTGTGGGCATCATTCCAGTCTGACAAAACGTGTTTCAGAAATTGGTCAGAAAAATCAGAGTTGCTCGTTAAAAAGCTTCTTGATTAAACAGTCCATGGATCTCGTTCATTTGGGTTCAAACCCTATGTAATTTTCTACCTTCTCCAGATCAGCATGTTAAATTTTTAGATTCTTCTACTCTGAACAGTTAAATCTGACAATTAGACTTCCCCAGCATTTCACCAATGGCTTCCATGGGCAGGCATGAGATAAGGCACTTTATGGGCATTAGCTCACTGAGTCTTCACGGTAACATTGGGGGAGAAAGTGTTTGCAACCCCGTTATGCAGATGAAAACATGGTGGTTCAGGGAAGCCAAGTAGTTATCTTACCAATGGCACATGACAAGAAGGGGGAGAGCTTGTCTTCAAAGGCTTTACCAAAGTCTTCTTTTGACTTTGTGACAGTGTCTGTGTCCATACTGTTGTGTGTGGTGCGTGTGTGCATGTGTGCGTGCACTAATATATTTCTAGATTCCTAGGCTTCCAGAAGTAGTAAATGATCGTTGTTACCAAGAGGTCTTTGGTCTAATATCAAGAGGATTAAGGTCTTTGTGTGCATTTGTCTTGTTTTTAGTTTTAATTTGGGGGGTGCTATCATCCATCCTTTCTGTGTTGTTAAAAATGCCCCCCTGAAAGCACTCTTTTGCACTTTACCTGTTTACTTTGCAGGAATTCTGCTTTTTAGCAGGAACAGAACAATACAAAGCACTAAGCTCACACTCTACAGAAAGGAAAAGGTTTGGTGTGTTGTATATACATTTCCCCCAACAAGTCAAGTCCCAGTGACATGGAGTGATTGAAACACACCCTTAGCTGAGAGTAGGGGAAATCTTCAATAACCCTTTAACAGAGCACAGATGGGGCTAAAGCTCCGAAGAATAAAATCACAGAAGAACACATTGTGGAGAATGATCCATTACATTTTGGGGCCAAGAGTTTGGCAAACTGTAATGTATTATCCAAAGGGAAAGCTGAGAGGGAATAAGAGGTTGGAATCCTCTTTGTATAAGCTGAGATTTGTGGGGAGGCCAGTTATTTTGAAGTAGTTTGAATGTTGTTTTCTTTCAAAAGCTAGAGCCAAATAGCACATACAATATATGTGACTATGGCAAAGTAGCCTCAAATTCTTTAAATATCTGTGGATAAGGCAAACAAACTTTCTACTATCAGCCCAGCCTTGACTTTAAACCCCATGCCTGGTATCCCCTCTAGCCTGAATGAAGTCTATAATTTGCACATGGAATGAGTCCATCTGCAGAATCTTTAGTGGAAACTCTCACTGGACTTTCCTTCTAAAACTGTGCTGGAAACTTGTGAGAATAAAATTGTCAATTTGAATAAACTACCACTTGGTACCCACTCTTAAACCCAAGGTCGATCCTAGGAATGTGTCTTGCTTGGGATGGGGTCTTAAGTGCTGTGGTCACAACACACATAGTTGACCTATTATAAAGGTGATAGGTGACCTGTCTGTGATTGTGGATTCCTCAGCCCATTGTCCTTATCTAAGCAACACATCTTGGGAATTGGACTTTAATTGAATAGTCAAGTTCCCTCTGAGGCTTGCATGCTCTCTGACTGAACCTTCCCTAGTCCATGAATGGTTGATATTTATTAAGAGTATTATAAGCTGGATTGGTGAAGACTAGATATTGACCCCATTTCTTTTTTTGGTTTTGTTGAGACCTGAAGTCTCCTGCCCATTTGCAGACTGGTTTTCTGGTTAATTTATAGAACCAGATGTATTTGAGATCCTAGTGTCCAAATTGAGGTCATGTCCTCTGTAAACTCCTCCTGTTCTCACCACTAGTGCAGTATCAGCAGAAGGCTCATGTGCATGGTTTCTAGTGAAGAATTTTAAGCTGTTGCTTTTGGCAATCGGTTGTATCAAAGGTTCCTTTTTGTTACTTCCAAATTCATAAATTATAGACAGACCCTACCCTTTGTGGATCTGCTTATAAGAACATGGCTCTTTTGTGTTGGAAGCCCTAGGTACAATAGATATTATTAGTAAACAACCCCCTTTTCTTTCCTCTGAGATGTTATTTTTGGGTGGAGTCAATTCTGCTCATTTATTTGTGTGCTTGGTTTTGGAGGGGGGAAGTAGTGAGAATATGGCCAGAATTTGGGTAGGGCAGGCATTTTTTTTCATGGTATTGGGCAAGAATGCAAACTATTGAGTATGTTTCATGGTTTTTAAACTAGAGGAATTCACATAGAAAAACAAATATGCAAGATTCTCCAAAACATGAGGGAGAGGACCACAATTGCATTTCTTGCCTCGACTTTCAGTGTTCTGCTCATGTCCCACACAGGGACCGTTTTTTCTCTCAATGCTCAGAAGCAGTTGTGTTCAAAAGAGTGGCTGCACGAGGTTTTGGAGGAATAGCCTAAGAGTGGGTTGGTAGTGGCCTTAAAAAGTAATCTCTCTTGAAGCAAAAAGATGATTTGTATTGGAGACCACAGTT
Source organism: Suncus etruscus (assembly GCF_024139225.1). NCBI lineage: Eukaryota > Metazoa > Chordata > Mammalia > Eulipotyphla > Soricidae > Suncus > Suncus etruscus. Next base: position 32,501,407 of record NC_064850.1, on the reverse strand, counting down.
GTAGGTTCTTCATGTGACAACTTTGGAATAGCATGCCTGTTTCCATGGCTGTAAATAAAGCCCTGCACTTTGCCCTTAACCAGCAAACCAGCACCATTTACTCCCTTCTTTCCCCACCATCTGTGTGACCCTCAGTCTTCCTTCTCATGGTGGTCCCTCAGTACATGACATCAGCACAAAGGCACTGAGGAAAAGTCAGAGCTGTTTGAGTTTACTGAAAGTGATGATTATTTTCACAGGTGCCTACAAGATTTGGAATCTACTCTGTGTTCAATTCTTAAGTGAAAATTCTCAAATAGTTCCCTGTCTATTAAAAAACAATCCTTGGGTGGACTCTCATTCCATTTATATGGCAGATCAAGGGAACAGAGGATTCATTGCAAAACTTCTGAGCCTTCAAGGCATCAAGCTTGATGGGAAAAGGTGCAGCGGTGCCTAGGAGAGAAATCCTGATCAACTCACAAGGCAATCTCTGGCCACTTCCTCACCCCAGAGTGACAGGCAGGGGACACTCAGTGACAACAATGATGATGTTAATTCATGTGTGGAGGTGTTTTACCTAGTTTTTCTCTATATAGGATTTTATGGTGCTTTAAAGAAAAGGCATTTTACAGAAAATAACATGGGTTGGGGGGGAGGAGGGCATTTCTTAATGTTCTTAGGAAAACTACAAAGGGAAATATGCTTGTAACATTTCAATAAGCTGTGCTGCTATTGTCTTTATTTGATGATGTAATTCTTTTCCCCAATGATGGAGAAAATGGCAACAAAGACCTTCTGGAAGATCAAATCCAGTGTCTCGCTTGCTTTCTTTTGTGGGACCAAATGTGGTTCAAAAGTGCCTGACTTTGGGACTCAGCTTCTGACCCCAGGTTTTCTGGAAAGTCACTGCCTGTTTAGGAATTCACTCACATGCCTTCACAGAAACTATGAAAACCGAACTCTTACAGTTCAATGAGCTCACAGCCACCCTGAAAGGAGTACTCGCCAAACCAGTATTGTCATTGTACATTAGGAATGATTCTTCTCAACTCCTTGTTTTTATTTAATTGCATACAAGGGCACTCCTAGTAGTGTCTGGGGTAGGGTCAGTGTTCATGCAATTCTGGACATCAAACCCAGGGCTTTAACATGTAAGCAACATCCTAATCCAGTCTCCCTTTTTTAATCTCACCCAATTGCACAATGCTTTGCAGGTTGGACAGTGTTCATAGTGCCTGTGGAAGGTGTGTTCCTGTAGTGCTGGGCATCAAAGTTAAGACTCTACTACTTGAGCTACATTCCTGACCCACTGTCTCTCTTTATATATGACCTCAATTGCATGATGCATTGCATATTGGGCAATACAAGTCATCACATTTCCTACATGCAGCACTAAACTTGGATATGGTGGTAAGTCTGCCACTATAAGGAACTATTTCTTAAAGATGGACCTTCTGTACTTAGTGCTTGATGTAATCTTTGTGGTGTCCCCAATAGACCTCCAAATAGACTTGAAATAATGCAATGAAATGTCAGACATTTTTGAGTAGCTATTGTGTGCTAAGAAGTTGGTAAATATATTTGTGTGTAGTCTTACAATAAAATTAGGTGGGAATGTCTATTTGTAGATAGACATTGAAGATAGAAAGAATAAGAAATGTTCAATCCCATTTAACCCCTAACCTATTATCTTGTTATTATTGCTCAGGACTATACCTGGGTCTAGGCTCAAGACTCATGCTTGGCAGGATGTGGTGCTGGGAACTGAACTGAACTGAACAAGCATCAGCCACATGCAACCAAAGTGTAATTGTCTTTGCCATATTTAAAGCTCCAGAGAGTTCTGTCAACATTTTTGTGGGTCCAAAATAACATGGTAGGAACTCTAAAAACTCTTGTTGCATAAAAAATATCACTTCAGTGGAGTTGAGTAAAGGGCAATGTTGAGATGAACCAAGACATCTCAACATCCATTTATTATTTTTATGAGAAATATTTTTAAGATTCTGGTAACTTTTTGTTAGAACTAAATGTGAAAACATGAGCAAACTAATAAAAAACAGGCAATTTGTTTGGCAAAGTTAATTACCCTTATCACAGGTATTTTAATTATTTTTTATTTTGGGGGCCATACCCTGAAGTTCTTAGGGCTTTCTTACTCCTGAGGGCTTTCCACTCAGGAATCACTCCAGATGCAGTGATTCAGTCTGTTTCTCTATAGAATGCCGAGGAGGCTCAAACCTGGCTCAGTGGTGTGTAAAGCTTTCACCTTACCTGCTGTATTATCTTTATAGCCCCTATTACATGTATTCAGAAGGTCGCTATAACTTGGTCTCATTTAGAATGAAGATTTTTTTCTTGTTTATAAAAAAATAACATTAAACTATTTCTCAATATGTTAGCCCATGTTAGCTTTAAACTGTCTACATCAATGTTCCTTTTGAATTATTTTCTAACATCCCAGTAAAAAATATAATTGAAAATTTTCAGTAACATGTACATTCTTAAATGAAGACTATTTTAAATCATCAAGATTTTGGAATCAACAGCTTAAAAAAGAAATGCATATGACAGCATAGTTTACGCTTGTACACTTCATTATTTTATGTAGAGAATTAAGTTTTCCCACAAGAAAGAATATTTTGTTCTTTAGTTGATGATTTGGAAAGACAAAAACAAAGGATGATCCCCTTATTTCCATGAGTGAATATGAATTAGAAACATTTCTCCACCAAATTATTGTTGGAGGGAAAAGAGGAAGAAATAACAAATGGTGAGATAATTGGTTAAGATAAGCTATCCATCATATTTGTGATACGCTAGATATATGATAGCCTAGAGAGCAGCAAGTGTCCCTGCCTTTAAGGCAAGTCTAAAACAGTATTGTGCAGTGGGGAGGAGGAGCTGCAATCTGGAAAAAGAATATGATCAGGTTTAAGTATATTAGGAAACTGCACAAAAGTGCTAGGAATTCTGAGTACTGACATGCACTGGGTCCAGTCACACCAGGTTTCCTGTTTCTTAGAGACTATGTGAGACTAGTTTGGGAGAGGACATATGACTGGTTCCAAAATGTAGCCATGTAAGAATGTTTTAGATGGATCCATTTGTCCTGGATTACCATCCATGAAACCTCACTTGGAATTCCTTTATTGTTGAAAAGGGAAGTCAACCCCGCCTCCACCAACCTTGGCGGATGTCGCCCTTAGGAAGTCATCACTACCTCGGCCCCACCAATAACTCGTTTTACCTTGGCGGATGTCATGCCCTTAAGGAAGTCCCGCCTTTACCCCTACCTCACCAATGATTCGTGTTACTGTAGCGGAAGTCCAGCCCTCAAGGAAGTGGGGTCCTCCTTCCCCTCCCACTTTTTATCTTATATAAGGAGGGACCAACGGGACCACGAGGTCTTTGTCCCTGTCCTAATCTGGGCACACATTGACCCTGGCCATTCTGGTCAGTAGTAAAGCACTTTTTGGAGCATTTGCTGGGACCTCAGCCTTTTCATTTCTCTGCGTCGGGCAGCTAGATTAGGATGCCCGGACCTTTCATTGTAAGGCATTTTTCTGCTAAGGGAGGAATGCTTTAAAATGACAGAAATAAAACACAGGCCACCCACACCCCTCCCAGTAAAAACATGTTTGAAAGATAAAACTCTTATTAGTCACCAGTGACAACAGGATTTGTAACTCCTTCTGAAAGCAAGGGTGACTGAAGAGCAGAAGGTATATTAATTGATTTCCCTTTTGTCTGGCTTTCTTTGATTCTTCCAAGTATGTGTGTAGGTGTGTGTGGGGAGGGCATGACTTCTAATAAATAAGGACGCACCAAGATCATGACTTCCAATAAGGAGGCACAAGGTCATGTTCTGGAGTACTGTGTGTGTGTGTGTGTGTGTGTGTGTGTGTGTCTGTGTATGTATGTGTGTGTGTGAGAAGTAGGGGCCTTGGGTCACATAATGGATTTGAATTTGATGAACATAAAAATAAGGAGTGGGGGGGGGTTCTCACAGGAATTCCACTGTATTATCTGAGGCATAATAGTTTCCCAGAATGATGAGTGTGGCCCATCCATACTTGGGAATGGCCAGACCTAGCAGGTCAGAAACTTCTGATATGATTTCAGGAATAATCTAGATCAAAATGAAGCAGTCAGAGGTTGTCAAAGATCTTATCATGGAGATGAACTGAAGGGCTTATAGAACTTACAGGCATTTCTGGAGATTTGAGGCCAGGTAGTAAGCTTGGCTGCTTAGTTCTCTGATTATGGGGTAGGGAAGGGGTGCAGGGTAGATTAATGTGGTTGTGTTCTCTTTCCAGCTGACCACTAGATTTGGGCAGAGGTCAGTCTGGTTCACTGGTACTAAACCTCCTATCTGTTGAGGGGGAGCTAGGTGACTTGGGGTTCACTATGAAGTAGACACATGTTTAGATGCCCGAGAAACCTTTAGTAGGTCTTGTGGACTATTTTCCAGAGGGGCAAGGAGGCAGGTGATGGATTTGTTGCAAACAACAGACGGGCATTGAGGTCACATTTCATGAAAACAATGTTCCCCATTTGTGGGTGGGTGGAAAGAGGACCCCTTCCACCTTCTGTCATCTTATACCTGTGCTCCTGGAGCTTTTCTAATGAGACTCAAATGATAGCCCTTGCATTAGGACAATGCAAGGCCTAGGATTTTCCAAATGAAGATTTGAAACAGCAAGGGGTTATAGGTTTGAATTTCCTGGGTTAGAATATTCTAGAGGTACCATATATGAAGGCTGTAATTATGTCTTGGTACATTCCTGGAATACAGATTTCCTTGTGAAGCATTTAAATAATGGCCTAATTAATAGTCAAAATACACTTTTAATATTACTTTGTCCTCTTCATGCTACTTACTATCTAGACAGAAGAGTATAAATAAAGCTTATTATCTGCTGGCTATAGTCTTTCTCTTAAAATAGTACAAAATATCTCCTTCAGTGTGTTTATATGTGAACCCCACCAACCCCCATGAGAAACTGAAAAGCCTTGTCACATAAAGTGACTTGTCCCTTTTCTGAATCATTAGAAGTCCCAGCTTAATGGGCTACTTTAGAACAGCATATGCATTTGGCTGAGGGGTAAGTAGAGGGGAGGTATACCCAGGATGCCCTACAGCTGTAGCTCAGTCATACCATTTGCTGTAGGAGACAAAAGGTCTAGATCCCACACTCCTCTCCTTTGTATTGCCAACTGGGGACTTCCAGTGTGCCCTCCACCCCACCTTTCTTTCATAAATGGCAGACATTTGCCCAGGGGTTCTTTTGTCTTCCAAGTTACTTGTTTGGGTTTCTAAAGGGCAGGACATTGAATGCCATAGTTAAAGGGGCTCAGAACACCTATCTGAGCTGAAGGCCAAAGGCTTCAGCATGAATGACTTGTAATGACTCTTCTGTACTTAGCCACAGTGGCTCCTCTCCTCTGCCATGTGCATAACTGTAGTGAAGAAACAGGCCTAAAATGGTATTCTGGAAAGGCGCAGAGATGGATATGCAAAGACAAGACAGATTTCCCCAATCCTTTTTCCTGCCTCCTGAAAAACCTGTCGAATTATTGCAAGAACTCAAGACAAGAGCCGAACATTTTCAACATAGACAGATTGGTGTCCCACGAGACACCAACTTTCCTCCCTCTCCTGCAGTTTGTATTCACCTGCTGTGACCCCTGGAGAAGCAATTGGAAGGTTTGGGGGAAGCCTTAGTGTCCTGCAGACACTGTCCTGCTGGGGATGATTGAGAGAGCTTTCTGCTTATGGTCTTCCAGGCACTCTGAGGGGATTTGGCTGAGATATACTTACATCTATCAAGATGCCTAGGTTCCTGTTCTTTAGTGTCTCTTAGTGATCAGCAATCTGGTGACAGGATGATCAAAAGGCTAACTTAGGAGGAAATTAGGGGTTCCTGCCCTTTCAAAATCAGTCTCTTTTGATCTACTTACTTTTTCAATATATCCTCAATTTTATTTTATTTTTTAATTTTGGGGCCATACCCACTGGTGCTCAGGACTTACACCTGACTCTGTGCTCAGGGATCACTCATAGTAAGGCTCTGGGGTACCATACCTGGCACCAGATATAGAACGTAGGTTGGTCACATGTCAGGCATGCTCCCTATTAATTATACTATTATTTGCATTTGGCTGAGGGGTAGGTAGAGGAAGGCGCACCCTAACAAACCCTTTTATTTTTAAAGATCCATCCCATGAATCTTATGAGGTGTTTGGGTGAAACTAGTAGTTGTAGACCTGAAGATGATGAGGAAAGAAGACTGGTACTTTGGGGCCTATGTCTTTCCTGAGACAGCTTGGCAAACAGAAACATTGTCTTTCATTATCCTATGATAAGACCCTGCTTCCCTAAAATGTCCCCATATTTGGCAAAGCACTCCAGAGGTCCCATTTTCTAGGTCCACCTGGGCCAGCAAAATCTGCCTCCAGCCAATCTCTTGATAAAAAATGACCTGTCTGCTCTTGTCATTCTGTGGTCTTCTCTTCTTGGCCACTGCCTTTTCCCACTCCCCAGACTCTTCTTTCTTCCCTTTCTCCTTCCCTTACTTCCAATATTAGAAGAAAAACACTCCCCCAACCCTCATGTATTGGCCATGTATTGGTCTCTTAGAGTGACCAGGCTTGGGTTACATTCCCAACCAAACCCCATCATCAAAAGTCCTAGATCATTATTTCTCTTTATGCTCTGGGTTAATCTTATATCTGGACCCAAACAGACCATGTGGAGGGATCAGCACATATTTTACTGATGGGGGATGTAGGAGATAGGGAAGAGAGAAATTAAACTACAATGAGAAATAACTTATTTCTCTGGTCCTGTTACTACCTCCCCCATGGGTCCCCAGCCCTTAAAAGTTTATCTGTTTGAGAACAACTCTCTCACAGAGTATACATGGTTTGCCTTTTCCACTTTGAGGCCAGGATAGGATTTGGGGCTGCTGCCAGTTCAGAAAAACAAGAAGGTCCCAGAAGATTCCAGAAGGGGTTGGAACAAAGCTTGTAACAGTCATTGATAGTATGGTGCTCAATCTGCTGCTGTCTGCACTATTTTGAGTACTAGAAAGGAGTGGGGTGCAAGACATGGCTGAACCTATTTTGACTTGCATATTCCTGCTTTGTGAACTTTCATCACTAGAAAGCTCATTTTCACTTTTTTATTCTCCATAGTACCTCCATGAAACCTGGGACACAGAACACTCAGACCTTGCTTGGGAAGAAGGGGAGAGGAGGATAAAATAAAGCAAAGCTCTAGTCAATCACTGCATTTCCCCCAAAATTGCTGTATGTTTGTCAAAAAATGAGATCACTTATTCTAACAGGGATCTTGCTGCAGGGATCCTTATTGAATGGCTTTCAAAAATCTATTTTCCTAGCTCCAACACAACTGGGGAAGAGTCCAGAAAGTAATAAATATAGCACTCCTGATGTGATACCCAAGGTGAGGACACGTGGTTCTCAGTTGGTTGAAAATCAGAGTGCCCTGGATCCTGGCCCACTGGGAGTTCCTTGAGATTTAGAAAGGCCTCAATCCTACCCACACATCTTCTAACTGACCCTTGCCATTTTTGGGAGCTATTTCTCCTATTATTATCACCAGGATTCTCTTAGCATGGGGGCAATTGGCATGCCATTAAAATGACAAAGGGGAATGAGCCACCAAGAGGTCCATGGAGTGATTTCAAGTTTAGTTTTCAATCTTCCAAAGACCCTCTCAGATAAAGGTGAATGGGGAAAATAATAGTCATTTCATTCATTCATTTATTTATATATTCATTTATTAATTCATCCCTTCACCTAACCAACCATTATTGAATGCCGGCTGCCTTGATAGGCAGGGAGCTCAATGGTAGGCTTCTCAATGGTAGAACTCAATGGTAGATATAGAAGATATCAGGTTGACCCAAAGGCCATCTTTTCCTAATGCACCTAAAACTTAGGGAAACCCTTCATTGTTTTCATATGTGAAGAGTGAAATAATGAGAGTCAGGGTTATATATATCACTTGATAGGGGAACCAGCAGTATAGGGTCATGGAAAGCTTCAGGAAGTGACTCAAGTAAGAGAGAGGTGGTGATGGGGCTGTTCAGAAGAGCAGAACCTCAAGCAAAAGCTCAGAGATGTGCTACTCTGGGAGACTAAGAGCATTTACAAGCCACCAGGACTTTCAGAGAAGAAAAGTCAAGATTGAGATGGCAGATTCTGATCCATATCCCATGTCATGCAACTTGGATTGTATCATCCAGTTTGAGAGTGAGGAGGCCATTGATGAATTGTGAAGAAGGGTAAATTCTTAATGGGTGGTTGGTTGTGGTAATAGCTTTATTTAAGGGTACAAACTCTACAAACCACATAAAGGACTAGTATTGTAACAGGTTTATAAAATGATTTTAGTGCTGTCAGGCAAAAAGTTGACAATGTTATTATCTTAGCCCAGGTACATGAAAAGAGAAATTCTGTCATGACTGAAATCCAACTACAATCATGCTTGTAATCATGGTGCTTAAATAGTTCATATATAAAAAAAGAGAACATCTGAAGATCTGAACTGAATTATCTAAAAATTTGATTCACTGTTTTTTACTTTCTCTAATGTCATTAAATTTTTTGCTTTCATACTGTGGATGGGGTGAGAGGAAGAGCAGTGTGTGCATTTCAGTTTCACCCAAGTATCTGTCCCTTCCTTTCCTTTCTTTCCTTCCCCTCTCTCTTTCATATTACTGATGGACTGTCCATTCATAAATGGGGGAAAACTTATTTGAATTACTTCCTTCCATTGTATGCTTAGGGTTGCATACTTTTCATTTACTTGAGATTGAGGAATTTCTCCAAGTAATTTTGAGTTTCTCCATCAGAAATAGCACAGTAAAATGGAACAAAATAATGAACATATGACTAAAATTGGGAGCTGAATCTCCTCTTTTCAGAAGGGCTCCAGTGTGGAAGGAAGGATAGGACAATTTTGTGGTATAGAATATCAATAATGTGGGTACAAATTTTGAATTTTGCCACTTCTTTCAGCACAGTTTCTGATCCTAAAAGAGTGCAGTCTTTCTTGGTTGGCAATACAAAGACCTAAAGCTGGGACTGTGGGGCTTAGCTTCTCTAACATGCAGTTTTATCCTTTTCACCAAACTTAAGCACAGGACAGGAAAGGGAGTGTCAGAGGAATTTCTCTGCCTTGAGAGATCCTAAAAGAGCAAGGTCTGGTAAAGTCAAAGTTAGAAAGGACCTTAGAGAACAGTTTCATATTCTTATTCATCAAGTGTTTAGGCTCTATTAACTTCTGGACCTGGTCCTCATGGGAGCAAAAAATAGGGGACTCTGAAAGCCAGGGGCATTCAGGTTTTCTGTTCTTATCTTGACCAATAGTAACATTTATTTTTTATTTGAGGAAGGGAGTTGAGTCACACCTGGTAATGCTTAGGGGTTACTCTTGGCTCTATACTTAGAACTTTTTTTCTAGAGGTGCTCAGAGGAATATATGGACTTCTGGGGATTGAACCTGGGTAGATCATATGCAAGACAAATGCCCTACTTACTGTACTATTGCTCTAGACCCAACTTTTTTTTTAACTTGAGAAAGTATTTATTCTGTTCATGAATATTTTATTCATGAAGTATACAAAGGACCACGAATCCTCTCACTTACATACTTATTGATATAATTGGCACCAAACTATTAATTTTTGATGTACAACATAATGGTTTTTTCCCGCCACCCCCACATAATAGTTTGATATACATAAATAATGACCCCAATAAATTTATCTAACAATAATCATTTCACATAATTAATTTTTCTTGTAATGAGATATGATAATGTGTATATCCTGGTAATGTAAGTTGTCAGTATATATTTCAAAGTTTCTAAGAGAGTAGATTTAAAAGTTGTCAATTCTTAGATTACCATTGTTACTTGTTATTTTTTTTTTATTTAAACACCTTGATTACATACATGATTGTGTTTGGGTTTCAGTCATGTAAAGACTTGTTATTTTTTCAACTTAGAGACACTTTGTTAAATTTCTCTCAGTTGATCTGGCCCCAACTTGTGACATTTAATGATCTCTCTTCCACTGACCTGAGCACTCAGAATTTTTCTGAAATCTCACCCAATTTTCTGGGTCTTTCACTGCCTGTCTGACATAGGTCAGATGTAGTCTAGCTCTTCTTTTATCTGTTTGCATGGAATTTTCCAACTGTCTGTCCTTTTGACTTTCCTCTCTTTACTGACTGTTTACAATATGTCCAGTGTGGTGGAGGCACTGAGAAAAATTAAGATATTTCTGATCAAGCTTGGATAAGGACACAGGAATGAATAGTGGCTATGGAAGAAGAGATATAAGTTCACTTGAGTAGAAGAGCAGAGTCCTAACATCCCTCGATGCCTTTTTCCCAGACTCCTAAAGTCATGTGCTTCACCAAGATTCCATTCAGTTAAACTGTCCTTTAGACTGCCGTTTTCCACAGTTGCTTCTTTTCAGAGAATGTACCAGCATCATCTCTGTTCATATATGATGACATTTGAATCTGAAAGGTCAAATTTCTCCAACTCTGATCATTACTTCTGTTTTTATGGAATCTGCTCATATTCTTCAGTATTGGTTTCACAGTTGGAAAGGTTTTCTAGGTGAATAGTTTTTATTAATATAATATAAGCTGAAGGAGCAAGCCTCTTGAGGAAGAGTTGACACAAATTTAGTTGAAGGCCTAGTTATCTAAATTTTCTAGGCAACTTGTGGCAGAAAAGGTGAAAGGACACAAGAATTGATGTTTTTTTTTTTTTTTGTGCAATATACCAACAGAAGATTAAGGTTTTGTTGAATGTCTACATTAGAGAGAAAACAACCTGCATCAAACTTTGGTACTTTGAACTATACTTTGCTACAGAGAAATTAGGGTTGAAGCTAAATGGAGCAGTCAAATTCAAGCAACTGGACTTTGAAATATTTATACCACTCACCAGAATAATTTCCCTTTTCTTACAATCCTGCTTAAAGGAAGCTTCAGGATTCTTGATTTTTTTTAACTTTTCTGGGGAAGGTAATTTTGCAAGATAGATTATTTTCAGTAGTTAAAGCCTCATGGATAGTGTCCTCAGCCATTCTTTTTTACTATATATTCACAAAAATCCCATGAACACTTGCCAGTTGTACCTGAACCATCTAGTACTGATCTGATTTTAAGACATATTTTCAAAGACAAACAAATAGGGAGGAAGTATTCTGTTGGCTAATGCAAAATCATAGAAGAAAAAAAAATAACTTGATTGAGTTCCTGCTCCATATTCTTAAATTACAGAAATGATGGTGAAAGGCAGAATTAAGTCTTAAAAATATATCCAGGCTTCTGAGAGTATTAATATCCACTGTGACTTGAGTGCCCAGGCATCATGACTCAAAACACTATTGAAAACCACTGTAGGAAATGGGAAAGAAAAAGAGGAGGATGAAAGACAAAAGTCAAACATCACCAGAAAAAAGGTGCCAAGAATATCCATTTGGGGCCGGGCGGTGGCGCTGGAGGTAAGGTGCCTGCCTTGCCTGCGCTAGCCTAGGACGGACCGCGGTTCGATCCCCCGGCGTCCCATATGGTCCCCCAAGAAGCCAGGAGCAACTTCTGAGCGCATAGCCAGGAGTAACCCCTGAGCGTCACAGGGTGTGGCCCAAAAACCAAAAAAAAAAAAAAAAAAAAAAAAAAGAATATCCATTTGTCTTAGCTTCCTATTCAAAATTTAACAATAAAGATCCTTAAATGAAATTCAACTCATACATTAAAAATAATTTATGGATAGTCCTTTTTTTGTAATTTATTTTTTTGAGGCTACACCTAATGGTGTTCCACAGGTTAACTACTGGCCATACTTGAAGGGACCATATTGAATGCCAGTGATTGTACCTGGGTTAACTCTGTGCATGGCAAATGCTCTACCCACTGTACTGTTGAACCAGCCAAGTAAGGGAGATTATATTATGTTCAACGGCTACTAGATTTTACAAAGAAAGATTGGGTAATGGGAAAGAACAGAAAGCACAGATAGTTAATTTCCCTAAGGTTAAGTCTATTATATTTTATATATATTTTTACTTACATTCCTACTTTAAACTGGTTAAAACATTCCACAGCCCCTCTCTCTGATTTCTTTAGGCAAAGCTCTTGAAGAGAATTGGTTTGGGTTTTATTCTTGCCTTTGGCACTTACTAGCTTTGCAACCTTGGGAAAATTAATTAAGCTTATTCATCATGTAGTTTTTTTCTTCTGATAGGCAAAGGAAGATTCATTTTTCTGTTGGTAATTATAGAACCTCAATAAATAATATTATTTAGACAAACAGGATTTTTTTCAAAGAGAAGTCCTTGACCTATGCTTTCAAAAAACCCATTTCTTGGTTTGGTGGTGGTCTTTATCTACTTCCTGGTATCTTTGATTTTCTCTTTGAGACTTTTTCATTTATGAAAGTACTCACACTTAGTGAGAATCCTGTCTGTGACTTAGAAGATGTGGGGGGAAAAAAGCAATGATCAAGAATTAAGATTCTGTGGGTTCTTTAAAAAGATCTCCTGATCTTGGATCAGGAGATAAAAAACACTTGGTTCCTCTTCATCTATCCAGGAATTAGTGGCTGGATGATATGTGAATGCATTCATAGCATACTTTACCCTTGCAAGGGCTTTGCTATTGCTCAGTGAATTAGGAGGAAAGACTTATCTTTGAAGGACAGGGAGTTGAGATGTCATGGGGAATCAGTTCAGAGTGTAGGGAAGGTGTTTGGGAGTAACTGGGAGAATGTGCAAGTGAATTGTAATTGAACACTGTTATACCAGAAAAGGCTGTAGACCCTCTGTACACAGAGTGTATATAGTTCAGCAAAGCCAACAGGATAGGAAGAAACTTTGCACAGGGAGTATGTTTGCCAATATTTAGGATTGATAGCAAAGTGGCTGAGAGCTTGGCAGAAAAAGAGCTAGGAAATTGAACATGTGAAAGAAATCTTGAAGGGATTCACTGAACCTCTTTAAGAGTTCTTCCTGAACGAGAAGGGAATCAAGGAAGAGAGTAGACTGATTGGGAAGGAGAGAAGTAAAGAATCAATGAGGCTGAAGAACCGATCTAAAGCCAGAGAAGAGAGAAGTGTTGAAAGAATGAGATGGTGGCCATGACATGAGATATAGCATTCAAAAATTGGTATATTTTTGGTAGGTTAACAAGGTCCATGTATAAAGGGGTCTGGTAGAAGGACAAGACTCAGACTTTCTCAACAAACTTTTATTGAACTGATTGTTTAGTGATCCTGTGTATGAATCACTTTGTCCTGTTCTGTTCTTTCTTTTATGACTTTGGCATAAAAGTAGCATCTCACGTGCTATGGATACTAATAATTTGTTCTTGGATTGCCTCCCCACCAATTTCTCTATAGACACACATATCCTATTCCTGGGGCTGTGAGTTATAGCTGGATTTTCAATGTCTGCATTTCTTTCAGGTCACTTGCTATTTTAAATAGTCACTGATGACATATGCATTTTATAATTCTTCCCAAATCTTCTTTTGGTTTTTGCCTCTTTCCCTGAAGTTTATAAATTGGGATCAGGGCAAGTAAAATTTATTCCCCCAGACTGGAGCTTCTTGGGTTCTTACAATAAGTTACTTTTTCTCTCTTGAGTTTCCATCTATATAAAATTAAGAAATGCACAATTTTACATATATCTAAATTGTAGTCAGTGCCTTTGGGAACAATTTTCCCTTTGGGTAAGGGAAAATTTGCCCACAGATAAGTCATAGCTTTGGAAACATCTGTAAAGCTAAAACTAAGGCCCATAGAAATAAGGTTATTTGTTTATTATCATGTACTAGCACCTGGTACTATCTTTATATATAGTAATTGCCTAATGAAATGGATGGAAGTGTCTGGAACAACTAGATAGAGAATCTTTGTTTCTAGTAAACTGCAAGTATTTTAAGCATATGCCTACATACCTACATGTATACCAGAAACAAATCTGCATTAAGACCATTTTCTATGGCACCCTTTCTGGCAAGAGTTTCAATAATAGAAACAGGAACATAAGGCCATATACCCTTTGTAATACTGAAAGATTAAGCCTTTTGGCTAAGATTTCCTATGTACAGGGTGGGGTGGAAGTCTAAGAATCCTGAACCACATGGCTGTCCAAATATGAATAGATTTCTCGGGACTTCTTACCCTGCAAAGGGGGGAAAGGGAATTAATGTTGAGAGGATATAAAACAGTTCTTTGGGGACTGGAGTGATATTAGCATGTAGGGTACTTGCCTTGTATAAAGCAGATCCAGATTTGATACTTGGCACCCTATATGGTCCTCCAGGCCCTACCAGAAATGAGATTCCTGAGCACAGAACAAAAATTAAGCCCTAAGCACAGCTAGATGTACCCACTCCCAAAGAATCCCAGTCTTTTGGATTTATAAAGAGATAAATTATTTCTCTTCTGAAAATATTTACCTTAGAATCTTTTGTCTATTAGTGATCCCAATGGTCCACTTTCAAGTGAAGTCAAATGAAGCCACCTTCAACATCTTTGTTGAAACTTCTTGTACTCTTCTCTTTCCAGGCCTTTTCGGCAGCCTTCACCTTCCAAGAAATTCTTGGGTTCTGCTTCCCCCACCTTGTTTCTTAATGAGTAGCTCATTTCTAATAAGATGGTTTCTCTTCTTACAGTGTATTTTACCTCAGCTGCTAAAGCAGCAAGTGGTGATTCCACCAACTTAATAGTGCTTCAGTATCCGTCGGATCAGTCCTTTGCCATGCCAAAGCTTTAGATTGACACATTGTATGCCTTATTTCCTGTTACCTCCACCCCCAAAATTATTCCTTCCCCATCCTCCACTAGCTACTCTTCCAGGCTAAGGGGTGGCTAAGCAAAATTGATGGTTGCTCACTTTCTGAATACCTCAATAGTATTTATGGTGGAGGGCAATTCTCAACTTTCCTTTTTCTAGATGCCAAAGTATTAGTTTTCTTTTCCTATGACTTATTATGACTATGTGCTTGACTGGTCCTTGATGCTTTTCTCACAGTGTATTTTTCATACTGCCACTAAAGCAGCAAGTGGTGGTTCCACCAGCTTCTTCATAGTCTTTCAATATCTGGTGAATTAATCTTTTGCCATGGGTCTATCACCATTCAGCCCTTGACCTCTGTAGCAGCCTCCTGTGTTTCTGCTACTTCTTCCTTTGGCTCTGAAGCTCCAGCACAGCAATATGGAAGCTCCTAACCCTTTTCAAATGTGGCCCAAAATGTTACCTGCTAGCAGTTTACTTTTGCTTTCTTTTTACCTAAAATGACCTGCCACTCTTTCTGGCCCCCCAAATCACACTTTTAGTTCTGATAGAACATTTGATAGATGAACTTTGTTTTTCTGGGAGAACTTTACTTACTGTTTTATTTTCATATTTAGTTCTGTCCTCATTATTTGCTCACTTGTTAGTGTCTTTCCAAGAGTTGAGAACTTCAGGAAGGATAGGGAGTCGACTTAGATTCCTTTTTTTATTCCCCATATACCCTGCCTTGTTTGATTTATCTTTATTTCACCAGTAACCAAGAAAAAGCAGAAGGTACTCAATAAATGCTTCTTGCATTGTCTCTTATTCTTCTCTTCATTAAACCTTTCCTTTGAGTTGAGTTTATGTTTGCCTAAGAGAAACTCAAGTGTGGTCTGTTCATGCTGTGAATGGTTGAATTATAGGCATGTGAGCTGTGGTCTCCCAACCCTACCCCTTTCCATTTTCTAAGGGCTTCCTAGAGGCCAACAATTGTCTTCCTATTGCTCTGATCACAAGAAGTCATCCTGTCCAATGATTTAAGAAATGATTTAGTGTTATGAATCCTCTTTTCTAAAGAAGGGCATGATCCTGCTCAACTGAGAACAGAGTAGCTTTCATGGAATGAAAGACAAGGAACTTGGAGACTAGAAAACTCTGGAATCCTAGTACAAAGTACTAGGTTTGGCAGACCAGTTCATATATCAAATGTCAAGCACTGGGAGACATGAAGGCATTAACTTACACTAGTATCTGATGTGAAAATTGAATGGGACTTTTGTGAGATGGAAAGGGACAAAAATTTCCAAACACCCTCTCCCCAAAACTAGGGTCATTTCTCACGTCAAAGGATAAAGAGAAGCAGCTGGTTAGTTAGGAGGAGAGATGAAATGTAGGGGGAGTGATATTTTGCCTAACATTCTATTAAGTGCTTAGTCTATGATCAGATGTGATCATGATATGCACTTGACCAGGTAGAATCATAATTTTCATTTTACAGATGCAAAATTAATGTTCAGAGAAAAGAGATAATTGTTCTAGGGGTAACATGGCTAAAGTGTCAGAAACTGTCTTCCTGAAAGCACATTGAGTTTTGTTTTTTTATGGGGGGGCACACACTTTTGACGCTCAGGGGTTCTCCTGGCTATGAGCTCAGAAATCGTTCCTGGTTTGGGGGGACCATATGAGGGGATCGAACTGCAGTCCATCCTAGGCTAGTGCTTGCAAGGCAGACGCCTTATCTCTAGCATCATCTCTCTGGCCCCTGTTTTGTGTTGATTTTATAAGTGTCTAGAGAAGTGGAAATTTTTTTGGAGGGTAGAGGAGGTAAGTGGTTATTCTGGTGAAAAAAATATTTCAAGTATAATGATACTGAGCTTTGCATTTTCTGCCCTTAGATATCCTGGAAAGGGGTAGAAAGGGGAATCTATTCATCCTAGAGGGATCAGAACATTTAGCAAGGATGGTCTTCAGGGACTATTTTTGCACAGTCTTGGTAGACTGAACAAATAAACTAATGTCATCAGATACAGAAATGAGAGGAATTGGGAAGCTTATCCAAATCTGTGATGATGCAGATAGGGCACTTTAGAATGACAAAATAAAAGGTGGTTTTGTGACCAGGTAATTTTATAAAAGAAAGCTTAACCAGTTTGTGTCTGTCCTTCTGAGCTTTTTACCATGAGATGTTAAGTTTGGGTGGAAAGTAGACTTTGCATATGGACCAGAGTGTCAGTCACACAGACCAAGAAAGTAGCACACAGAGAATTTTTATATGATGTGATTCTTTTTTCTGGTTCCGGAGGATTATTAGGGGAGTGGAGTGAGAGGAGAAAGGGAAGATAGAAACTGTGTGTGTGTGTGTGTGTGTGTGTGTGTGTGTGCTCTATTCCAAGGTGTCTAAGAACATTGGTCAGAAGCTGACTAAGAACATTGGTCAGAAGCTTGACAAAGGAATGCTTAGGAGAAATGAGGGAAAGTGGAAAGAGATGAGCTTGTTATAAAATGGGGAACTGGTTTTTGGTTCAACAGGAAGACCATTGACTCTACTAAGATCATAGAGGTTAAGTGAGGGTCACTGAGAGGACCTCAGAGTAGACAGAAGACTTAAGGAGGCTGGCTTCTATTATTTTTTAATTCAGTTCTTTCAACTTCTTGTCTCTGCTTTCCACCAGGACAAATGGATAAGTATTTACATCAAAATACTCAGTTTTTTCTTTTATATATTTTAAGTAGCAAATTGTAGGCAATTTTACCACTTGGAGTAAGGTGGAAATACCCCTTATTCTTCTGAAATAATATGAGCATCTGAAATACATATTTCTATGTAACAGCTTTCCCAGGAAAGTTTATAGGCAAATCTGAGGAGGAAGAGGAGAAAGAGGAGAAGAAAGAGAAAGGATGAAGATAGGATATGAAGGAGGGGGGGAATCTTATCTGGACTGTCTAAGAGAAAGTTCTTTATGGTTAAAGTGATGGAGAGTATTCTAAGGGCCTGAACTGTGAGGCAATATAGTGCAAATGCTGAATAAATCATTGAGCCAAAAAAGATGATCCAGGTTACTGCTAAAATCAGGAGCAAAGGAAAGAATGGAGAAATGCATAGTGAGATCTCAGCAGTACCAGGTAGGAGAGTGGGTGGTATTGGAGGAACTTTTGAAGGGTTATTCTTTCTTGCAACTCTCTTTTGTCTTCAGACTGCCAAGGAATAAATGGGAATACTTTTTTACTGCAGTATATTGCAGTATAATCTTAATAGGTATACTCTTAAAGGACAGGTTGGACAACTCCTCGAACTTTGAATGCCTTCCTCTGGCAAATCACCACAGACAGTTAGTTCCTGGATTCCTATTTTAGAAAGGGACTGTGTGTGGGGAAACAGCACATAGAACTGCTCCCTGGGTCTGTGTCTTTTCTGCAGAGAGAGGTACCAAAGGAGATCATGATATTCCCAGCACATAAAAGCAGTGAGCTGACTTTGTGAGTCAGACACACACAATTTAGGAGAAGTGCAGAACATGTAAATGCAGAAAGGCTGGCAGAACTGGAAGTAAAGGTGTTGAGGACTTCATTATCATGAGTCTCTTGTCAACAGATTTCTAACTTAGGTTTAGAAAAATGACATTTTTCCAGAGAGAAGAGTCAGAGGTTAATGCCTACTTGAGTGGAATATTCTCCAGAGAACTGGGGCAAATAATTTTGGTCACATATCCGAATGAGAATAAATGGAACCCTTAAACTAGTTATTAAAATAAAACAATGTATAACTTAAATGTGTCTAACAACACTTGACTTGAAGCCAATCCAAGGGTTCCTATTTGAAAGGAGCTTACATTTTACTTATTCTTTTTACAAAATTATAAGAAATTTTATGAAGTATTGGTCAGGTACCAACAGTATGATAGAACTATAGTAATATAAATTTTAGAAGGAATATTTTGAGTAAATGAATACTCTGTGTGACAAACCCATTTAAATTGAAAGACCAAGTTTCTTGTTTGTGGGTTATGTATCAGATTTTATACTTTCCCCGAGTTTATGCTTTCCACTGCACTGTGACTGGAAGGCAATGCCTATCATATCTACTTAGAAACTATGGTACCCATAGAATGTCATCTAGTTGAATATGTGCTAGCTGTGTAGTGAATGGATATGGGGAACTTCTGGGTGGTAGTGGCAGATGTGACCTTCCTGCCAGGGTAAACTCCAGTAAAATGGGTGGACAGAGAGATCACAGGGTGAATCATCCCCTACCTGGCCCTGTGGCTGCTGCATGGATTTGAGAAGACTTACTGGAAAGAAGCAAAACAAGAATTACACCTAGTTAAATAATGATTAGTGAGTCAAATTTTGGTTAGAAAAGATGTACAGGAGCTGGAGAGATAGCACAGCAGCATTTGCCTTGCAAGCAGCCGATCCAGGATCCAAGGTGGTTGGTTCAAATTCTGGCATCCATATGGGTCCCCCGTGCCTTCCAGGAGCTATTTCTGAGAAGATAGTCAGGAGTAACCCCTGGGCACTGCCGGGCATGACTCAAAAACAAAAAAAAAGAAAAGATGTACAAGTGATAGCATAGGTTGCACCAGGGTCAAGTCAGAGGAGCTTCAATGTTCTATCTCACATGCTTTTACATTCCTAATTGGGTTACCCAATTTATAAATTTACCCTATTTGAAATTAACTTCAAACTTGAAATAATTTTATTTTAATCAATTAGGAAGGGGTTTTTGAGGGCCCTATGGTCAACCCCAGTTTGTCAGTTATGATTTTCCTGTCTAGACTCTCTTCTAGTCTCCTTTATCCTTAGAAAAGTCTTTGTTCCATGTGAAAATACTCTGCCTGTCTTCTGTTGATGTGTGGGTGGGTGCTCTTGAGAGCCCCTCTGCTTTGAATACTCTTACCCACTCCTATGATAAGGATGAGTGTTGTTGACAAACTGTCTGGATACTTCCCTAAACTTAAGAAGCCCTCCTCTGATTTAGATAGAGAGCTTTACACAAAGGGTAAAGGGTAAAGTTACTCTAGCAACTCTTTAGAGTCACTAAATCACACTCTAGACACTAAACTAGTCACTAAACTGCTGTTTAGAGTCACTAAACTACTCTCAAACCAAATTAGAGAGTATCTACTGGCATCTTTCAGTGGGTGCCATTTTTTTTTGCTTTAGCCCACAAATCAGAAGACTTGAACTTTGTGTATGAGTCTAAGAAACGTGATTTTGAATGAGAAAGTGTTTGACTTTTTGAAATACTGTTTGACTGTACAACAGGATAGAATATTTTCAATCAGGACTGCTCTGAAAAGTCCAACATAGATGCCGGGGTACCACTCAACACTGGTGCCTTTCATATTTCCACTCAATGAAAGAGACTCTTCTGAATTAAGACATTACCCTGATGATTTATCTACTTACTCTCTTGAGTTATAAGACAAATTATATGCCATTCTGCAGAACTTATGGCTAAATACAAATTCACTACAGATGGGTGCTTAATGATCACAAATTTTAAAAAATGTTCTTTGAATGAGTTATAAAATGCCCCTTCTCTACTTGATCTTCCTCTTTCCTCTTATATAGCCTTGACATCTGTTGTTCCTGAAACATTCTGATTGCTATTAGCTGTAATTTAAAGAGACACCTGTCATTAAGGAGACACTAGCCATTTAAAAAAGTTATACTAGGTTTCAGTATTATTTAAAAGAGTGCTATTTTTACATGTCAAGGTTTTACATGTAACATGTTTCTACATGTCAGGAATTGCAGTTGTGAATAGATAAATTGACTCTCAAAAGTCACATTAGAGATGAAGAAAGTGGAGAGTGATAGGAAAGACTGAATAGAATTAGACATCACCACTAGGGTGGGTAGTCTCTGGGGTACTAAACTTAGTAACAGCTCCTGACAAAGGAGCTTGATAGGCATAAATTTCTCAGATTATTTGGGAGGAGAATCTCTCATGAAGCATATCCTCTCAGTTGTAAAATTTAATGGGGCATTGTAAAGTCTATGTTATTGATAAGAAAACGCATTTACTTAATTCATCCATACAAAACAAATATTTCAATTAACATATTTGTACCATCTTTGTGCAAGGTACTATATTTGCACCAATGTTACATAGAAATGATTCAAACTTTGTTATTTTCTTGAAGATCTCAGATGACTGTCAAGTTGAAGCATATTACAGCAAACACGATTTTATAAATAAACCAGTATGATACAAGCTAATTAAATCACATCCTCACTTTGATGGGGAGGGGAGAGTTAGGAAAAGTGTCCAAAGGTAAAGGGAGTTTATAGATCTAGATCCTGATCCAAGGAGGTCTAAGATGATGGTAGTTGGGATGAACTCTTCCACTGAGGGTTCTTGATTCTGGATAACACAGTTTTGCCATGGTTAAAATGAGAGCCAGTATTTATGCACTTTGGGGAATTGGAAAAAGAAGTAAAGATCTTGAAAAATCAGAAAAGGCTTCAAAATGTGGGGTGCATGGTAGAAACCATTTTTATGTCCTAAGGACATAGAGATGATTTGAATCTGGAACAGGCTTAGGGTCCCTACTACTACTACTACTACTACTACTACTACTACTACTACTACTACTACTACTAGAAGAATGGATAATCAAGAGGTACCATATTGCTTTCTAGGAGTGCATGGGAACCTAAAAATCAGCCATGATGCTTATAGATTGGGGTAAGAGAAGAGTGGGTAAAACCTACATGGTAAAAGGTCTGTAGTCTAGGCATTTTGGGTAGGGACCTCTCCTGATTGATCTGTTGGTAGGTTCCCTGGCCAGATGGGGGTGGTATGGTTGGAAAGAGCAATATAGGAAAATTGAAGCAACTCAAATATTTTTCTTCCTCAGGACAGGTTTGGTTTGGAGATGGATTAGGGTCAGATGTTGGCCATGACAGACTGTCTGTGGTAGTTGGTGGAAAGCAAGTATGCTCTTGAGAGATACTTTATACAAGGATGTTATGGCAAGCCAGGAGATATTCTGGCTGAGAGTTGCATGAACACTACTCCATCTAAAATAACACTTGAATTCTATTGTAAAACTCCTAATGCCTAATTAGCAGCAAGAGCCACAGGAAAATTTGCTAGAATCACCCAGTCCAATCTGAATAATGGCAAGTCCTCTGTCTCCCACACCCTAATCACTACAACCAAGATGCAATAGAAGCCAACAGGCTCTCTCCATATCCATTCATGGTTGAATACCACATCCAGCAAGTGCAGAGCCAGTTATACCTTGTGGATTACACACACTGAGCCCAGATTGAGTTCTGTGTTGGGAGCCCTGGCTTTAGAGAAATAAAAGCTTTTGAATCTTAGTTTTGTTTCTGACTGCTTTAATTCTATATTTCTGACCATTCAAGGCTCATGAATAATATTCTTGTTAATTGACATGTCACTCATTATTATTATTTGGTTTTTGGGCCACACCCGGCGGTGTTCGGGGGTGACTCCTGGCTGTCTGCTCAGAAATAGCTCCTGGCAGGCACAGGGGACCATATGGGACACCGGGATTCGAACCAACCACCTTTGGTCCTGGATCGGCTGCTTGCAAGGCAAACGCCGCTGTGCTATCTCTCCGGGCCTGTCACTCTTATTCTTTAACTGATAAAATAGCCTTCTTTTCAGGTCATATCAGTCTAATTGTACCTCAGCAGATCTCACAAAATATACAAACCAATAATCAGGGGCTTCAGTATATCTTAAAAGACCATTTTAATCCTTAAGCCCTATACAGAAAGTTCTCTCCATTGGCAGATGCTTTTCTTCATACTGACTTGGAAATTTATAATTGGATATGTATATTTCAATCCAAAGCTTCAAAAGTATAGTGAGATTGTAACAAAATCAAAGAGGTTTATAATTGAAATCTTGCGACTAGTGCTTTCATTGAAATACATTTTGTTATGCCAATTCAATATTTAACACATAAAATATCTTTTAGGGAGAAAAGAGAACTTGTTTGTTTTTCATATTCAGGGTCTATACTAGTTAGGAAGGTGTGGGATGTTGATGAGTTTAATACAGCCAGAGCCCTTTCTCTGCTGATACTATAATGCCAAGTGGTGTCGAGACATCTTTTATTAATCAAACAGTACCCAGGGAATGTGAGGAACAGGCAGTGAATCTATATTTATAAATTATTTTAAGAGTATATTTAGTTTGAAAGTGACATTTAAAGAGCTTTCCTAGGAGATTAATTGCCAGCTGGTATGATGATACTTTGGGTTCCCAAACACCTCCGGGTGAGCTTTTATTTCCAGGAAATGGCTGGTGTCTTAATCATGACTTCTTACTTTGCCAACTAAAATAGAATTTATATTTGGGAATCTTTATTTGATGTGGTTTCTCCCTCTGATGCCAGTCAGCCTCTTATTTGCAGTGGAATAGAACAGCTGGCACAGTCCCATGGAGGCAAGTGAGATGATAGTTCATGAGGGCTACTGTAGTTCTTCTTGATCCCTGGGATAAGGATGACTCAATTCAGAGATGCCTGGAATATCTGAGAAGTTCATAATATGATGGAAAGCTCTTGTTCTTTAGCAAGTTTTGTAGGTTTTTTTAAAAGAGAAAGTAATACTTATTAAAATGTTTAGATTTGGAGATGTTTATTATGGGACGCTATTGCTTAATTGCATTATTGAGTAATGCCACCAATATCTCCCTAAACTCCCTCAACAAAATAAAAAAGATAGGCATAGCACCATTTTTTCCAACAAGGATAAGGCTTTCACAACTGCAAATAGTGTAATTTGTAAAGCTAACCCTTAC
The DNA here is from genome assembly GCF_024139225.1 of Suncus etruscus. Classification (NCBI taxonomy): domain Eukaryota; kingdom Metazoa; phylum Chordata; class Mammalia; order Eulipotyphla; family Soricidae; genus Suncus; species Suncus etruscus. The sequence goes on along the minus strand of NC_064850.1, from coordinate 32,477,803 downwards.
CATAAATAATTGTGTGTTATTTGAAGAATGTCAGGGTTAGCAATAGGAGAAAAGCCAATGGTTCCAGATATAGGCTTAAGTTTATTTTTCCTTGGGGATTCACATTAAGTGGTACACAACAGCCTTTTTGCATAGTTTATTTTTAGAACCATTCTGCTTGGTAGCCATATCAGAAAATAATTTAGCTCCAGTCATTTTTGATAGAATTGGGTAAACAGTAATATTTTTAAAAAATGTGAATGGGTCTATGTGACACTCTCAGATGGGAACAGTCCCCTTCTGAGACAACACTCAATAGTGGAAGGATAAGATGTTTAGGATGGGAGTTTACCAGGTAACTCAAACTGAAATGCCAGAAACTTTGAATCTTCAAGTCTTTCTTGAAAGGTCTCAGTGTGGAAGATACAATGATATATGAAAGCAAGGGATCAAGAGGTAGGAGAAATAGGTCAGGGTATCTAACACCTCAGGGAACAATGAGGTCTGAAGGTAATCAGTGAGTACCCTGAATTGAACTGGAATATTCTTGGCCTCCTTTGATTAGCAGTCAGTGGCAAGTGGCAAGTTCTTGGGGTACAAGTTGTCCTGGGGTATATTACCTTGGGGCAATGGTGAACACAGTGTGAGATTTCTGTTCTCTCAGTGCTCCTCCTACTCTTTTAAAGCACCAAATCCTTCTCAGATTCCCCCATTCAGAATGAGCCCCAGTTTATAAATTTATATTTACATTTAATTTGTTATTGTGAGAAATTCTGAAAAAGTCTAACCTAGTTCTGTGTTTCTGGCAATGTCAACATTGCAGTATCTTGCTGTGAAAAATATTCAAGCATATGCATGCTTTGTCTTTTTTTTTTTTTTTTTTGTCAGATTCATTACATTACCTGTAGGCCATTTAATGTCATTATTTCTGGAAATAATGTATATTTGGCCTTAGGAGTCACCATATGGTCTTTTCCTTGAGCAGAGATCGAATTCCTAAGAAGGTGAACCTTAAGCAGATGAACCTTCTTTGGGGAATGCCAAATAAGACACTTTCTGGATATCACAACAGCACAAATGGCAGGTGAACCAGGCATTCATTTATAGAAATCTTGTCAAGCTGAGTATCTTCCAATCAGGAAATTGCAAAGGTGAAACCAAGAGTGGATGCCATTTATGAAGTTACACATAATATTTTTAAGTATACCTGTGGTTGACTACTTCTGACAATGTTCTTTGATGTTGTGAGAAACATTCCTATTTAATGAACTAACATGCTACTGTCTAAGAATTTTTCCATTTCTTACATTTATGTCGCCAGTTTTTGCAACACAATGATTTGGTGCCCCATAGAAGTAAATATTTGAGGATTCATCTAGATTTTAAGAAGCATCCTGAAAATTGATTCATGTTTCTTTGTGGGAAAGGATACCCAACGTACTATAAGAGGATTCAAGTACCTTGGACACAGGAACAGGTCTTGACCTGGAGTCAGTGGGGCTTTAAGCAAAAGATGGAATATGTGACATTGCTTAGAAAAAGAGACTTATTCGTCTGCACAGAATTTCAACTAAAACCTTGAAATGGAGAAAAACAGGCCTTTAACTGATAGAATGATGCCATATTCATAAAGAACCTACCTAAAAGGAACCAGGACTACTTTTTCAAATTTTGACATAAATTGAAAGCCTGTAATGTATACGATAAGTTATTTTGAAGGAAATTTATAAGTTAACAGAGTTATGAACCTCCTATGAGAGGAAAGAAAAAGAGAGTGGAAAGGTATAGTGTCATTATGGTCTTGTATGCTGTCTCATTTCTACCAACCTCAACTGAGGATGCAAGTTTAAAGTTTTGTTTTAGGAATATTTGAACTAGGTCTTTAATTCCTGAAGATGGAACTGTTTTTTTTCTTGGTGAGAGGGGCATACATTGCAGAACTCAGGAGTTACTCCTAGGGCCCATATAGAACATGGGAGATTGAATCCTAGGCTAGACGTGTGCAAGGAAAACCAGCCCCTGGAACTGGTTTTTTAATGGTTGAGATTAACTCAAAACTGTTGAAAATTTGCCTCTAGGAACTAACTGTAGGATAAAACAAAATGATTTTCTGATTATATTATACTTAATTAAGTCTGAATAAATCAGAATTTTAAAAAAATGGAAATCCATGTACCCAAGTGGTTTATCTTTTAGCTACATTGTTTTTTCTCTGAAGATTTCTCAAAATACAGTAAGGCACAAAAGGCTTAGCTGCACTGTATATTTAGGGGTATGGAGGAGAAACAAAAGCATAATGCTTTTCATAAAGAGTATGATGGGGAAGGCCATTCCAGACCTTCCTATCTTACCTAAGTCAGGCAAAGATGATGGATTTTTACGAGATATTTTCTCAAGACAATTTGAGCCCTTTCTGGAACATAGATTTTCTCTATTCCTCATCTAAACCCTTCAATTGGAATGAAAATCTGGTGTTGGCTCAGTATTCTATACCTTTAAAATGTCAAAAAAGATCAACTAGAGCTCCATGTGAGGCTTATAAGACAATTACAACTTTGGAGACTTTTGACATCTTCCAGTTAAACCCTTCAGGCAGAATTCAGAAATCAATATAATTTACCAGGAGAAAAATGTCTTCCAAAAGATGGTAATCTTCACATGATATATTCCCCAAATAAAAAATTTTTTTTTTTTGGTTTTTGGGCCACACCTGGTGGTGCTCAGGGGTTACTCCTGGCTGTCTGCTCAGAAATAGCTCCTGGCAGGCACAGGGGACCATATGGGACACCGGGATTTGAACCAACCACCTTTAGTCCTGGATCGGCTGCTTGCAAGGCAAACGACACTGTGCTATCTCTCTGGGCCCAAATAAAAATATTTTTTAATAATTGTTGTTGGTGGGAAAATGGCAGATGGGAAGCAGAAGAGGAGAATCTGGAGAAGGTGCAGTAGGAAGAGTTCAGAAACTCCAGAAGAATTTTGAAAGTTTTCATTTTCTGTATTCATACTAAAATGGCACAAGATGCCTTACAATTATGCACAGGCCCATAGAAAAAAGATGGCCTTAAATTTTCTTTTCCAAAATGATAGATGCTAGTGAATCTGGGTATTTCCTTAGTCACTATTCAATCTTCAGGTTACCATATTTCAATTTGAAGACCATTTTGTTATGATTGTATGCTGGTAATATAGTTGCTATATTAAAGTGTAAAAAGCTGTCAGAATCCGAAGAGCTCAGTTCCCTGTGTTCTTCTTGGACGTACACTGTTATCAGGAAGTATCTCCAGGTGTGGCACACAAAAGAGTCTGCTGTAGCCAAGGCCAGGTAGGGGTTAAAGGGTTGTGGGCTGATCCAGTCTACCTGCAGTCAGAATCCGGAGAGCTAAGTTTCCTGTCTTGTCACTTGGGACATTGGTGATGGGAATGTTGCACTGGTGATGGTTTATATATATATATAAACAAAAAATTAACTAAAAAAGTAGGAAAAAAGTATTAAAATATTGAAAAATGAAAAATATTGGCAACATTAGCTATAGTGCTATATGCTACTAAAAAGTTTTCAAATATGAGGGAGAGAGGTTTTTGCTATTTTGTCCAAAAAATGTAAAAAGCTATCTCCACAAGAATTAGGAGTTCAATTAGGATGTACAATGACTTGATTGGGCTTCCTTGATGCTTCCTCCTTCAGTATATGACAAAGCACACCCTCAATTATACTTTGTCTGGAAAGAGATGGGAACAGGACAGAAAGAAAGGATTAGGTTGAAAAGTGTGGGGTCCTGGGGTCTCTTTCCATTATTAGCATGGACCTCTCACAAAATATGAAGCTCAATATAATAAATTATTTGTATATATTGTTGGATAATCTAGAATAAAAGGAGTTGCTACAACAAGTATGATTAGAGACTTTCTAGAGTTCATGCTTATGCTACCTTTTTTGCTTTATAAGAAGTCACCTTCTAAAGCATCGTTTTATTTTGCTCTTACATTAAACTTTTCTTCCTTGTGATATGAGAAAATAGTCAAGCACATGTGTCCCTAGGTCTCCAGAGTAGAAATGTTAGCAGTATATCTATCAACTCTATCAAAGAAAGGGAAAGGGTCAGTAAATGCATCTTGGTTGGAAGTTCCTGGTTTTGCAGAAAACATAAAAGGAAATCTGAGGCCTGTGCGACAGCTGTAGGACATTTGCCTTACATGCAGATGACTCTAAATGGACCGCATTCAATCCCTGGTATCCTATATGGTCCCCCGAGCCTGCCAGGAGCAATTTTTCTTTTTTCTTTTTTTTACATTTTTTTATAATTTATAGCTCATAGCAGGTATTTTTTTCAAAATCTCCAGATATTCTTGAGAAGTTTTCAAAAGTATATACTGAGTTGGATTTGATGCTGTTGTAAATCCTGGAGGAGGAGATCTATAGGACAGAGGTTTTAATTCAACAGCTTCTTTCAGTGTTCTAGTTATATGTTTTTATATGCTTGCTGCAACTGGAACAAGAAAGTCCCCATGCTGCCATCTGGAGGCCGTGGATTTTTGGAAGGAAACAAGATGTTTTTTCTTGGCACCAGATTTCTCTGCAGCCCTACACTTTTATTCAGATTTCCCATGCAAGGATGCTCCAGAACTGGCCGGCCTGTCAGGGTACTCAGCATAGTTCTGCTTTGGAGTTTAGTGCTGAATATCTCTGCAAGCCTCTCATTTTTTTTCTTAGTTTGCGGTCTTGAGTCTTCTCTATACATCATACAGGCTCTGTATGTTGATTTCGACTTCTTGCAATGAACTAGTACTTAGCAGATTTCTTTGAAGCTCTTCAATTTTGTATGCTTGTCTTTCCGTTTTAACCTTTTTGCATGTGGTCTTGAGTCTTCACAATATATCTTACAGCCTTCTTGCAGACTTCTTGCAAAAGAACTTGTACATAGCAGATTTTTTTTGAAGCTCTTAAATTTTGTATGCTTGTCTTTGGACTGTTTTCTTAACATGATCATATTCACCAGCCAATACAGGCCCATTTGTTCTTAAATGCTTCCCTTATTAAAGATGCCATCAGGGGCCAGAGTGATAGCAACCACAGGCAGTAGGGCCTTTGCGTTGCACGTGGCCAACCTTGGATGGACCCGGATTCAATTCCCTGCATCCCATGTGATTCCTTGAATCCCTGATTCACTCCTTCCAGGAGCGATTGCTTAGAGCAGAACCAGGACTAACCCGTATGGCCCTGCCCCGCAAAGAAGAATTGATGTTGTTGGGAAAATAGCAGGTGAGAAGGCTGGAGAATTTGGAGAAGCTGCAACAGATTGGAGCCACCAGAGGGCCTTAAACAAAAGTATCCTGGGGAGGGGAGAAACAAAACAAAACTAAACTAAACTAAACTAAAAAAACAAAGGTGTCTTGTAGGTTAAGGTGATATTTTTTTCTTCAGTAGGAAGTCCATGTTATTTTTTTGGTTGCCAAAGACACAGGCCTAAACAAAGGTCACAGAGGTTAAGGTGACATTTTTTTCTTCAGTAGGAAGTTCATTTTCCTTTTTTTTGGGGGGGGGCACTAAAGACACAGGCCTAATGCAAGGGAGTCCTTGATATCAAAGTGGGCTATTTTCTTGGCGTGAAGGTAGTTCACCCCCTCCAGGATCTGCTTAATGAAGCTGGTGGCCTCTTCCTCACTGAGTAACTCCTGGGCCAAGAAGTCGAAGAGCCCCCTTCCAGACGCAAGCTTCAGGATGAGAACCACATCCGTGCTGCTCTCATACACGTCATGCAGTGTAATGATGTTGGGGTGTAGTAGCTGCAGCAAGACCCCCACCTCTCGCTCAAACTGGCATATGCCCCCGATGGCTGGCCCTGCTCTGCCGTTTCATGATAAAATTGGCTGCGTACTCCTGCCCAGTGAGTGCTCTTCTCCCGGCATGTCTTCACAATGCAAACCGACCATTCCCCATCTTCTTCCCTACGTTGTAGAAATCCTCTACCTTCTGGTGCTTGAATGTTTCCATAACTGGAATCTTCATAGAGGCCTGGACCATCTGACCACTTGACCACTGTTTTTTCTTTTAGCTTCCCTTGCCATTCAGCCAGTTCATTGGACTCCTTTTGGAGACTGCAAGGTTGCTGCATGAAAAGCACTTGGGGAGGTGTGTGTGTTCAACCTAGGGTGCTCTGCTAGGAGTGCGGGGTCCGGGGATACTCGGCTTGGGGGTGTGCCGTCCGGAGTTGCACAGTCCGGACTATAACGGCTTCAGTTCGCCTGCCCACCTACCAAACCCGAGGAACTGACAGACAGAGCGACATGCCCTGTCCCAGGAGCCAGAAGGAGCTCAGTCAGGACTTCTAGGCACCCCTGCTGGAGACTCCTAGGGAAGAAAAAAGGAGGAGGAAAGGGAGGAAAAGAAAGGGGGGCGGGGAAGGAAAAGAAAGACTAAGAACAAGTGAAAAGAAGAAAAGGAAAAAAATTGTGGTCCTCTGGGAGTCTTACCTACTTCTGGAACCAACAAAACTAAATAAACTAAACTAAATAAAACTAAATTAATAAAAAAAGGAAAGGAAGGGGAAGGGAGGGGGAAGGAAGGGAGGAAGGAAAAGAAAGGCTAAGAACAAGTAAAAAGAAGAAAAGGAAAAATAATTTGCACTCCTCTGGATGTCTCGTCTGCTTATGGGACCAACAAAACTAAATAAACCAACTCCCAGCAGTGAAACTCCGCAGTTTCTCAGCACAGAGCAATGGGCCAACTGCCAGTAACACCAGTAAGGCCGCAGGCCTGGGAAAATGGATGCCCCCAATTATTTTCTTAATGACTTATTTAATCTCTCACAATTATTGATAAATATATAGTCCCTGAGAAGTTTGATGGATATAAACTAAAGAGAGTTTTAAGAAATATAGAAAGATAAGAATGGCTTTCACTCTTGGTGTTCTAGGAAAAGTCATTTGCTGCAAAGAACATTGGTAACCAGCCCAAGTTGAATAGAACAGTAATGGTTGGTTTCAAATTTAACCAGACTATTTTCAGGAACAATATTTATAAGATACCTTATGAATGTCATTTTTGTGTGATTCTTTTCAACTTAAATTGGTGTTATATTTCCGACATTAAAATATATTTAAATTACAAATAATGCTCATTTTACCTTACAAATGTTTAATTTTATCTGTTTCAATATAGATTATAGAAGCACAATAATTAAACATTAATGGGAAGATTATGAGCCACATGCTATTTTATGATCTTGCTATTTATACAACACATGTTTGATCACATGGTCAATGAAATCAGTCAGGTTATTTCTCTTGTGTATTATTCATATTTAAATCTTCATATTATGTGTTTGAGAATACTCTCAAAGTCAAGAAAAAAGCTAAATTGATAAAACTCACAAGAAGTATTAAGCATTGTAAAAAAAGCTAGTAGCTTTTAACAAGGTTGATAAGATGTTTGGGATAAACAGTGAGCAAATAAATAGCTTGTGATACAGGCAAAATCTCATATAATAAAGTAACCTATAAGACACATTGAGGATAGAACAAATAATGTTCTATATCTAGATTGGATCAAATTTTTCTTCTACATGTGTGTATGTGTACCTATGTGTGTGTGTATGTATCTAATGGAAAGTTTATTCTTGGATCCAACTACTTGTACCCAACCATGAGTGTGTTAAGACTACTCTTATCTGGGGCCAGAGTGATATTACAGTGGGTAAGGCATTTGCCTTGCATGTGGCTGACTCTGTTTTGATTCCTGGTATCCTATGTGGTCCCCTGAGTGCAAAGCTTGAGCACCTTTTGGTGTGGCCCTTTCCCCCCCAAAACCTACATTATTTCTTCCTACTGCTTTCATTATGCTATAAATAGCTGGAATAATTTTGTTCGAATCTAATGTTTTAATTTGATGAACCTTTTCGTTCTGTGACCTTTGAGATGACATACTCAAAACTCACAATTCATAATTTTATGTAGTTTGAAATTACCATGGTCTCAAGGTAATGTCTTTCATGATAGTCCAAAAAGTCAAACATTTGTATTTTGTATGTCCACGTACATCTGAGAGAACCTTCCTTATATCTTGGGTCTTCCTTAAAAAAAAAAACTTATAATATTAATTATACATTAAATTTATTCTATTCCAAGTCAAATAACAAAAATATTGCAATAGTGTTATGCTTGATTTGGTAATTTAAAAATATCCAAAAGTTAAACTCAGCACAATTCAGTAATTTCTCTGACAGCATTGAAGATTTATTTGTGTGATTTGTATCATATTCAGTGTATTTTTATAATTGATGAGGCTTATTTAGATTTAAAAAATCATTTGGAGAGTCTCCTCCCAACCTCCTCTCTGTAGTAAATCTGATTTGACTGACTTAATAAAGATTGAGTTTATTAAGCTAGTCTATGGCAGATATTTTCCATAAATTCAAAAATATAAAAATGTAGCACTGAAGTTTGGACAGTCTATATTTTATACATGTAATCAGAAAAAGTATATTGAAAATAAATTTATTATATAATTTTCCAGAATATGTTGGATTAAACAAGCTGACTAAGGTTAGTTATTCCTCTCTTTTTGGATATAATGTTGCTTCAATGTCTTCTGTAGGGTCATAAATTGCCCATGTGCTAATCTCTGGAAACTGTGAATATGTTACATTACATGATAAAAGGGACTTTGCAGATGTAACTAAGTTTACGGAACTTAAAATAGGGAGAATCTCCTGAATTCTTAATTTATGGCATAATCTAATCGTCCAGGTCTTTAAAAGCAGTGAAGTTTTATTTTTTCTGTGGAAGACAGGATTAAAAACATGAGAAGGATTTTCCTCATAGAAATTTACTTGGAAGATAAGGGCCAGGGCCAGAGCATTAGATAACTGACAGCCAACAAGGAAACAGGAAGCTCAGTCCTACAATCAAAAGGAACAGAACGCTGTCAATATCCTAAATGGTCCTGGAAGCACATTTGCTCCCAGAGCCTCCACAGGAAATCTGGGTTTGACCAATAGCTTGATTTTGCCTTGGAACCTTGGAATAGAAAAATACTCTATTCTACCAAGATAACTATGAGATAATAAACTTACTAACTTTCACTAGATTATCTGTCATTTGTCATGGCAGTTATAGCAAATGAATATGTTGTACTTTCTGGCTTTAAAAACAATAACAAGACCCAATCTGACTTATTTATTTTCAGTTTTATTCCCCCTCCCCCATGTGACTGCCTGCATTCCAGTTACACTCTTACCTGGTACATTACTAATTTTATCTTCCACCCTCCAATTCTATAGTACCTTGACTGTCAATCTTTTTGTAATACTAGCTAATGACTTTACATTGGAAGGAGTCAAAAAGGTTTGGAGGTTTACAAAAAGTTTTATCCTCAAGATTTGTATTACTTGTCTTGATAGTAGCTATCTGAAAGAAAAAAGTAAATTTTTGGGGGGCCACACCAGGTGACGCTCAGGGGTTACTCCTGGCTATATGCTCAGAAATCACTGGTGGCTTGGAGGACCATATGGGACTCGGGGGGATTGAACCGTGGTTTGTCCTATGTTAGCTCATGCAAGGCAGATGCCCTACTGCTTGTGCACTGCTCCAGCCCCCTAAAATTTTTTCTTGATCTGACTCAAGGAATATTCAGTGATGGAAAAGTCACTTTACAGGGTAATTAGTTAATAAAATCATCAGCAATTGTTTAACACTGCAAATACCTAAAGCTGTAATATCAGTTAAGACAATTAGGCTTCTCAAAAATACAAAAATCATGAGTGAGTTGTCCATTAAAATTTTTTGGTAAACTCTAACATATTATTATAAATCTATAGAACTTCAAAGATATTTTTGGACTTGAAATAGAGTACAGAGGACAGGACACTTGCCTTGCATATGACCAAACCAAGTTCACTCTTAGTCATCTAATATGGTCCCCAGGGGCTGCCAGGAGTGGTCCTTGAGGGCAGAGTTCAAGTTCTGAGAATCACCAGATACAATCCCAAAAATCAAACAAAAATTAAAACCTATGCTATGTGTTTTAGTGATATGTGTTTACCCCAGAAATCTGAGAAGGTCCTGCTAATTCACTTTTTTTAATATAATTTTTATTTTAATTATAGTGGCTTACATATCGTTCACAGTAATATTCCAGCTACATATTTACATTGAATCAGGGTAATTCCCACCATCGAATTGTTCTCCCACAACCGCTCCCATCCTGCCTCCCATATGCTCCACTCTCACCCCCAGGGGCTGCTAGAATGCATGGTCCCTTCTGTGTCTAGTTTATTACTTAGTGGTCTTATAACTGTTTGGTCTTGGTGCCTTCATTAGTGCCCCCTCTAATTGGGAGGCGGGACTAGAAAGTTCAAGTTATGTGGTTTTGTTTGAGGAAGAGAAAGATAATATAATGGGGTAAAAATCGACTATGCCGACTCTGAGCAGAGTCATTCTAGAGGCTCTCATCCTTGGTTTGAGGGACGAAGGGGAAAAGGTGAAACACCACAACAGTTCAAAAAGAGGAATCAAATAAGATATCCAGTGAGCACTGCAGCAATAAAAATATGCACCACATAGTTGCCATGGTCTTGAGATAGGAAATATGACAAGGCACAAAGAGGAAGAAGAGAAAAGAAAAAAAAAGTAAATATATAATTAAAAAAATGGACAACTACTTCAATATCTACCCCCAAACAAATCAACAAAAACTAGATAAAAAATAATAAAAAATAAAAATAAAAAAGGATTATTTAGTGTTTTTTTTTTCTCCCCCCCCCCCCCGCATAGTCACAGTAAATATTGGGGTCACCCGTAACGGGAATCCCCTTGGCCTAAGAGATACAGGGTTTCTCTACCCTTGGAATGTATTGTCATGGGATTATCTATAGACTCCTTTCACATTCATTTACTCTCCCCTTGGTGTTTTTGTGTCGTATGGAAGACTTCTGCTCCGATCTGGATGATACTCTTAAGGCTTTGCTCACCTGAGAAAGATGAGGTCAATGTAGAATTGGAAAGTCATTGTAAAGTTATTCTCCAATACATACAAATAACCACTGACCAAAGGATGAGAAACTTACCGGTCTCAGGTAATTTTAAAAATAATTGTTCAACATTTCTCCACTGAATCTCCAGCTGCTGGTGGCCAGAAGTTCCTACTTCTGCTCAAAGAGGTTGGTACATCCCCCCCCAATAAATTCTCTGCACCTCAACCTAGCTCAGAGGGGGTGTACCCTAGCTCTGAGGGGGTGGGGCACAGGAAAACTAAAGACAGGTTTTAAACCAGGAGCCTATGTAAATAGGCTCCTCCCCCAACCTTCCTCCACTGTATCTCCAGCCACTGCCCCACAAATCTCGAGGACACTTCAGTTTATACCAGATGGATCTAGGTAAATCAGGCCCAATATTTCTTTTCCTTAGAAAATATACAGCACCAAAACCAGAACAACCCAACAAACTAATTTGCAACATTTCTATCATACTTGGGTAATCTTGCTTTCCTAGAAAAAATAAACCCTAAAACTCTAAAACAGATATACCTACAACAACCTCTTACATAATTGAACAGACTACTTTTTTAAAGCACCCTGAAACTCCAGCACTGCTGTACAAATACAAGAGGCAAAAAGAGTACAAAACAAAATAGACCCTAACAGATCAACATGAAGACATATAGTAATCTAAGTGGCCAAAATAAAACAACAGCAACAACAACAACAAAAAAAAAAAACAACAAAAAAAGAGAGAGATGAACTATTCAAAGCAATAAGGGAGAAAAATATCCTGAAGTACAAAGGAAGGAACATAAGAATCAAACAAGATCTTCCACTTAAAACAATTCAGATAAGGCAGTGAAATGACACATTTAAATTACTGAATGAAAAAAATGTCCAATCTAGAGTCTACTTCCTAGCAAAACTCTAATTTACACGGGAAGGGAGAGTTATAGAAAAGTTATAAAAAAATACTACCCCTTCTAAAAATGATGAGGTCCATAGACTTAGTATATGGGAAAATGAAGATCTATATAGTATCTGTTTTTGTAAGTGTGTCCTAGGAATAGGGAGAAAACATATTAGCTTAAAGAAGTCATAATGCAGGCATCAAGAGTGACCTCCTACCCCAAGAAACCAGTACCCAGCACCCAAGTGAAGAGACACCCACTTAAACACACACCCTCTTCCCGGCAAGAAAATACAACCAACACCCTGACTAACTCATGCAGTGTGGCCCTCCTAATCATCTCTCCCTAATGTGGACTGTGGCTTGATACTGAACCTAGTTCAAAAGGATCCCCACTGCAAGAACTCTACCCAAGACCTCCCTGCCGCAAATCTTTTGCAATCTCAGGAAGGCCAGGGTGTGTGATGAAAAGGCGCTCTGGAGTCCACACCTCACAAGGAAACCTCAAAAGACAATGGGGAAGCCTATACTTTCATCATAAGTATAAGACCTATACAACACTACCTCTTAACCTGTTTTCCCCAAATGTAATCTCCCGCATCACTTTCTCCCTTTTTCTTTTGTTTTTGTTTTTGTTTTGTTTTTGCTTTTCTGGGTCACACCTGGTGGCGCTCGAGGGTTGCTCCTGGCTCTATTCTTGGAGGTCGCCCCTGGCAGACACGGGAGACCATGTGGGATGCCGGGACTTGAGCCACTGTCCTGCAGGAAGGGTGGACGCCTTACCACCATGCTATCTCTCCGGCCCCACTTTGTTCCTTTAATTACTTCTTTTATTTAATTAAAAAAAAACTTTCTTCTTTAAATATGTGTGAGCATATATATTTTTAGTTTTTGTAGTGTTTCTGTTTTCTTCTCTCTCTGCCCCCAAATCCCCCAGCAATATAATGTAGCACCACTTCTTCCTGCAAAGGCATATTAAAAAAAAGGGGAAATCTTATGTATAAAAACAAGCTCTTATCTACCTGAGATAAGAACTCATACTTTTTTTTTTTTTTTTGGTTTTTGGGCCACACCCGGCGATGCTCAGGGGTTACTCCTGGCTGTCTGCTCAGAAATAGCTCCTGGCAGGCACGGGGGACCATATGGGACACCGGGATTTGAACCAACCACCTTTGGTCCTGGATCGGCTGCTTGCAAGGCAAATGCCGCTGTGCTATCTCTCTGGGCCCAAGAACTCAATTTTTTTTAAAACACAGGGGCATCACCTACCTTGAACATATGTCATGTGGAACCAACTTAAACCCCAGGGAATTAGGCACCAACCGTCCAGGCTTGACTCCTGGATCCCAGAAATAGAAATGACACAGTTCTCCACAATAGCTCCAGGAACCAAATCCCCTCCAGGGCATCCATAATGCTGCTCTGACACCAATATGTGCAGTTCTAAAATGATATCCTGACAACAAGGAAAAGGGAACAATTTGATCTAAGAGCAAGTTGTCCTTCCTCACCAGCCAATGGTAAGACAAAATCAGAAGACTTGCCACCCTTTGATCTGTGCAAAGCCAAGATCGCTATCTACAAATGACTGGTTGTAACAACCATGACTAGACAGTATGCATCCTGGGACCACCAACAACAACAAAAAGCTCTAGCCTAGGTGTTGGTCTATGATCTGTTCAACAAACAAATCTCAAATTCTAGAGGTCTGATTGAGACAATTGCAACTGAATGGGTCTTCCGGAAACATAACATAATGAAAGACTCTATCCCAGGCTCCATCCTAGGAGTAGCATAATGACCAAGACCACCAACTATAGAAGATGGATTAAAACAACACTGAAGAAGTAGAACTGCTAGAACCACAAAGAAAGACTTCATCATACGCTTCATTCCTTGAGCTTTACAGACAGACACCAGGATCTCTAAATACAGAGGTCTGATTTTACCATCCATGACAAAGCAGAAGTCTTCCATACACCACAAAAAGCACTGAGGAGAGAGTAAATGATCATGCAAGGAGTCTATAGTTAATCCCATGACAGTATACTTCAAAGGTGGAGAAACCCTGTATCTCCTAGGAAAGAGAATTCCCTCTATAATGTCCCCAATAGTTACTGTGCCTATGCAGGGGGGAAAAGAAAAAAAAGCACAAAATAATCCTTTTATCCACTTATATATTTAATTATTGATTGATTTTTTTTGACGTCTTTATTTTGGTGTAGATATTGAAGTTGATGTCTCCAATTTTATTCTATTTTATTTTCTCTTTCTCTTTCTTTTTGCACTCTGGCATGGTTTGATTTCAGGACCTAGACTATTGTGTGGTGCTTGTCTTTATTGCTGCAGTGCTCACTGGATATTTTATTTGATATTTCTTTCTGTATTGTTGTGGTGTTTCAATTACCTTTATTCTGTTCTCTCTCAAACTGAGGTTGAAAGCCTCTAAAAGGACTCTGCCCATTTTCAGCTTATTTGATTTTTTTTACCCCATTCTATTACTGTTGGAGACTGTTTGGCATAACTAAAAGCCCTTTTTACAGAAATCAAAATGGAGTCTCTGAAAGTCTGAAGCCAAAATGCCTACGTGACAATTAGCAGGAGCTGCCAGCCTGAGCAGCTGGCAGATGTGGCCTTTGCCCTTGGACCTAAAAAAAAAGGAGTTACTGCATACCTCAGAACTAGGGGAGTTGACCACAGACACCAAGATGTTCCCATAAAGATAGAGGCTAGTGGGCCTAAGCGGAGATTAGATCTTGTACTTTGTTGCTCAAACACAATGTGGGCCTCATGACTGATGAATGCCAGCCTCATGATGTATAACCTTGTTAATTTTGAAAAAACAAGATGTGCCTATGGAAAGTTACAGTTATTACAAGAATGCCTTGCCCCCTTTCTCTTTGTTTGGCTTGACTATATAAGGTCCACCTCTCCCCATAATAAACGGACTCTTGATCGGAATCTTTCATCTTGAGTCTCTTTATTTCCCAGCCCCTCTTCTCTTTTAGGCCGGAATCCTCTTTGTAACTCATGAATAACTGTAGTGGTCTCCAGCCTCTCCTGCGGGTTGGGGTCTCTGGTGGGCCGCATATTACTTTTCTTTCCTTCAAACAAAACCACATAACTCGAACTATCTAGCTCCGCCTCTCAAATAGAGGGGTAAACAAGGGAGAGTACCAGGACCAAACAGATATATGATCACTAATAATAGGCTAGACACAGAGGGGACACTTACTCTAGCAGCCCGGGGGGGGGGTGATGGTGGGGAATATGGGGTGGAGAAAGGACAAATTTGGTGATGGGAATTCCCCTGATTCAATGTTAATATGTACCTAGAGTACTACTGTGAAAGATATGTAAGCCAATATGGTCAAAATAAAAATTAAAAAAAAGTCATCATGCAGAAAGGAAGATATTTCTAATATTGAAGCAAAAATTGCCAAATGAGTGGTGCAGCATAATTTTTATGAAAGTAAGAATGATCATATAACCATATTTTTAATAGAGGCTCTATATTCCATCTATGTCCAAATAACAATGACCACCATGAAAGACTAAAATAATCAAGTCAGACTGATTATATTCTTAGTCACAAATCAGAAATGTGACCTTTAGCAATTAATCTTTCACAAGTATAAATCCCTCTGTTTCTGAGATGACAATAAGGAGGAAGTACAAAGCCTAAATAGGCCAATCACAAGTAAGGAAATTGAAACAGTAATTAAAAAACTCCCCAAGAATAAAAGTCCAGGACCAGACGGTTTTACAGGTTAATTCTATCAAATATTCTCTGAATGTTTCTCTAAACATTACTACCACTGATCATTAGACTCTTCTAAAACATTGAAAAGACAGAATCCTTTATAATTTCTTTTATGAAGCTAATATTACACTCATTCTCAAAGCTGACAAAAATATCACCAAGAAAGAAAACTACAGACCAATTTCACTAAATTTAGTAAGCATGAAAAGAATTAACAACGTTTAGGGGGAATAACATTAATAGGCATATAAAAGTACAGTGTGTTTTTACCTAAGAAAAGAAATACTCGTTTTATGCCTTCCTACAAATTGAGAAAAGAAGAAAAAGTGGTTGAGACCCAGGGGCCAAGAGGTCTCAGGAACATTGAGTGGAAATAAAAATTGGTCAGTTCTAAATATCCAAGTCAAAGTCAACAATAGAATCTCCCCAACTATAACAAGCTAAACACAAAATGGACCTGTTATATTAGCAGTCCTTGGGGCTAAGGGTGGAGATATGGGATACATGCTGGGAACTATGGTGGGAGGAAGTCCACATTGGTGGTAGGAATGGCCCTAATTCACTGTCACTATGTGCTTGAAATATAACTGAAAGACTTATAATTCACATTGGTCTCAAAACATTGCCCATTTATTAACAGGCTATTAAGTAATAAATTTGCCTTTAAAATATTACAAAGTAAATATTTTACACTGAAACAAAAGGACACAGCAAATGGAGTGAGGATACGTGGAGAAATAAACATAAGTATCAATGTAAGGTATATAAATGGCATATATGTATTTTTATTTGTAACTTTT
Source organism: Suncus etruscus (assembly GCF_024139225.1). Classification (NCBI taxonomy): domain Eukaryota; kingdom Metazoa; phylum Chordata; class Mammalia; order Eulipotyphla; family Soricidae; genus Suncus; species Suncus etruscus. The sequence goes on along the minus strand of NC_064850.1, from coordinate 32,461,372 downwards.
TCACTTATTGATTAGAGAGCAATGCTTATAAATCTGTGTTGATGAGCACACAATAGAGATTAAAATGTAATAACACAAAAGATAAAAAGGAAATAAGCAATTTTCATAAATTAAAAATTGGTTTGAGCCTAAAGTTGTTAGTAAAGATATTGAGTTTTAATTTCTGGATAAACATTAAGAAAAGATGGAAATGAAAAGAAAGGTAGACTATAGTTTGCACAAAATAGCACAAAATAAGAAGAAATAGACAAAAACAGAAAACACTAAAATGGCCTATGCAAATTCTATCACATGAATGACTACATTAAATAGAAGAAGATTGAACACTCCCACAGCAAATGAGATAGGTAAAATATCTCAGATAGACAGACCTGGAGGGATGAGGGAAATTACATAAGTGATGTTTGACAAGTGTGTTCACGATACAGTAGTGAAGAATTCTCACTCAGAAGACTTTCCCGGCACCAGTACTGGACTTGGTGGGATAAGTGAAGTGAATATGGACAAACTTGTTCTGGCAATCCAAGTATATTGGATACTGTTAAATGGCTCAGTATTCGGAATGGTATGGGTTTGACACTAAAGAAGGATACTAAGGAGGATGCCTTTGTTCACCAGAAAGTTACTAAGAGAAACAACTCCAGGAAGCTTTTGTGCAGCATTATAGATGGGGAGATTGTGGAGTTTTATATCAAGAAAGTATAGAAAGGTGCAGAAGCTACTAATGTAACCAGGTCAGGGGGTGCAAGTAAAAAACAGCTGCTATGTTCCCATTGATGTAGGTTCCTCTGATTCATTCTCCAGCTGTACCCAGCTGAGGCCCCCTCTGGTGGAACAGAACCAGGCAGCAATGGAAGCAAGCTGAAGATTCTGGACAATGTCCCAGATGGTGTGCCCATGTCCCTTCTTCTAAGGTGTGAGGTCACATTCTGTGTGAGGTCCTCAGTGTTTCAACCAGCTACAACCTATAGAGGGCACTGATTAACTGTATATGTCTGCCTGTGTTGTAAGCAAAGCCTTTTTTCTATTCCCATAACACCTTTCTTTTTGACCTTGGAGCGCTCCCCGCCTTTGCATCCTTTCAGAAGAGCCACTTGCAACCAGACTGTCCACATGAGGGGCTCGAGAGATAGTATACCACATGAATCAGCTCTTTTGAGTGGAACCTGGTTAGAGGAATGATGTTTGACCTCTGACTCTAACAGCTGAATCAAACCATCACCTCCCTGACTGCTCGACACCAATGCTTTACTTCATCAGCTGATTACCATCCTATCTCTCTCCCATGCATGAATTTTTCTAAATAAATAAAAAGGGAGAGATGTAGCTATTCTAAAAACTCTCTATACTCTCTCCCTTTCCCACTCTCACTTCTCTTTTGTTGTTTTTGGGTTACACCCGGCAGCCCTCAGGAGTTACTCCTGACTCTATGCTCAGAAATCTCTCCTGGCAGGCACGGGGACCATATGGGATGCCGGGATTCCAACCACCGCCCTTTTGCATGCAAGGCAAATGCCCTACCTCCACACTATCTCTCCGGCCCCTTATCACTTTTTTTGAATTATAAAAATCTACTCGGGTTTGATTAGGAACCCACCTAGCTTTAATTAACTTAACTATGCTTAATTATGTCAACATTGACCCTCAGGTGAATTACTTTTGTTCTATTAACTTTGGCTAATAAAAGATAACAGGGAGATACGGGGAGCTGGCTCAGTTGAATCCAAGAGGTATCTCAACCCCCCTGGGCCTATCCTCTTTCTCCTGTGATTCCATCTGTTTCTTGTGAGATGCTCTTGCTGTTGCCCTTCCAGGATCAGAATGAATAGGAAGAACTGCCACAGCTGACAATTGAATACACAAACCATTAGAAAATAAATGGTCAGGGATAGAAAATTTTAATGACTTGAATAGATGATCAAAACAATCACAACATTCCCTTAAGATAAAACTTAATGTAGAAAAAGACTCTAATTTTCTTATATTCTAAGAGGTGAGAAAAGTTGGGAAGATAGGTTTAAAGCTAACAAAGGTTGATTTAGGAGGTTTACCAAAAGAAGATATTTTCATAACACAAAAGTGCAAGGTATAGCAGAAAATGCTGGTGTAGAAACCTCAGCAAATTCTCCAGAAGATTATTCAGAAGACCACCGATAAAGAGGGCAATGTTCAACAACACATTTTTAAAATTTTTATTAAAACAATTGTGATCAACAGAATTCTTTATAGTTAAATTTTAGATGTACAATGAGTCAGGGCCCTTCCCACCATCACTGTCAACCTCCCTCCACTAGTGGCCCCAGAGTGCATCCTATACCACCACCCTTTGCCCCATGCCCTGCCAGTATAACAGGCCCCTTTAGGTTTAGATAGTTTAAATTTAAGTCCCTTGATTCTGTTATCATTGACTTTGGCTTGTATATTTAGTTCTGTCCTTATTTTCCTGCCAATGCATCTGAGACCACTTGGACACTGGCCCCAGCCTTTCTTTGATCCTTCTTACCTTTATAGAAAAATGCGAGAATATGTGGTAAAATAAAGTAATTTTTGTCCCAAGTTTCTATGAAAAAGATGGGAGCCTCAATTTAAAAGATAAGAGATTTAAAAAAGCTAATTAAAAATGTGTGGCAGGTTTTTTTTTTTTTTTTGCATAGGCACAGCAAAACATGGGGGAAATAGAAAGGAAAAACCTTTGGCCTAAAATCAGAAAGACCTTACCCATGAAGCATATTGGCATAAGACCAACTACTGTTCCAGGCATACTAAGTTTTCTAACCCCAAAGTTTTTTTATGTGGTCCCAGTAAAAGTTCTTTACAAACATGGTTGTCGCAGTCAGGTTTCTGTAGTTAGAGATTCTGGTTTTTGTACAGATCCTATTTCAAAGTCAGGTGACATGGAGTGTCTTCTGGTTTCATCTCATCATTAGGTGGTAATGCAGGGTCCCCTGCCCTGAAAGCGAGTTGTTGCTATTACCAAGTCATCAGAGTGTCATATGAATTCATCTGGAGCAAATTGATGCCATGGGCAGCATTAGAGCCGTCCCTGATAGAAGACTGACTCCTGGTGCTGGTATAGAAAACCATGCTGGCTCCATAGATAAGATTCAAGGTTCAGGAGTGAATGGCCAATGTCCGATCTTCTGGAGCCTAAGCCTAGTCATTATTACAAGAAACAACATATATGTTCATGTAGATAAAAAGTGTTGCACTGGAAGAATATGATATCAAAGACTTTCATAAAAGTCAATATATATTTTAAAAGCTTCAAAGGACAAGTTTCACTCTTAGGGACTAGTGAATCTGATGACTTAATGAGAGTCAGCACTCATTTACCATTCCACAAATTCCTAGAATATTAAGAATGATGCTTAATATACTCTACTTATCCTATATAAATCAATCATCAAACCTTGGTGAAGTGAACCTATTCATAACATGGATTACTTGAATACTTCATGCTCACTGTTAATAGGTTGTTCTCAGGTTAAGATTTCTTTCAAAATATTAATATTCATTGACAATGTGCCTGTTCATCATTTAATGAAGTACAAGGAAATCAATAATGTTTTTATGCCTGTTGACACAATATTTATTTCTAAGCTCATAGATAGGGAAAAATTGCCCTTTGAGTCTTAATGATTTAATACATTTTGTAAGGCTAGTATACTGGATAGTCATTCCTTTGACTATCTAGAAAAATTATGCTAAAAATCCTATGGAAAGAATTAACCAATCTAGAAGGCATTGGAAAAGGCATTTGAAAAATGTATGATTTATGGGGAAGGTGAAATACCAACATTGATGGGAGTTTGGGAGATTTTTATTCCAACCGTTGTGGATAAATTTGAGGTGTCCAGTTGAGAAAATGACTTTAGATATAGTGGAAATAACAAGAAAACTAGAATGAGAAGAGAGACCTGAAGATGTTACTGAAGTACTGCAATCTTATGACAAAACTTATGGATGGCCAATAGTTTTTTTTGTGTGAATGAGCATTTCTGAAAATTTACATTTCTGAAAATGAAAAAGGCATTGACCAACTCCTGAAAAAGAAATTGTGAATATTATTAGAGGTATAACAAAATATTTGTGATATTACATAAACTGGTTGATAAAGCAGTAGATGTATTTGAAAGGATTGACTCCAATTTAAAAGATCTACTTTAAGACAGCAAGAAAAAAAGAGAAAAAAAGCCAAAAAATGAGTTAATCATAATTTTTTTTCTGGCAAAAGAATGTCTTGATTTTATGTTGTTGGTTGCTTACAGTTGGGATTTGTCAGCTGAGAATTGGGTATCTGTGTCAGTTCCTCAAAATAAGAAAACAATTCAATTGATCATTTTTCTTTTGCTGCTTTACTATAGAACTTACTCAAAATTGGAGTCAATCCTCACAAATCCTTCCACGACTTTATAACTCAGTTTTTATCTAAAGTAAAACCATAAGTATTATGTATACTTGGAAAAGCAAAAATTACTGTGTTTTTCCTTTATTGTAACATTAATTTTTGTGGTAGTTTTGAACCAAATATGTAGTATTTGATTCCAAGGAATGCCTGTTTATGAAATATTCAGATGAGACAAATTCATGGCAATAAAAGCACCACAAGTAGAAATAAAAGTACTACAATTATAGCAGGAAGAACATTTACCTTGCATATGACTGATGCAGGTTTGATCCCTGGCGTCCCATATGGTCTTCTGAGCCTACTAGGAGTAGAGTAAAGAGTAACTCCTGATCCACATGTGGCACCATCCCCCCAAAAGTACTGCAAGTAGTTTCCAGGGTTATACACTATGGAGACTAGAAAGTTAACTGCTAATGTGTATAGATTTCTTTGGGGGAGCAATAAAATAATATTTAATAGTGGTGATGATGTATCTGTGTGTACACTAAGGTCACTGAATTGCACGCTTTAAAACAGCAAAGTTTATAGTAAGTGAAACATATCAATAAAGTTGATAAAACAAACACATTTGTATGCTCAATAAAGCTATTAAAGTCTGTTTATTAGCTGGCAATCTAAAGGTCAGAATATAAACAAAGAACATTGGTCTTTTTGAGCTGAAATACAGATGCTGTTTGGCTGTTGCTCCTCTGAAACATGGGTCAGTTCCATCATTAACTGGTTTCTGGTTCAGTTCCATCATTAACAGAAGTCAGTGTTTTGCAGTTGTAGAACTCAAGTCTTCTTACACTGAAATTTAGCAGGGGCCTGATCTATAAACTTCCTGCTTTTTTGGTCCCCTCTGATTCAGGGCAGCAATAATGCATCAAATAAACCTTGTGCTTTAAATCCATGCTTTCTACTTCTAGCTGAAACACAATTCTACTTGAACAGGGATCATATTAGTTTCTGTCCTTAAAATCAACTAATTTGATATCTGAGACTTTAATTGCAGATATAATATTCCTTCAAGTCAATAGCATTTAGAGAACTAAGATCTGTGTGTATGTCTGTGTACATATGGATGTATGTATATGTATTTATTTTATTCATCACAACCCGTGTCCAAGGCTACTATTCTCAGTATAGTTACCATGCCCTTTTATTTCAAGCATCTTTGATGCTGAGATTCTGTATAGTGTCTTAATTTCTCTAACTAGGCTCCAGCACCATTGTTCAGTGACTGTTTCATAGTCATCTGCTGATTTTTTTTTAATTTTTATTTTTATCTGCTGATGTTTTAATTTAGCCATGGCTTCAGAGGATCAGTAATGTAACTCCATGTGTAATTTGAAATGCTTTCCAGGCCTGTCCCCTGGGGACCATAGGGTTGGAACTTCAGACATAAGCACTAGGTAGACTGCAACAGGTCTGCAATGGTTTCCCCATCAACAGAGGGAAAGGTGAAGAGATGTACAGTCCAGCCCTGATGTCCTACAAGTGCCATTTCAGGAGTCATTAGAATAACCTGTCTCTATTTTCCTTATTAGGATCAGATCACGACTATATCTGACTGGAAACAACCCTATCCTTACTCTTTGTGGCACTAACAATTCACTGAGGTGACCCTGAATAAAGATGAATGGTTCATAATAAAACAAATCTTTTTGTAAATTACCAAAGATGGTATTTCCAAGTACACACCTAGATGTTTTATTTCTTGAAAACCATTTATTGTAAGGGCACATATTGGCAATGTGCCAATAAGTACCAGTAGGATAAGAACCAGGGACAAAGTTGTTTCAGATGTACCAATGTGCCTTGTCTGTTGAATATGTCAACAGTCCTATTTCCTTTTAAACTTTTCTAGGAGCCAAATACAGTTAGTTATCTCCTCAATTTTATGACCAACATGGGGTTTTGTTATTGGTGAGACAGCAAACCCTTAAATCTGATGAAGTTTCTAGAAGCAAGTATCAATTTTGCTCTATTAGGAGCATTTAGAAGGAGAACCTTAGAATGCAGCTCCATACTTGCAGGTATGAGGTCACATTTCACTCCCAAGCCCTTCCTCACTTGTGTAATATGTCCTTTCTGCACTGCTGTTGAAGACTTTGAGGCTACAACTAAGTCTGCAACCTCTGATGAGCACTGCAACTAGTATGTGGCCCCGGTCATTGCAACAAAGGCAAAAGTGGAAAAGAAAATAGGTTTAATGAGAGCATCTGCTCTCTGGACATCAGTTCTAAAGTCTAATCTATTCATGGGGATGCCAGTCAGTTCTGATGCTATATGAGAGAAAAAGAGAGTCCTGGTGAATATTTTTTTCTCCCACAGAAATAATCAGATTTCAAGAATGTGTTACTGGAAAGAGTTGTCATGTTGCATTAGGTAAGCACTGTGACTTAAATGGAACTTGTCAGACAACTCAATTGGTCGACCTAATTATCTGCGGGCATAATTTAGTTCATTTAGAAAATAAACGATGAGTAAAATGTCCTATTTGGCATTTCGCAAGGCAAATGAGGAATTGTGTGCATCCCATGGGAGCTGCAGGAGGGGGTGTAGGATGAGAAGGGGTGTCCACAGACTGTGTAATGCGCAAACAATGCTAGTGATTCCTTTAAATTGTCTAATAATAAAAAATTACAACATGACACATGTCCTTAGAGTCTCTCTTGATTCGTAGGGCAGTTCCATCCTTAAACGAAGACATTAAGGACAAGAGGCAGCTTCTTCTTAATGTGTACTTGGCTCAATCCTGATGGAGATAAGAAGCTGGAAGTTAGGCTCCTGCAAAGGATTTGAATTGTGTCCCCTACCCCACACCCCAATAAAGATAGGTTCAAATCTAAATTCCTGGTACCTTAGAACACGACCTTATTAGGAAATAGTGAAGGGTAGGCCCTTAATTTGGTGAGCAGGAGAGAGGCAGAGAAAGATGATTATTATGTGAAAGCACAGAGCCGCAGGAGATCATGGGAAGGGTGGAGTTAGAGATTGGAACATGCTCTCTGCAAACAAGGGATTGTAAACTAGGGATTGCTGATTCACCAGAAGGTGTAGAGGGAGGTCGAGAGGGAGGAATCCTCTCTTTCACCACCTTTAGAGCAAACCAACCCTGCTCAGCTTTCCAAGCTTCCCAACCTGTGAGAAATTTGCTGTTTCCAGCCTCCCAATACATTGTAACAGCAAACTAGGAAATGAATATAGCTCCCAAGACTAAGGCACTTTCCCACTATTCTTACCCTAGTTGTAGACCAGGTACTTTTCATATTATGACATATTTTAAGAGCCCTTCAAGGCATTTTTTCATCAACATCCTTTTCCTGACTTAACTAGGTCATATAACTGGTAGGTGGTGGAGCTGGAATCCCATCCCCAGTCTAAGATCTGATAGATTCCAAGTGTTTATGACAGTGTTAAAAAAAATATTTTTTTTTTTGCCACTCCTTTATTTTAGGTCTCCCAGAGAGACAAATTTATGCTAGCTTGCCTGCCTTTATTCTGAAAACTCACAGAATAGTAATTAATGAAAGTTTGGGGGTATTTGTTCAAAGAACAACAGTACAAACAAACAAACAAACAAACCAAAAAAATCCCAACTGTTTCAGTAGTAGTTCAAAAATTACAAAATAGTTTCAGGTAGATTCTTAGTTTCCTGTTTAATAAATACTGGTTTAAAACATTGCTTCTTTCTTTCTCTTTCTTTCTTTCTTTCTTTCTTTCTTTCTTTCTTTCTTTCTTTCTTTCTTTCTTTCTTCTTTCTTTCTTCTTCTTTCTTTCTTTCTTTTCTTTCTTTCTTCTTCTTCTTCTTCTTTCTTTCTTTCTTCTTCCTTCCTTCTTTCCTTTCCTTCTTTCTTTTTTCCTTCTTTCTTTACTTTTCCTTTCTTTCTTTCCTTTTCTTCCTTTTTTCTTTTTTTCTTTTGTTCTTTCTTTTTTCTTTTTGTCTTTCTTTCTTCTTTCTTTTTTCTTCTCCTCTTTCTTTTTTTTTTCCTCTTTCTTTTTCTTTCTCTTTTTTTCTTACTTTTTCTTTTCTTTTCTTTCCTTTCTTTCTTTCTTCTTTCTCTTCTTTTTCCTTTTTCTTTCTTTTCTTTTGTTCTTTTTTCTTTTTGTCTTTCTTTCTTCTTTCTTTCCTTTCTTTACTCTTTCTTTCCTTTCTTTCTCTTTCTTTCATTCTTTCTCTTTTTTCTTACTTTATTTTTCTTCTTTCTTTCTTCCTTTCTTCCTTCCTTCCTTCCTTCCTTCCTTCCTTCCTTCCTTCCTTCCTTCCTTCCTTTCTTTCTTTCTTTCTTTCTTTCTTCTTTCTTTCTTTCTTTTTTTTTTGAAGCAGTATCAACTGTTTATTTTATTTTATTGCTTTTGTCCATGGAATCACATAGAAAATATCTTTGAGGTTAAAGTCTTTTTTTTTTTTTTAGCATGCTTGAAATTTTTTTTTATTTAAACACCTTGATTACATACATGATTGTGTTTGGTTTTCAGTCATAAAAGGAACACCACCCATCACCAGTGCAACATTCCCATCACCCATGTCCCAAATCACTCCCTCCTCCCCACCCGACCCCTGCCTGTACTCTAAACAGCTCTGCATTTCCCTCATACATTCTCAATATCAGGACAGTTCAAAATGTAGTTATTTCTCAAACTGGACTCATCACTCTTTGTGGTGAGTTTCCTGAGGCGAGCTGGAACTTCCAGCTCTTTTCTCTTTGTTCTAAAATTTATTATTGCAAGAATGTCTTTCATTTTTCTTAAAACCCATAGATGAGTGAGACCATTCTGCGTTTTCTCTCTCTCTCTGACTTATTTCACTCAGCATAATAGATTCTGTGTACATCCATGTATAGGAAAATTTCATGACTTCATCTCTCCTGACAGCTGCATAATATTCCATTGTGTATATGTACCATAGTTTCTTTAGCATTCGTCTGTTGAAGGGCATCTTGGTTGTTTCCAGAGTCCTGCTATGGTAAATAGTGCTGCAATGAATATAGGTGTAAGGAAGGGATTTTTGTATTGTATTTTGTGTTTCTAGGGTATATTCCTAGGAGTGTATAGCTGGATCGTATGGGAGCTCGATTTCCAGTTTTTGGAGGAATCTCCATATCGCTTTCCATAAAGGTTGAACTAGACAGCATTCCCACCAGCAGTGGATAAGGGTTCCTTTCTCTCCACATCCCCGCCAGCACTGTTTGTTCTCATTCTTTGTGATGTGTGCCATTCTCTGTGGTGTGAGGTGGTATCTCATTGTTGTTTTGATTTGCATCTCCCTGATGATTAGTGATGTGGAGCATTTCTTCATGTGTCTTTTGGCCATTTGTATTTCTTCTTTGTCAAAGTGTCTGTTCATTTCTTCTCTCCCATTTTTTGATGGGATTAGATGTTTTTTTTTTGTAAATTTCTGTCAGTGCCTTGTATATTTTAGAGATTAGCCCCTTATCTGATGGGTATTGGGTGAATAGTTTCTCCCCACTCAGTGGGTGGCTCTTGTATCCTGGGCACTATTTCCTTTGAGGTGCAGAAGCTTCTCAACTTTAATATATTCCCATCTGTTAATCTCTGCTTTCACTTGCTTGAGAGTGCAGTTTCCTCCTTGAAGATGCCTGTAGTCTCAATGTCCTGGAGAGTTTTGCCTATGTGTTGTTCTATAATCTTATGGTTTGGGGTCTGATATCGAGGTCTTTAATCCATTTGGATTTTACCTTCGTACATGATGTTAGGGGGGGGTCTAAGTTTAATTTTTTGCAAGTGGCTAGCCAGTTGTGCCAACACCACTTGTTGAAGAGGCTTTCTTTGCTCCATTTAGGATTTCCTGCTCCTTTATCAAAAATTAGGTGATTGTATGTCTGGGAACATTTTCTGAGTATCAAGCCTATTCCACTGATCTGAGGGTCTGTCCTTATTCCAATACCATGCTGTTTTGATAACTATTGCTTTGTAGTAAAGTTTAAAGTTGGGGAAAGTAATTCCTCCCATATTCTTTTTCCCAATGACTGCTTTAGCTATTCTAGGGTGTTTATTGTTCCAAACAAATTTCAAAAGTGCCTGTTCCACTTCTTTGAAGAATGTCATGGGTATCTTTAGAGGGATAGCGTTGAATCTGTATAATGCCTTGGGGAGTATTGACATTTTGATGATGTTAATCCTGCCAATCCATGAGCAGGGTATGTGTTTCCATTTATGCGTGTCTTCTCTTATTTCTTGGAGCAGAGTTATATAGTTTTCTTTGTATAGGTCCTTCACATTTTTAGTCAAGTTGATTCCAAGATATTTGAGTTTGTGTGGCACTATTGTGAATGGGGTTGTTTCTTAATGTCCATTTCTTCCTTATTACTATTGGTGTATAGAAAGGCCATTGATTTTTGTGCGTTGATTTTGTAGCCTGCCACCTTGCTATATGAGTCTATTGTTTCTAGAAGCTTTTTGGTAGAGTCTTTAGGGTTTTCTAAGTAGAGCATCATGTCACCTGCAAACAGTGAGAGCTTGACTTCTTCCTTTCCTATCTGGATTTCCCTTGATATCTTTTTCTTGCTAATCGCTATAGCAAGTACATCCAGTGCTATGTTGAATAGGAGTGGTGAGAGAGGACAGCCTTGTCTTGTGCCAGAATTTAGAGGGAAGGCTTTTAGTTTTTCTCCATTGAGGATAATATTTGCCACTGGCTTGTGGTACATGGCCTTAACTGTATTGAGAAAGGTTCTTCCATTCCCATCTTGCTGAGAGTTTTGATCAAGAATGGGTGTTGGACCTTATCAAATGCTTTCTCTGCCTCTAATGATATGATCATGTGGTTTTTATTTTTCTTGTTGATGTTGTGTATTATGTTGATAGACTTACGGATGTTAAACAATCTTGCATTCCTGGGATGAAACCTACTTGATCGTAGTGGATGATCTTCTTAATGAGGTATTGAATCCTATTTGCCAGGATTTTGTTGAGGATCTTTGCATCTGCATTCATCAGCGATATTGCTCTGTAATTTTCTTTTTTCGTAGCATCTCTGTCTGGTTTAGGTATCAAGGTGATGTTGGCTTTGTAAAAGCTATTTGGGAGTGTTTCTGCTTGTTCAATTTCATGAAAGAGTCTTGCCAGGATTGGTAGTATTTCCTCTTGGAAAGTTTGATAGAATTCATTAGTGAATCCATCTGGGCCTGGACTTTTGTTTTGGGCAGACTTTTGATTACCATTTTTATTTCATCAACGGTGATGGGGGTGTTTAGATATGCTACATCCTCTTCTTTCAACCGTGGAAGATTATAAGAGTCCAAGAATTTATCCATTTCTTCCAGGTTCTCATTTTTAGTGGCATAGAGTTTTTCAAAGTAGTTTCTGATTACCCTTTGAATCTCTGTCATATCTAGTGATCTCTCCTTTTTCATTCCTAATACGAGTTATCAAGTTTCTCTCTCTCTTTCTTTGTTAGGTTTGCCAGTGGTCTATCAATCTTGTTTATTTTTTCAAAGAACCAACTTCTGCTTTCGTTGATCTTTCGTACTATTTTTTGGGTTTCCAGTTCGTTGATTTCTGCTCTCAGCTTTGTTATTTCCTTCTGTCTTCCTATTTTTGGGTCCTTTTGTTGGGTACTTTCTAGTTCTATTAGCTGTGTCATTAAGCTACTCAGGTAAGCTCCTTCTTCCTTCCTGATGTGTGCTTGCAAAGCTATAAATTTTCCTCTCAGTACTGCTTTTGCTGTGTCCCATAAGTTCTGATAGTTTGTGTCTTTATTGTCATTTGTTTCCAGGAACCTTTGATTTCCTCCTTGATTTCATCTCGGACCCACTGGTTATTGAGTATGAGGTTGTTTAACTTCCAGGTGTTAAAGTTTTTCTTCTGAGTCCCTTTGGAATTCACAAATAATTTCAGAGCCTTGTGGTCAGCGAAGGTAGTCTGCAAAATTTCTATCCTCTTGATCTTATGGATGTATGTTTTTTTTTTTTTTTTTAGGTTTTTGGGCCACACCTGTTTGACACTCAGGGTTACTCCTGGCTATGTGCTCAGAAATCGCCCCTGGCTTGGGGGGACCATATGGGACGCCGGGGGATCGAACCGCGGTCCGTTCCTTGGCTAGCGCTTGTAAGGCAGACACCTTACCTCTAGCGCCACCTTCCCGGCCCCCCCTTTTTTTTTTTGGTTGGAGGTATGTTTTATGTGCCAGCATGTAGTCTATCCTGGAGAATGTCCCACGTACATTGGAGAAGAATGTGTATCCAGGTTTCTGGGGATGGAGTGTCCTATATATATCCACTAGGCCTCTTTCTTCTTTCTTATTTCTCTCCTAGGTCTAGTATATTCTTGTTGGGTTTCAGTCTGGTTGACCTATCCAGTGTTGACAAAGCAGTGTTGAGGTCAACCACAATTATTGTGTTGTTATTGATATTGTTTTTCAGATTTGTCAACAGTTGTTTTAAATATTTTGCTGGCCCCTCATTTGGTGCATATATGTTTAGGAGAGTTATTTCTTCCTGCTCTACATACCTTTTGATTAATATAAAATGTCCAACTTTGTCCCTTACAACCTTACTGAGTATAAAGTTTGCATTATCTGATATTAGTATGGCCACTCCAGCTTTTTTATGGGTGTTGTTTGCTTGGATAATTTTCTCCAGCCTTTTATTTTGAGTCTATGTTTGTTCTGACTATTCAGGTGCGTTTCTTGTAGGCAGCAGAAGGTTGGATTGAGTTTTTTGATCCATTTAGCCACTTTGTGTCTCTTAACTGGTGCATTTAGTCCATTGACATTGAGAGAAAGAATTGTCCTGGGATTTAATGCCATCTTTATATCGAAATTTGGTGTGTGTTTTGGTTAGTCTTGTTTTAAATTAGGTCTTTCAGTTTTCTCTTAAGACTGGTTTTGAGTCTATAAAGTTTCTGAGCTGTTTTTTGTCTGTGAAACCATGTATTCTTCCGTCAAACTGGAAAGTGAGTTTTGCTGGGTACAGTATTCTAGGTGAAGCATTCATTTCATTCAGTCTTGTCACAATATCCCACCACTGCTTTCTGGCATTGAGTGTTTCTGGTGACAAGTCTGCTGTAAATCTCAAGGATGCTTGCTTGAATGTAATTTCCCCTTTTGATCTTGCTGTTTTCAGAATTCTGTCTCTATCTGTGGGATTTGTCATTGTGACTAGGATGTGTCTTGGGGTGGTTTTTCTGGGGTCTCTTTTGGTTGGTACTCTTCGAGCATGCAGGATTTGATCACATATATTCTTTAGCTCTGGGAGTTTCTCTTTAATGATGTTCTTGACCGTTGATTCTTCCTGGAAATTTTCTTCCTGGGTCTCTGGGACTCCAATGATTCTTAAGTTGTTTCTGTTGATCTTATCATAGACTTCTATTTTCATCTGTTCCCATTCTTTGACTAATTTTTCCATTGTCTGCTCATTTGCTTTAAGTTTTTTGTCCAATCTCTCCTGCTGTATGGAATTGTTATGTATCTCATCTTCCACAGCACCAAGTCTATTCTCAGCTTCTGATACCCTGTCCCAGAGCTTATCCATTTTGTCATTCACTTCGTTTACTGATTTTTTCAGGCCTGTTAGTTGACATGTTATTTCAGTTTGGAGTTTTGTGATTTCTGTCTTCATATTTTCTTGATTATTATTAGTGTTCTGTTCCACTCTATCCATGGTTTTTTTGGAGGTCTTTGAGCATCTTCCATATTGCTACTCTAAAGTCCTTATCTGAGAGGTTGATTAGTTGGTTGGTCATTAACTGGTCATCAGAATTGTCATCTTCATTCTCTATGTCTGATGCTGGCCTGCGTTGTTTCCCCATTGTCACACTTGTATTGTGGGTTTTTCTATGTGTTGTGGTGGTATTCATTGGTTATATGATGCAGGCAGCACACTTCTCTGGCTCCGCCCTTTCTGGATGGGCCTGCTTGCCTCCAAGGTAGGGGAGTCCTCCGTGGATGAAGCCTCACACAGGATCAAATCTTAGGCCCGAGCACGCAGCCGAGAAGACAGTCTGGAGAGAAGTTCTTGCTTCTGTGATCCAACACTGTTCTTAGTGTGGTTTTTTTCTTCTTCTGATGGTGTTCTTTTTTTAGAAAGAGCGCACGGCTGCGGAGCGAAGTGGAGCTAAGTGCCTTTTGGAGCCTCTTTTCAGCCCACTCTCAGGAGGTTCACGCAGCAGGATAGTAGAGAGACAAACACAGGCAGCACTCACAGTTTTTCACAGTCGGGCCCCACTGGACAGGCGTAGTTTTCACTCGCTTGCTTGGCAGCTTCAGAATGCTGTATTTTTGGGGTCGCTTCCCAAGACTCTGAGGAGAGTTGCTGGGTAGCTTCAGTTTTTGGGGGGTTTGCTTCCCAGGGCTCTGAGGTGAGCTTCCAGAGTTCAGGAAAGACAGAGAAGAGTAGGACAGGGCTCCCTTCAGGTCCTCAGTTTCCTCAGATGCTCTTTCTTTCTTTCTTTCTTTCTTTCTTTCTTTCTTTCTTTCTTTCTTTCTTTCTTTCTTTCTTTCTTTCTTTCTTTCTTTCTTTCTTTCTTTCTTTCTTTCTTTCTTTCTTTCTTTCTTTCTTTCTTCTTTCTTTTCTTTCTTTTCTTTCTGACTTTCTTTTTTCTTTTTCTTCCTTCTTTCTTTCTTCCTTTACTTTCTTTCTCTTTTTCTTTCTTTCTTTTATTTCTTCTTTCTCTTTCTTTCTCTCTTTTCTTCCTTCCTTCTTTCCTTCCTTTCTTCCTTTCTTTTCCTTCTTTCCTTTTTTTTCTTTTCTCTTCTTTTCTATCTTTCTTGTTGAGCTACCTATATCCACAAAGTAAGATTCTAGAATGGAATGAATATTTTCTCTTGAAAAAAACCTAGTTTTGCCTTTATTGAAAACAATATGGAGATTTCTCAAAATTCGTAATGGAGCTCCCACCCTCCACTTTCTCTACAATTGATTGAATTAAGAAAGGATATGGGCTACTTAAATTCTTTGCCTATCTGTGATAATAATACTTACCTTGGGCTATTTCTGAGGATTAGAGTTGGGCTTCACTAATACTCTAATGCTAAGTGCTAGATCTATTGCAGATTATAGGCTCAAGAGTAGTATCGAAGTTTTATTCAGAAAGGACTCCATATAAAAGAGAAAACAGGGCCCGGAGAGATAGCACAGCGGCGTTTGCCTTGCAAGCAGCCGATCCAAAACCAAAGGTGGTTGGTTCGAATCCCAGTGTCCCATATGGTCCCCGTGCCTGCCAGGAGCTATTTCTGAGCAGACAACCAGGAGTAACCCCTGAGCACTGCCGGGTGTGGCCCAAAAACCAAAAAAAAAAAGAAAAAGAAAAAAAAAGAAAGAAAAAATAAAAGAGAAAACATGCTCAGCAAATCCTGATGGGATATAATCATTCTGTCACTTAATCACTTATTCAACTAAGAGCTTCTATTGAACGTCTCTGTTGATACACTGTACTGATGAGCTCATGATATAAAAGGGAATCTGATAATGGTTTTAGTTTACAAAAGCAGATAAATGATTGCCTAATATATCAAGGGAGCAAATGGAACAGGTAAGTACAAGTAACCACAAAGTATAAAGCATGAACCATTGATTTTCTTGGTTAAAGGTGGAGGGTCACAACTGGCAGCACTCAGGGGTCATTCCTGACTCTACGTTCAGAAATTGCTCCTGGCAGGCTCGGGAGATCATATGGGATGGCGGGATTTGAACAACCGTCCCTTCTGCATGCAAGGCAAACACCTCACCTCCATGCTCTCTCTCTGGCCCTACCTTATAGATATTTTTAAAGGAGTAAATGAACTATGTCCTTAATTCCAAACTTTCCATATTTGTGGATTGGCACAGGTCAAAATCTAGACATTATTTAGAAGAGTCCTGCACATAGTAAACAGTGTATAATATTCAGTATTACCAGATCTAGACTTATAGTTCCTGAAAGATGCTAGGGAAGTGTTCTGTTAGAAAAAAGTGGGGTCCTTCCATATTTATTTTGGTCCCCTACAGATAATATTTTAAATTTAACTCTAACAAGTGAAAATAGGTGGTTTATTTTCCTTCTAAGAGAAAACTGTGTAGTGAATTAGAAGATGATTAAAACGATTAACTAGGGCATCTGAACTACACAAACAATACAGATAATAATATAGTAATCATTTAATAATAATATATTATGAAAAGGATAATTTTGTTTTTTGATGTTCCTCCAGATTTAATAGTCTGTACTTCCATAATGGATATTGAAGTCCTTATTCCAAGTGTCTCAAAGCTTGATGATAAGGCATGAATGCACTTAAATTGCACCATTTTGCTGAGTCTGAAATCACATTCTGAGGCCATAGTCATTGTGTTAATTAAAATGGACTGCTCATCATTTACATAAAGAGAAATAGTATTGCTCTGTTTAAGCTATCTTTACCCTTCATTAGTAAAGTTTGTTTAATTTGCTATTTTTGCTTTTTTCCTTGTTTCCTTTGTTTCCTTCTTTGTTTCCTTTTCTTTCCTTCTTTCTTTCTTTCCTTCCTTCCTTCCTTCTTTCTCCTTCCTTCCTTCCTTCCTTCCTTCCTTCCTTCCTTCCTTCCTTCCTTCCTTCCTTCCTTCCTTCCTTCCTTCCTTCCTTCCTTCCTTCCTTCCTTCCTTCCTTTCTTTCTTTTTCTTTTTTTATTTTTTTCTTTCTTCTTGTCATATCCAGCAGTGCTCAGGCTGGCAGCTCACAAAGTTACTTTAGGCTCTACACTCAGAAATCACTCCTGGCAGGCTTGGGTGACCATATGGGATGCCAGGATTGAGCCTGGTCAGCTACGTGCAAGGCAAATATCCTACAGTTTTGTTATCCTTTCAATCTATGAAGAGTCTTTCTTAAGACTATTCAATCCAAAGATGATTTCATTATTCTTTTTTGCTTTTGGGGGCCACACCCATTGATGTTCAGAGGCAACTCTAGTCTCTGTACTCAGCTATTACTCCTGACAGTGCTTAGGGGATTTATAAGATGCCAGAGATTGACCCCAAATTAAGTGCTATATATCCAGCCCCTCAAGTACATTATTCATTCCAGACAAACTGAAGGAATACTCTGATTCTTCTAGTGAATCAAAAAATTTTAAAGCAACAATGGAAGTTTATGTATCCTGGATCTGTGAGCAACTGGCATCCTGTAGCACACAGAACCACCTGCATTCAGCCTTTAGGGAACTGGACTGCTTTGCTGATGGTTCAGCTATCAAATGGAGACATATACACTGCAGGTTGTGTGTAAGCTGGAGGAGGGAGCTAATTATGTTAAATAGGGATATTAATGTGGTGTGTGAAAACAAACACACTCATCAGTTTCAAAGCAGGATTTCAGTTCTCTTGCTGGTCCTTTTTTTTTTTTTTGCACCACAAGATTTGTGTGTTCCTATCTCTATTAGACAATAACTTATTTGTATGTATAATATTTTCCATTTTAATGTGCCCATGCAAACAAGGAATAATGTCACCTGACGTTATCAGCGCATAAGGGGGCCAAAAGAACAAGTCCAACAATCCCCGTGACCTGATTCAAACATAAGCATTAAACTGAGGGACTCTTTCACCAAAATTCCTTATTGAACAGTTCACAGCGAGATTGGTGCCTATGGGGATGCTAGAACAAGTCCAACAACCCAATTGACTTGGTTCTTATATAAACGTTAAATGGAGGGACACTTCTACAAACTTCCTTATTTAACAAATAACAAAGGGAAGGAAAGATAGAGAGGGACTCTTTCACCAAAATACCTTATTGAACAGGTCACAAAGAGGAGAAAAGATAAAAAGTGGGGAAAATAAACAATCTGACTTAAGACAGTGGACTCAATGGTCACCTTTCATGGGAACTAATCAGAAACCTAGTATGGTAGCAACCAGTTACACAATGAAAGAAGGAAGAGGCCAAGAGGCCACTGAGAGTAAACAAGTAGGTAAAGAGTACTGGCCCCTTCTCAGCCTGAGAGTCCATCCTCTCATTTTTATTTTGAAAATATATGGTACCTCCACCCGAACTGAGAGTCAACCCTCCCATTTATATTTTAAATATATACGGTATGCGCCCTGCTCAGTTTTTTAAATGGAGACCAATGAGAAGAAAAAAAATACCAGTGCATGTCATGACATATGTCCCGACATACACCAGTGCTGCATCGGCCCGCCATCAACCCCATGTGTCCCCCCCCTTAGTGTTGGGAGAGAAAGGGAAAAAGCCTGAGAACCACGATAGAGTCCACCTGGGCTGGCAACCAGGGCCTGGAGTAGAGGGGGATATAGGGGAATGGCTGGAGGCCTGCCAAGCCTCCTAGCACCCCCCCCAAACTAGGGAGAATGCCATCCGGCATGGGGTGTCCCCTAACCCCATACCTGGGAAGAGCTGGCCTCCAGGATCAAGGCACCGGAAGCCAGCTATCTGCCTGGCCCCTCTCTCTGCTCCTCCTCCCTAGAGTAGGGAAGGGGGCGGGGAAAGCCTGGAGACTCCTAATAGAGTCACTTGGAACCCATAGCAGGCCACCTGAGGTGGCACTCAGGCCAGGCCTAAAGTCCAGGGGGAAATAGGGGAAAGGCTGGAGGCTTGCCAAGCCTCCCAGCACCCCCCAAGCTAGGGAGAATGCCATCCGGCATGGGGTGTCCCCTAACCCCATACCTGGGAAGAGCTGGCCTCCCTGGTCCTTCTTTCTCCACACTTTACTGATCTGGAAAAAAAATAGGAGAAAACGAATTTCTTTTAGCTGACACTGAATCCTGAAAACAGAAAGCTAATATGGACAATGAAAGTGAAACCCATTGTGAGAAAGAGAAATTGACCATCTTTGCTTAGGGGCTGGCCTTCCATTAAAGGTTTAGAAAAATAAAGAATGGTTAACTGGAAGAAACCAGTAGAGCCTCAAAGTCAAGGTAAGCCCTTGTCAGAGACATTCTAAGTCAGTCTCCTCCAGTTTAGAATGAAGGAATATGGGAGGGTAAGATTTCTATCCAACGAAACTACCAGTCTATTCTGTTATCTTTTAAACTTGAAAGTAGGTGTGTGGCACCTGGCAAAAAAATCCTTATCAGTTAATCCCATCTTTTATTATTATTATTATTATTATTATTATTATTATTATTATTATTATTGGGCCACACCAGGTGATGCTCAGGGGTTACTTCTGGCTATGCGCTCAAAAATCACTCCTGGCTTGGGGAACCATATGGGACACTGGGGGATCAAACCTCAGTCTGTCCTAGGCTAACTCAGGCAAGGCAGATACCTTACCACTTGTGCCACCTCTCCAGCCCCAAGTTAACCCCATCTTATCCTTCATCTGATCCACCACTTTTCTTGATTTGCCATTATTCAATGTAGTTTTCCTATGTTTTTACTTCAGATGTTATCACAATTTTTAATTGGTAATTTCTATGATTATCAATTTAATGTGTATCTCTGAAACTGGGTTGAAAACTGTACAAAAATCCATCAATTTCTTGTTTGTGTTAGATCCCAGTAAAGCTTGAGAAGTAGCTTTGGACAGGTGATTAATGTCAACACATAGGACTTCCAGTTTGATTCTAGTGGTTCACACAAAGATTTTCATTAAGTCAGGATGCATTTTCCTTAATTATGATGTTTTAAAAACCAAGAATTAGGTGCCGAAGAGATAGCACAGTAGTAGGGCGTTTGCCTTGCACACAGTCAACCCAGGATAGGCAGCAGTTTGAGTCCCAGCATCCCATATAGTCCCCCGTTCCTGCCATGCGTGATTTCTGAGTGCAGAGCACATTCCTGGGTGTGACCCAACCTGCCCCCCCCAAGAATTACTGAGTACCAGTTGGGTATTCAGCACATGAGACAGAGCAAAGACCAAGAAAACTCTGTCCCATAGAGTCTACCTTCTATGAGGAAAGGCATATAATTAAGCTAACCTACTGGAATCCAAGGAAGAATCCTAGACTGGAGTAGAACGGGTAGCAGCATGTGCATTGTTCTTTCGCTCTTATTTTCTCTTCTCTTTGCACCTAGCACTTCCCTCCAAAATTTCACATGTAATTCCTATTTTAGAGTGGCATAAAGCACACTGCACTTTCATTTAGCAGTTATACTCCTCTGAGTTTACTTACAATGATGAGTTAATTACTTATTTGATAAGAAGACCCAAAATAAAGATGATAATAATCATTTTTAAGAGCTAAAATTTAGCTCAGTATATTAAAATATAAAGAATTGAAAAGTTCACAAAAACATTCCCAATGTTAGAGCCTGAGGTTAGGGTTTTTCACTTTTGAAATAGCTTGTATTTCATACCATACAATAAGGCTCACCCTTGAATTTCCTCTAAACATATTCCCTACTAGTATTACTCTAGATGTAAACAAAGTGCAGAGCAGTTGCAAAAAATTATGCAGCAATGCTGAAGTTTTACTGTTTCAGGCCATTTGTCCATCATACTAAGAGCAAAACCGAACTTCTAAAACAAGGGAGAATCAGAAGTAGGAATGTTTTTTGTAATTGTAAAGTGATCAAAAGGCTTATTATTCACATTTTAAATAAAAATATCAGGATTTTGGTAGAGTTTAAAAATTCAACAAGACTAATCAAAAAGCTATTATAACTGACCAGAGTGAAAGGATAATAACAGAAACTGGGAATAAGTGATTAGAATAATGAAGGGCTTTAAAAATCAGATTAGTATTTGAAACATGGGAGAGGTATAAAAGTTTCAAATATGAGGGATTCCTTAAAATATGACAGGTTATAGTGTAAAGAGTGAACTTAAATATTTCTGAATTCCCAGAATAGAAGAGACACCACTGGAAATGAGATTTATATTTAGCAGCACTTGTATCAGCTGGGAAAATATGGAAGGGCTGCTTAAAGTGTCAGTTCTCTGACTTGATCTTGAATAAGTTAGGACAGGTTTATCTGTTGGGTGGAGATGTGGGGAGTTTAGGAAGGACCATTTAATACACAGACTTCACTCTTAATGCACTGTTTTTGAAAACTCATAACTGTAGCTGAGTTGGAAACTATGACAGAATCTCATCTTTATAAAATGTCTCTAAGAACAGATTTGCAGCTGACCTAAGTAGAAATAGCTGCCAAGAACCCAAATAGAGATATAGGTTTCCTTTTCTTATCTTGGCTTATTTCTCAAAATATTTTTTATCTTCTTTAGAGAGATAGCATAGCAGTAGAGTTAGGGAAACCTGACTTCATATTTTATAACACTCTTAATAATCACATGCATGTTGGTAAACTATTTCATATTTCTTAGTCTTGTTAAAATTCATTAATTAAACGGGGTGATTTTTTAATCTATTTTCAAACATTGTTATAAGATCATAATTATAGCATTGAATAGAATCTAATTCGTGGAAACCTTAACCTGAAGAAAATAAGATTAAAACATTTTTCTGCATGCAAATTCAACCTCTTTATTATGTACAGAAACTGAATAGAATGAATCACTGCGATTGAAGAGTTAACTAGGAAAAGGAAATGCTCACTCATTGAATAGATGGAGTTTTCAATCGAGATATTATTCATTTTCCTTGACAACTTTATGTATCTTTAAAGATAACCACTTGCAAAATTCCTAAAATACTAAAAATTAGCTACTGTTTGGAGGCAATGATATATGACTTTCAGCTTTCTCCAAATGGGCTCTAGGAAGTTAGGGGGAATAATTGAGTCTCTTGGATGAGTGCACTTCTTCCTGTGAATACTGAATGGGGGAGAATTGGTCTTCAAGTAAACATGATTCATGGTTTAGTGGAAATCAGGCAAGCTTCCCAATAAAAATTGAAAGCAAGTCAGTTCATTATACCACAGTTATTGATATTGCAATCTGCTCCCAATGAACGCAATTATAAATCCATTTAAGGAGGAATGTGAGGATTTTGTTTGCTTCATTTACCCTTTAGATGCCTGAACAATGTTTTGCAAATTGCTATCCTTTTTGTCCTGTTTACTTCTATAGCTCTAACTATAAAAATAGCTGGGCACTGTTGGCCCTTGCAAATATTTAATGACTGACTGGAAATACCTTAATTGTGTGGTCTGGCATATTTTTGCTCTCCCAATATAAGAAGACTCAGCAACTGGTTATAGAGTCATTTTAATGTGTGTGCACTGTGCATGTTTCCTGACTCTTGTGACTTTTGCATCTCTGGATCTCTAGCAGTGCTAAAGTTGACCTCCTCTCTTTATGCTCCTTTTGGTTTATAGTGAGTGACCCATTGCCATCAGGAATGCAATAGTGAGCACAACTGGCTAATGCTTGTGCCCTACTCTGTTTTGACAAAGATTTTTTTATAAAGTCCCCAAACTGCAGAACAGTATACATTCCGCTCCCACCCATTCTTCGGAGAGGAGATGTTTTGCTGGCTGCTATGGCCAATATATCTCTTAGTTCTGTTGCTCTTATTCCATGCCCTCTTCCACACTCACCCTTCCCAGAAAATGAAGATGTGAATTTGGAAGAGAACTCTCTTTCAAGAGTTCTCATGACAACCTTAGACCCAGTGAGGAGGTCTAGACATTCTTATTTCCAGATCCAAAGGACAGGAGTCTAAGAAGATTGTCGTGGAATTTAGGGGAAGATATTTCCCGAAGGGAATACTGACATCTCACTTGCTGGCTGAATATTGGCGGAGTTCAGACGTATCAGTCTTTGCCAATCAGCTGTTAGAAATAAGGGAGTGAAATCTAGTATAGCTTGATATCTTTTAGAGGGAGTCCCTGAATGTGGATAATGGAGTTCAATGAGCCCTAGAGAATTCTAGGTGAGGTTGTTAATGCAGCCTCCACTGAAGGTCAGAGACAAAGGAGGGGCAGCTCTGGCCTGAGTTTTGCTCATCATGGAAGGTGGGAAGGTATAAATTGTGGCCTGAAGTCAGCATATACCAGAATACTATAAGTGGATGGATTATGCAATATAATACATTTAACACAGTTCTGGAAGCTGAGTTCAAGATCAAGGTGTTCCCAGGGCCAGGTTCAAGAGTAAGATCCCTTTGTGATATGCAGACAGCTGTGCTCATGTGATGGGTCTGGGACGAGAGATAGAGAGAGCACACTATTATATCTTTCTATAAGGTTACCAATGTTATCATGAATGATTAAGGTTTAATTATTTAATTTTTGGGAAATCACAAAAGTACAGTCCAGGAAACTTCTTCACTCCGAACAAATCTTCCCAAATGGGTGGGAAGCATGGCAAGAACTCTATTGAAGAAGGCATCCCAAGAAATAGGAACTCATAGGTGGTCTGAAGAACACTAGAGAGCACCTTTCCCCTTTCAACAGCTGAACAGTATATTCTCACCATGACTCTGAAAGATACAGGCACTGTCCCCCAGGGGATGAGTGGGAGCAGACACAGTGTGACATCACTTCTATCATCCAGAGAGAAAACAGTGATCACCTAAGAATGAAGGAAATGATTTCTTTCTTTAATCTACTTTTTTTTTTGCATTGAACAAGTGAGAAGAAATGGAAAACTGGAGATAATGGTCATATTCAACCTCCATTGCAAGTTCTTTGAGCCAATGTCAGACTTGACCAGGAAAGGACCTAGAGTAGAAGTAGAAGGTGTGGGAGCTAGGAATTAGACAGAAAGTTCAAGTTTTGTTTCGTCTGAAAGGACTTAATAATACCAAAATGAGTATTAATGAGAGGAGGATGTTCATAAAAGTAAAGGGAATAGAAGGTCATGGAATCAAATATTGGAGAAAAGATTTTTATTATTAGTCAATAGTAGAGACAGTAGAATGAGAAAAACAAAAAATATTACTGTTTGTATCCTGACTGAATGAAAACTATTCCTTAAACTTCTGAGCAGATTTTATGGAGACTTCATAGATGAGAGGAAGCATAAAAAGAAATCTTCAGGTTGACTGAGAAGAATATTCAAGTTGTTGTGTATCTGACACTCTGTTTTATTTACCCCTTTAACTTTAAAAAACAAACTTAAAGGCAAGTATTTCCCTCTAGACTTGACCTTCTTCAAGAACTTTGTAAAGATAATTTTTCTTTCTCTTTTCCTGTAACCAAGGTCATTTTGATGAAAGCCAATCAACTATAAGGAACTAATCTTATCAATCTATTACATTGAATACCCTTCCATTTAGGTCTTGGGTCGCAAGTCCTCAAACTACAGCCTGTGGGCCACTTACTGTACTTGTTCCTGTTTTGCTTCTTCACTTCAAAATAAGATATATGCAGTGTACATAGAAATTTGTTCATAGTTTTTGTTTTTACTATAGTCCGGCCCTCCAACAGTCTGAGAGACAGTGAACTGGCCCCCTGTTTAAAAAGTTTGAGGACCACTAGAAAAGATAGTACAGTGGGCACGGTACTTGCATAGCTGATCTGGATTTAATTTCCCACACCCTATATGGGTCCCTGAACCTCACCAGGAGTAATCCATGAGTGCAGAGCTAGTGTGGGACCTGAGTACTACCAGTTGTCACCTCAAATAAAACGACCTCAACAAAACAACAAAACAGAAGCAGGTTTTATGTTCAGAATAGAAAACAAAAGGTAATTTTTGTTTTTATAAAACAATCACAGATTACCACTGAAACATTCTGGGACATCTTAGTGGTAAAATAAGAAAGGTTAACAAAGATCTTTGTTTAGTGGCGCTTTTTTTGTGCTATCTTCTTTTTAACAATAAGGCTAATTTTCTATTTAGGAACATTCTCTCCACTTGATTAAAATTACATTTTCTAAAATGAATTTAAGTCTTCAATTGCATATAGTACAGAGTTCATTTAGAAAAGAAATTTTATCAAATATTATTACTCAATGAAAATGGCAGCCGTGGGCCTTTCTGTGGAAATATCAACAAGATAGTACATGACTGCCTAGAGTTTCAAACACCATAGACAGTCTCCCTATTGCAGAGTTGTAGGAATGAGAGAATTTCATATTCTACACTCTTGGAGGAGTGGGAAATCTAAGTTTACAGTATCTCCAAGTGTCCTATTTTAGAAGGTAGGGACATTTACCCCCAGGGTTCTATTGTTTATAACTCTGAAATGCATTTTATTTCTACCTCCATCACCATTGCTTCAGTCTGGTTGTTAAAATAGTTTCTCCTGTCATTTTTTTAAAACCTGATTGCTCAGAGCGTACTCTTAGCTTTGTTCTTAGAGATTACTCCTGGTAGGGCTCAGGGTACCTTCTATATTTTTTTCTGAGAGCAGAGGGTAGAGGGTAGAGGGAAGGGGAGTTTAGGCCACACCTTGCAGTTCTCAGAGCTTACTCCTGACTATGTGTTCAGGGATCACTACTGACAGGGATCATGGGACCATATATAGTACTAAGTATACATTCCTTGTTAGAAAGTCACATGTAAGGAAAGTGCCCTAACTTCCCATCTATCTCTTCAACTATCTCTCCATTCCCCTAACTTTACTTTGATCAATAACCTGTCAAAATCATCCAAAAAAATCTTCTCTTTGGGGGTCAGCGCGATAGTGCAGCGATAGGGCTTTTTGCCTTGCATGTGGCTGACCCAGGATAGACCTCGGTTCAATCCCCAGCATCCCATATAGTTCCACAAACCAGGAGCAATTTCTGAGTGAATAGTCAGGAGTAACCTCTGAGCATCACAGGGTGTGGCCCCCCAAACAAACAAACAAAACTTTTGGAATATATACCAAGAAATATAATTGTTGAATCATATAGAAACTATGTGGATAGATCTGGAGAATATAGTTCTGAGTGAAATTAGAAAAATAGAGACAGATATAAAATGATCTAACATATTTTAAAATATAAACACATATAAATATAAATATGCATTTATATATTACAATATATTACATATAATGTAATATAAAATAATATATAATAAACATAATAAGGAAGTAACAAATGTGTAATGGCAACAGAAACTGAGAACTTATATTTAATAAGAAGTTTTCCAGGACAGCAAAGTTAGAGAAATAAAATAGGATGGGGGTGAGTGATGGGGACATTAGATCAATGGTGGAGGGAAGTAGATACTCTAGTGGAGGTTATAGTGTTGATATGTTTTATTCATGAAACCTTACCATTACCAATGTCTTGGTGTCTAAAACAAAATAAAAGTTAAAGAATTTTCTTATTTCTAGATCCCACTTCCCCCTTTTGGGAGGGGATTCAAAATTTTATTTTTCACTCCTGTGGTCACCACAGTAGCTTGCATCTTGGATCTCGAATTCTATGGGTCAAGAGCTTCAGATTCTTGAGTCTAAAATTTCTCAATGATTTTTCCCCAATTCATGATTTTTTTTCCTATTGGTTTCAGACACACAGTGGTGCTCAGGGATCATTCCTGGCAGTGCTTGGGGGACCACCTTAGGGTTCTAGAGATCAAATTAGGGTCAGCCATGTGCAAGGCTAATGCTCTACCCACTGTAATATGATGATGACTTCACAAAATAAAGCTTTTATTGAGTCTTTCTTACCTTAGGTATCATTTCTTATCTAACATAGACATTTTCTGTGTTAGGGATAACTAACAAGGCCTTTTTTGGAGAGATGATCATAATGATCATCATAAAGATGATGCAGTGCTCAATGGTTATTCCTGGCTCTATGCTCAGAAATGCTCCTGGCAGGCTCAGTGGACCAGATGAGATGCCGGGATTCGAACCACCTACCTTCTGCATGCAAGGAAAACACATTATCTCCATGCTATCTCTTTGGCCCCTCCCTCTCTTTTTCATTATGATCATCTTTGTTCCTAAACATTTCCTGAAATCCTCTTCATTTTATTTGTAGTTATGTCCCCCGAAAAAATTTCTTGCCTATTTAATCTTTTCTTGGTACTTATATTTCATTGCACAATAACATACTGCCATAGAGAAGATGCTTGATAAATTTATCCAAGAAGCAAAAAAATTAATTAAAAATAAATTTTGGGGGCCAGAGCGATAGCACAGCAAGTAGGCATTTGTCATGCAGGTGGTTGACCCAGGTTCAATCTCTGACATACTATATGGTTCCCAAGCCTTTCTGGAGTGATTTCTTTTCTTTTTTTGTTTTTTGTTTGTTTGTTTTTTGTTTTTTGTTTTTGGGCCACACCCAGTGGTGCTCAGGGGTTACTCCTGGCTGTCTTCTCAGAAATAGCTCCTGGAAGGCACGGGGGACCAATATGGGACACCGGGATTTAAACCAATCACCTTAGGTCCTGGATCGGCTGCTTGCAAATGCCACTGTGCTATCTCTCCGGGCCCTCAGGAGTGATTTCTGAGCACAGAGCCAGGAGTAATGCCTGAACGTCATCTAGTGTGTCCCCCCTCAAAGAATTTTCCTCCATTTTTCAGAAATAAAGAGGAATACTTTCCAGTATTTTGGGATGAAACTATGGCAAATACTATAATGTTCTCTTCCCATTTTTATATGTAGATCTTATTTAGGCCTGATTATTTGTTATGCAATAGTTCCATCGAAGGAGTTTGCAATTGCTTTGATATCTGGATCAATTATCAAGAAGATGTGATTATAAAACCATTTATGAACTTATTCAAAGTAATTTTTCAGGATCAGAAGATAGTATAATGGGTTTGGTGTATATCTATCAAGCCCCCCCAACCAGGGTTTGATTTTAACATTATATAACTTCCTGAACACTGTTGGGCTGACCCTGGTAATCCTAAGGACTGCATGGCCTGAGAGAGGCCACATCCTGGGCTTTACCATTGAATAGTTGTCCAGATTGACTGAAAATTCACAGGAGTATTTCACAGGTCTTATGAGAACCCCAGAAAGGGAAATATTTTCATGGGGTACCAGGTGTGCAGGCATCACACACAAAGTGTGTCTGGCCCCCAGTCATCACAAGAAAACCAAAAAAAAGGAAGGGAAAATATGCATATTAGATAAAATACTACTGATAAGTCACTGGATACCATGCAAACATCTGATGCTATACATACATGTAAATTTATCAACAAATACAGGAGGACTAGTACATGATAGGAAGCTTACCATAAATGGTGAAGCAGTGCAGTTAGGGACCACATGACAATGATAGTTGGAATTGATCACTTTGGACAAGAACTGAGTACTGAACAGAGATAAAGTGATATGAGATAAAGTGATACTTCCTTCATTATCAATAATGCTAAAAGGCAAAAAAGTGTCTAAAAGAAAAAAAAGGGTTTTGAGGGGGAGTAAAATGCCCACCCCAGAAGCAGACTGGTGAGAGATGGGGAGGGAAACTGGGGAGGGAAACTGAGTGGCAGGAAATGTTCATGGGTAAAGGGTGGTAAACATTGCAATATTGAAACAATCATAAATAACTTTGTGATCTCTGTGTTTAACTAAAAGAAAAAAAATAAGTCCATCAACAAAGTTGAATTATCAATGATACATACTTGGATTATTAGAGGATATCATGTTAAATTTATCTGGATCATTCTGGTAAATATACCCAGAGGACTGATTGGGAAAAGGATTTTGAACTGAAATCAGAATCATGATAGCCATTTATTTTTTTTTGATCATTTATTAGTTTCAGAATGTTCATTATGTGCCCAAGATCATATAGTTAGTATAGTAAAAGATGAGCTGGTTCAGGGTGATGGGATTGGAATTGATGTAATGATAGCAAATGGAGTTGGATGGAGATGGAGTTAAATGGGATTCAACAACACTAAGATGCCCTAAAGATCATAATCGGGGAGCATACTGCCATGTCGAGGCTCTGTTCTGTTTCAGCACCTGAAGAAAATATTTTCAAAGGTGTATAAGATGGCACTGAGCCTAGAAAATGAGCTCTAATGTGACTCTCATTTCCTAGCATGAAACCTTGGGAGAATAACTTTTTATGCTCTTATATTTTCTCTTCTGTAAAATATAAAAAAGCAAGTAACTCAGAGAGCTGTTTGAAAATCACATGAGAGAATATACTTGTTCAGCTTCCAAGGTGATAAATCTTCCCATTGGGGTGGCTTAAAAAATTCACAGTACATAGGCCAGGGGTCTGTGTGTGATTCCATTGATGAGGGTCATGAGGCTATGAAGCTGTTTGCTGGTTTACTCTAGAAGGTTCAAGAATGTTTTTCACACAGAATGGTCTTACTCATCCATGGGTTTTAAGAAAAATGAAAGACATTCTTGCAATAATAATTTTCAGACACAAAAAAGAAAAGAGCTGGAAGTTACAGCTCACCTCAGGAAGCTCACCACAAAGAGTGATGAGTTTAGTTAAATAACTACATTTTGAACTGTCCTAATAATGAGAATGTATGAGGGAAATGGAAAGCCTGTCTAGAGTACAGGCGGAGGTCGGGTGGGGAGGAAGGAGATTTGGGACATTGGTGATGGGAATGTTGCACTGGTGATGGGTGGTGTTCTTTACATGACTGAAATCCAAACACAATCATGTATGTAATCAATGTGTTTAAATAAAATATAATAATAAAAAAGAATGTTTTTCATACATGTCTGGAACTTGGTGGACATAGCTGGAAGCCTCCCCCTTTCTAATCTTGAACCTCTTCAGGTAGTCTTTCCACAGGATGTTCTTACATTTATACATAGAGCTTCAAGGAGTCCTTCTTGACTCAGAAAATGAAAATCATCAGAATTCGAAAGATATGAGGCAACACAAAATCACTTCCACCATATTCTATATGATGCTATAGATTCTACTGAGTCCTTTACAATTAAGAACAGGGTTATAGGGCCAGAGAGATAGCATGGAGGTAGGGCGTTTGCCTTGCATGCAGAAGGATGGTGGTTCAAATCCTGATATACCATATAATCCCCAAGCCTGCCAGGAGCAATTTCTGAGCATAGAACCAGGAGTAACCCCTCAGTGCTGCCCAGTGTGACACAAAAAAAATTAATAAAATAAAACAAACAAACAAAAAGAACAAGGTTATAAATTTCACCTCCAGAATGGAGCATACAGTCAGAGAGCTAGTACAGGGGCTAAGGTGTTCGACATGCACAGAGCAGACCCTAGGTTCATCTTCTGCACACATAATGGTATCTTGAGCATTGCTAGTAGTGATCCTTGGTCATAGAGCATCTGGATAGAGATTCCTGAACACCACTAGGTGTGGCCTACACCCCTCCCCAAATCCCTTCCAAAAACACCCCCAAATGTGGGAGAATTGGCTGTCAAGGAACTTGTGGTCCTCTTAATTCTACACAATATGCAGTGTCAGTCTCAACGTTATTAGGAAGTTAAGCCCTAAGTTAAGACTAAGAAAATTTTTGGTTTCACCACTTACTAGTGACATCAGACATTTTTTTTTATTTTTTTATTTTTATTTTTTTATTTAAACACCTTGATTACATACATGATTGTTTTTGGGTTTCAGTCATGTAAAGAACACCACCCATCACCAGTGCAACATTCCCATCACCAATGTCCAAGTCTCCCTCCTACCCACCCAACCCCCGCCTGTACTCTAAACAGGCTCTCCATTTCCCTCATACATTCTCATTATAAGGAAAATTCAAAATGTAGTTATTTCTCTAACTAAACTCATCACTCTTTGTGGTGAGCTTCCTATGGTGAGCTGGAACATCCAGCTCTTTTCACTTTTGTGTCTGGAAATTATTATTGCAAGAATGTCTTTCATTTCTCTTAAAACCCATAGATGAGTGAGACCATTCTGCGTTTTTCTCTCTCTCTCTCTAACTTATTTCACTCAGCATAATAGATTCCGTATACATCCATGTATAGGAAAATTTCATGACTTCATCTCTCCTGACAGCTGCATAATATTCCATTGTGTATATGTACCACAGTTTCTTTAGCCATTCATCTGTTGAAGGGCATCTTGGTTGTTTCCAGAGTCTTGCTATGGTAAATAGTGCTGCAATGAATATAGGTGTAAGGAAGGGGTTTTTGTACTGTATTTTTGTGTTCCTAGGGTATATTCCTAGGAGTGGTATAGCTGGATCGTATGGGAGCTCGATTTCCAGTTTTTGAAGGAATCTCCATATCGCTTTCCATAAAGGTTGAACTAGACGGCATTCCCACCAGCAGTGGATAAGAGTTCCTTTCTCTCCACATCCCCGCCAACACTGTTTGTTCTCATTCTTTGTGATGTGTGCCATTCTCTGTGGTGTGAGGTGGTATCTCATCGTTGTTTTGATTTGCATCTCCCTGATGATTAGTGATGTGGAGCACTTTTTCATGTGTCTTTTGGCCATTTGTATTTCTTCTTTGTCAAAGTGTCTGTTCATTTCTTCTCCCCATTTTTTGATGGGATTAGATGATTTTTTCTTGTAAAGTTCTGTCAGTGCCTTGTATATTTTGGAAATTAGCCCCTTATCTGATGGGTATTGGGTGAATAGTTTCTCCCACTCAGTGGGTGGCTCTTGTATCCTGGGCACTATTTCCTTTGAGGTGCAGAAACTTCTCAGCTTAATATATTCCCATCTGTTAATCTCTGCTTTCACTTGCTTGGAGAGTGCAGTTTCCTCCTTGAAGATGCCTGTAATGTCCTGGAGTGTCTTGCCTATGTGCTGTTCTATATATCTTATGGTTTTGGGGCTGATATCGAGGTCTTTAATCCATTTGGATTTTACCTTCGTGCATGATGATAGCTGGGGGTCTACGTTCAATTTTTTGCAAGCGGCTATCCAATTGTGCCAACACCACTTGTTGAAGAGGCTTTCCCTGCTCCATTTAGGGTTTCCTGCTCCTTTATCGAAAATTAGGTGGTTGTATGTCTGGGGAACATTTTCTGAGTATTCAAGTCTATTCCACTGGTCTGAGGGTCTGTCCTTATTCCAATACCATGCTGTTTTGATAACTATTGCTTTGTAGTACAGTTTAAAGTTGGGGAAAGTAATTCCTCCCATATTCTTTTTCCCAATGATTGCTTTAGCTATTCGAGGGTGTTTATTGTTCCAAATGAATTTCAAAAGTGCCTGATCCACTTCTTTGAAGAATGTCATGGGTATCTTTAGAGGGATAGCATTAAATCTGTATAATGCCTTGGGGAGTATTGCCATTTTGATGATGTTAATCCTGCCAATCCATGAGCAGGGTATGTGTTTCCATTTCCGCGTGTCCTCTCTTATTTCTTGGAGCAGAGTTTTATAGTTTTCTTTGTATAGGTCCTTCACATTTTTAGTCAAGTTGATTCCAAGATATTTGAGTTTGTGTGGCACTATTGTGAATGGGATTGTTTTCTTAATGTCCATTTCTTCCTTATTGCTATTGGTGTATAGAAAGGCCATTGATTTTTGTGTGTTAATTTTGTAGCCTGCCACCTTGCTATATGAGTCTATTGTTTCTAGAAGCTTTTTGGTGGAGTCTTTAGGGTTTTCTAAGTAGAGTATCATGTCATTTGCAAACAGTGAGAGCTTGACTTCTTCCTTTCCTATCTGAATTCCCTTGATATCTTTTTCTTGCCTAATCGCTATAGCAAGTACTTCCAGTGCTATGTTGAATAGGAGTGGTGAGAGAGGACAGCCTTGTCTTGTACCAGAATTTAGAGGGAAGGCTTTTAGTTTTTCTCCGTTGAGGATAATATTTGCCATTGGCTTGTGGTAGATGGCTTCAACTAGATTGAGAAAGGTTCCTTCCATTCCCATCTTGCTGAGAGTTTTGATCAAGAATGGGTGTTGGACCTTATCAAATGCTTTCTCTGCATCTATTGATATGATCATGTGGTTTTTATTTTTCTTGTTATTGATGTTGTGTATGATGTTGATGGATTTACGGATGTTAAACCAGCCTTGCATTCCTGGGATGAAACCTACTTGATCGTAGTGGATGATCTTCTTAATGAGGCATTGAATCCTATTTGCCAGGATTTTGTTGAAGATCTTTGCATCGGCATTCATCAGCGATATTGGTCTGTAATTTTCTTTTTTTGTAGCATCTCTGTCTGGTTTAGGTATCAAGGTGATGTTGGCTTCATAAAAGCTATTTGGAAGTGTTTCCGTTTGTTCAATTTCATGAAAGAGTCTTGCCAGGATTGGTAGTAGTTCCTCTTGGAAAGTTTGAAAGAATTCATTAGTGAATCCATCTGGGCCTGGGCTTTTGTTTTTCGGCAGACCTTTGATTACCGTTTTGATTTCATCAATGGTGATGGGGGTGTTTAGATATGCTACATCCTCTTCCTTCAACCGTGGAAGATTATAAGAGTCCAAGAATTTATCCATTTCTTCCAGGTTCTCATTTTTAGTGGCGTAGAGTTTCTCAAAGTAGTTTCTGATTACCCTTTGAATCTCTGTCATATCAGTAGTGATCTCTCCTTTTTCATTCCTAATACGAGTTATCAAGTTTCTCTCTCTCTCTTTCTTTGTTAGGTTTGCCAGTGGTCTATCTATCTTGTTTATTTTTTCAAAGAACCAACTTCTGCTTTCGTTGATCTTTCGGATTGTTTTTTGGGTTTCCACTTCATTGATTTCTGCTCCCAGCTTTGTTATTTCC
Source organism: Suncus etruscus (assembly GCF_024139225.1). Lineage (NCBI taxonomy): Eukaryota > Metazoa > Chordata > Mammalia > Eulipotyphla > Soricidae > Suncus > Suncus etruscus. Next base: position 32,427,644 of record NC_064850.1, on the reverse strand, counting down.
TTCTGTCTTCCTATTTTTGGGTCCTTTTGTTGAGCACTTTCTAGTTCTATTAGCTGTGTCATTAAGCTACTCAGGTAAGCTCCTTCTTCCTTCCTGATGTGTGCTTGCAAAGCTATAAATTTTCCTCTCAGTACTGCTTTTGCTGTGTCCCATAAGTTCTGATAGTTTGTGTCTTTATTGTCATTTGTTTCCAGGAACCTTTTGATTTCCTCCTTGATTTCATCTCGGACCCACTGGTTATTGAGTATGAGGCTGTTTAACTTCCAGGTGTTAATGTTTTTCTTCTGAGTCCCTTTGGAATTCACAAATAATTTCAGAGCCTTGTGGTCAGCAAAGGTAGTCTGCAAAATTTCTATCCTCTTGATATTATGGAGATATGTTTTATGTGCCAGCATGTAGTCTATCCTGGAGAATGTCCCATGTACATTGGAGAAGAATGTGTATCCAGGTTTCTGGGGGTGGAGTGTCCTATATATATCCACTAGGCCTCTTTCTTCCATTTCTCTCCTCAGGTCTAGTATATTCTTGTTGGGTTTCAGTCTGGTTGACCTATCCAGTGTTGACAAAGCCGTGTTAAGGTCCCCCACAATTATTGTGTTGTTATTGATATTATTTTTCAGATTTGTCAACAGTTGTATTAAATATTTTGCTGGCCCCTCATTTGGTGCATATATGTTTAGGAGAGTGAATTCTTCCTGCTCTATATACCCCTTGATTAATATAAAATGTCCATCTTTGTCCCTTACAACCTTCCTGAGTATAAAGTTTGCATTATCTGATATTAGTATGGCCACTCCAGCTTTTTTATGGGTGTTGTTTGCTTGGATGATTTTTCTCCAGCCTTTTATTTTGAGTCTATTTTTGTCTGACTATTCAGGTGTGTTTCTTGTAGGCAGCAGAAGGTTGGATTGAGTTTTTTGATCCATTTAGCCACTCTGTGTCTCTTATCTGGTGCATTTAGACCATTGACGTTGAGAGAAAGAATTGTCCTGGGATTTAATGCCATCTTTATATCGAAATTTGGTGTCTTTTGGTTAGTCTTGTCTTAAATTAGGTCTTTCAGTTTTTCTCTTAAGATTGGTTTTGTGTCTGTAAAGTTTCTGAGCTGCTTTTTGTCAGTGAAACCATGTATTCTTCCGTCAAACCGGAAAGTGAGTTTTGCTGGGTATAGTATTCTGGGTGAAGCATTCATTTCATTCAGTCTTGTCACAATATCCCACCACTGCTTTCTGGCATTGAGTGTTTCTGGTGACAGGTCTGCTGTAAATCTCAAGGATGCTTGCTTGAATGTAATTTCCCCTTTTGATCTTGCTGTTTTCAGAATTCTGTCTCTATCTGTGGGATTTGTCATTGTGACTAGGATGTGTCTTGGGGTGGTTTTTCTGGGGTCTCTTTTGGTTGGTACTCTTCGAGCATGCAGGATTTGATCACCTATATTCTTTAGCTCTGGAAGTTTCTCTTTAATGATGTTCTTGACCATTGATTCTTCCTGGGAATTTTCTTCCTGGGTCTCTGGGACGCCAATGATTCTTAAGCTGTTTCTGTTGATCTTATCATAGACTTCTATTTTCATCTGTTCCCATTCTTTGACTAATTTTTCCGTTGTCTGCTCATTTGCTTTAAGTTTTTTGTCCAATCTCTCCTGCTGTATGGAATTGTTATGTATCTCATCTTCCACAGCACCAAGTCTATTCTCAGCTTCTGATACCCTGTCCCAGAGCTTATCCATTTTGTCATTCACTTCGTTTACTGACTTTTTCAGTCCTGTTAGTTGACATGTTATTTCAGTTTGGAGTTTTGTCATTTCTGCCTTCATATTTTCTTGGTTCTTATTAGTGTTCTGTTCAACTCGACCCATGGTTTCTTGGAGTCTGTTAAGAACCTTCCATATTGCTAGTCTAAAGTCCTTATCTGAGAGGTTGATTAGTTGTTCAGTCATTATCTGGTCCTCAGAATTGTCATCTTCATTCTCTATGTCTGATGCTGGCCTGCGTTGTTTCCCCATTGTCACACTTGTATTGTGGGTTTTTCTACGTGTTGTGGTGGTATTCATTGTCTATATGATGTAGGCAGCACACTCCTCTGGCTCCTCCCTTTCTGGATGGGCTGACTTGCCTCTAAGGGAGGGGAGTCCTCCGTGGATGAAGCCTCACACTGGGTTAAATCTTAGGCCCGAGCATGCAACAGAGAAGACAGTCCAGAGAGAAATGCTTGCTTCTCTGATATAGCACAGTTCTTATTGTGATTTTTTCTTATTGTTGCAATGGTGTTCTTTTCTTAGAAGGAGCGCACGGCCGCGTAGCGAAGCGGAGCGGCCGTGCTCTGATGGAGCCTCTTTTGCCCCACTCCCAAGAGTTTCACACAAGAGGACAGTAGACAGATATTTACAGTTCACACTCACAGTTGGGCCCCTCTGCGCAGGCTTAGATTCGTGTCTTTTCCCCGCCTGATGTCCCAAGCAGGAAATCCAGCTTGACATCAGACATTTAACTTCAACTAATTCTATATATAGCTCAATGTCCTTTTCTAAGAAAAAAGGATAAAAGTGGACTAAAGTATCCTGTCTTTTACTTTTGACTTATATGACAAAAATGCTGAAAGGTGCCACTCCAAAAGAGGAGAGAATGAAGAAGAAAATGAACTTACTATGTAGTCAAAAACATTGAGAATTTCCTGGTGTTCTGCAGTTTATGATAATTATGTGCTTGGGTCCTCATTAATCCTTACAAAAATTACAGAGGGCATCAATTGTGTTCATTAAGAGAGAGAGAAATCTTTGATGTCGTAAGATGTTAAAGCTATTTTGATATCACAAAGCTAACAAGCTGTGTGAACCTGTGATGTTTTCCTAACCTGAGTTCTATTTATGCGGTAGTGACAACCTCTCCAGAGGATCAACTTACCTTACTGAGAATGAAGGGTTGGTTTAAAGACTGTCTCTCTTTTCTATAAACTGTTTGAGCAGGGAAGATACAGCAATAATAGTAATAATTTCCTCCTAATAATTTAATATATCATACTTTCATTTAAGTTGTTAATGTATTTTTTGGTTTTTTATTTTGGTCACACCTGGTGGTTCTCAAGGGTTACTCCTGACTCTGCACTCAGAAATCACTCTGCCAGGTTTGGCTGACCATATTGGAGGCCAATGATCGAACCCAGTTCTGTCCCGGGTCAGCGGCATGCAAGGCAAATGCCCTTCCACTGTACCATTGCCCTGGCTTTCCTTATCTTGATAATTACATTTATTTTAGGTCACTCTTTTTTTTTCATGACAGAAGGATAATGTGTCCATGTCCTAACAAGATTTAAGAGGGGCACATATCACACAAATGTGTGAACTCCCGATCATTATACTTATGAGCCAAAAAAAAATCTAGGCCACTGGTTTTTAATTTTTATTTTGATCATAATGGCTTACATATCTTTCACAGTAGTATTTTAGGTACATATTAACATTGAATCAGGGGAATACCCATCACCAAATTTGTCCTCCCCCCATCCCAGTTCCCTTTTTGCAATCCATATACCCCACCATCACCCCCTGGGCTGCTAAAGTAGGTGGTCCCCTCTTTGTCTAGCTTACTAATAGTGATCATATATCTGTTTGGTCCTGGTACCCTCCCTTGTTTCTCCCTCTATTTAAAAGGTGGAGCTAGATAAATTGAGTTATGTGGTTTTGTTTGAAGGAAAGAAAAGCAATAGATTGGGGTACAAAATAAGAAAAAAATGGAAGTCAAATATGCTGAAAATGGGCGGAGTCCTTCCAGAGGCTTTCAACCTCTGTTTGAGAGAGGATTGTGTAAAAGGTAATTGAAACACCTCAACAATACAGAAAAAATTTCAAATTAATATCCAGTGAGCACTACAGCAGTAAAAACAAGCACCACATAATAGTCTCAGTTCTGAAATCAAGTCATACCGGAGTGCAAAAATAAAGAGAAAGATAAGATAAAATAAAATAAAATAATATTGAAGACATCAACTTCAATATCTACACCAAAATAAAGTTGTCAAAAAATCAATCAATTAATAAATAAATATGTGGAAAATGATTGTTTTGTGCTTTTCTTTTTCTTTTCTTTTCCCTCTTGCATAGGCACAGAAACTATTGGGGATATTATAGAGGGAATTCCCTTGGCTTAGGAGATACAGGGTTTCTCCATCCCTGAAGTATACTGTCATGGGATTAACTATAGACTCCTTGCCATGATCATTTACTCTCCCCTCGGTGCTTTCGTGGTGTATGGAAGACTTCTGCTTCGTCTTGGATGGTAAAATCAGACCTCTGTATCTAGAGATCTTGGTGACAGTGCAGCCCAAGGAATGGAGTTTATGATGAAGTCTTTCTTTGTGGTTCTAGCAGTTCTGCTTCTTTCGTGTCGTTATAATCCTTCTTCTGTAGTTGGTGGTCTTGGTTATTATGTTGCTCCTAGGATGGAGCCTGGGATAAAGTCTTTAGTTATGTTTCCGGAAGACCCATTCAGTTGCGGTTGTCTCAGTCAGACCTCTGGAATTGGAGATCTTGTTTATTGAACTGATCGTAGACCAAAAGCTAGGCTAGAGCTTTTGTTGCTGTTGTTGTTGTTGTTGGTCCCTGGATGTGTACTGTCCAGTCCTGGTTGTAACAACCAATCATCTGTATATAGTGATCTTGGGTTTTCCACAGATCAAAGGGTGACATATTTTTTGATTTTGTCTTATCATTGGCTGATGAGGAAGGACAACTTGCTCTTAGATCAAGTAGTTCCCATTTCCTCATTGTCAGGTTATCAATTAAGAACTGGCACATGTTGGCGTCAGAGCAGCATTATGAATACCCTAGAAAGGATTTGGCAGTGGAGCTGTTGTGGAGCACTCTGTAGTTTCTATATCTGGGACCCAGAAGTCAAGGCTGGACGGTTGGTGTCTAGTTCCCTGGAGTCTAAGTTGTTTCCACATGACATACGTTCAGGGTGGGAGATATACCTGTGTTGTAAACAAGTATGAGTTCTTATCTCTAGTAGATAAGAGCTTGTTTTTACACGTAAATTTTCCCCTTTGTTTAATGTCTTTGCAGGAAGAAGTGGTGCTATATTATATTGCTGGTGGATTTGGGGGTGGAGAGAGAAGAAAACAGACACCCTATAAAAACTAAGAATATATATGCTCACACATAACTAAAGAAAAAAGTTTCTTTTTAAAAAAGATTAAATAAAAGACGCAATTAAAGAAATAAAGGGGGGCCGGGAGAGATAGCATGGAGACAGGGTGTCTGTCCTTCCTGCAGAAGGACAGTGGCTCAGATCCCGGCATCCCATATGGTCCCCCGTGTCCACCAGGTGCGATCTCCGAGCATAGAGCCAGGAGCACCCTCCGAATGATGCCAGGAGTGACCCAAAAGAAGCAAAAACAAATCAAATCAAAAAACAAAAACTAAAACAAAACAAAAACAAAAACAAAAACAAACAAAAAACGAACAAGAATAAAAATGAAAAGAAAAAAGAATTATAGATTCCATGTACATCCATGTATAGGAAAATTTCATGACTTCATCTCTCCTGATGGCTGCATAGTATTCCATTGTGTATATGTACCACAGTTTCTTCAGCCACTCATCTGTTGAAGGGCATCTTGGTTGTTTCCAGAGTCTGGCTATTGTAAATAGCACTGCAATGAATATAGGAGTAAGGAATGGATTTTTGTATTGTATTTTTGTGTTTCTTGGGTATATTCCTAGGAGTGGTATAGCTGGATTGTATGGAAGCTCAATTTCCAGTTTGTGAAGGAATCTCCATATCGCTTTCCATAAAGGTTGTACTAGACGGCATTCCCACCAGCAGTGAAAAAGAGTTCCTTTCTCTCCACATCCCCGCCAGCACTGCTTGTTTTCCTTTTTTGTGATGTGTGCCAATCTCAGTGGCGTGAGGTGGTACCTCATTGTAGTTTTGATTTGCATCTCCCTGACGATTAGTGATGTTGAACATCTTTTCATGTGCCTTTTGGCCATTTGCCTTTCTTCTTTTTCAAAGTGTCTGTTCATTTCTTCTCCCCATTTTTTGATGGGGTTAGTTGTTTTTTTCTTGTATAGTTCTGTCAGTACCTTGTAAAATAGGTACTTGTACTTGTACTTCACTGAGTGAAGTAAGTCAGAGGGAGAGAGAAAGACGCAGAATGGTTTCACTCATCTATGGGCTTTAAGAAAAATGAAGGACATTTTTAACAGTATCTCAGAGACAAGAGAGATGAGGGCTGGTAGGTGCAGCTCAGGACATGCAGCTCATCACATAGAGTGATGAGTGCAGTTGCAGAGATGACTACACTGAAAACTATCATAACAATGTGAATGAATGAGGGAAGTGGAAAGCCTGTCTCGAGTACAGGTGTAGGGGGGTGGGGAGGAGGGAGATCTGGGAAATTGGTGGTGGGAATGTTGCACCGGTGAAGGGGGGTGCTCTTTACATGACTGTAATCATACAACTATAATCATGTTTGTAATCACGGTGTTTAAATAAAGATAAAGGAAAAACAAAACAAACAAACAAACAAACAAAAAAGGCAAAAAGCAAAAAAAAAATCTCAGCGCTTAATTTCGGCTTTGCACTAAGATTCACTACTGGAACTTCTTAGAGGACCATATGTAGTGTTGGCATCAAACTAAGGTCAGCTAAAAGGAAGGAAAGTGCCTATTTGCTGTTGTATTTATATCATCCCACTTTTCAATTTAATTTTTTTATGTTTTGTGACTAAATGGTAAATAAAATCTCTGTATTGAAAAAGAAAAAGAAAAAAGAATTAAAAAAAAGAAAAAGGGAGAAAGTGATACAGGAGATTACATTTGGGGGAGAAATAGAGGTAGTGTTATATAGGTCTATATTTATGGTGAAAGTACAGGCTTTCCCATTGCCTTTTGAGATTTCCTTGTGAGGTGTGGGGTCCAGGCAGCGAGATCTTGGGTAGAGTTCTTGCAGTGAGGGTCCTTTGGAGCTAGTTCTGGTATCAAGCCACACTCCACATTAGGGAGAGGTGATTAGGAGGGCCACACTGCATGGGTCAGTCGGGGTGTTGGCTGTATTTTATTGCCGAGAACGAGGTGAGAGTTTGAGTGGGTGTATCTTCACTTGGGTAGTGCGTACTGGCTCGTTGGGGTAGGAGGTCAGTCTTGATGCCTGATGGAGTAAGAACTGAAGGTGAAGAGTTATAATGTGGTGGGGATATCGGGGGTGGGGTTGAGGGGTGAAGGGATAGTCGGATTTCTGGAGGAGGGAGAGGGAATAGTATATGGGAGGGGTTATATAGGGTATAGGTATGGGTTGTTTGTGGTTTAGGTTTGTCCCTTAAGGAGAATTCCTATCTCTGTGTGCTCCTATCCACATATAAACATATAGAAGTTAGCGTAGGTGTATATTAATGTAGAGAGGTGAGGAGGGCAAGAGGTGTATTGAATACTAAGTATAGTACTTTTAAGGAAATGAAACTAATAGATCAACTTTTGTATATGTATAGGTTTCGTGTCTCAAGTACTGACCATTGTGTTAGTAAGGTCTATCTATATAGGTGTTTACCCTAGCAGTATTGTCCACAGCACCCTATATGTCAGCTTTCCTTTTCTATAAAGGAGGTAACTGTGTGGTTTTTATTTGACATAGATTGAATTGATGATAGTGAGGAGAAGGTGGAAGAAGAGGGAGACAAGAAGAAAAAATAGGAAAAACAAAACAAAACAAACTGACAATCGAATGACAACAACAAAAATACGAAGTAATGAGAAGAGAGGGTATAAGAGCAAGGACATGTTAGTTTGGTTGAATGTGTTCGATGCTTAGGCCCTGTGGTAAAAATCTGTTGGTCACGGTGTTGCTTCGGTGATCTGGCTGGTCATGTGCTTCAGGTCCTAAATGAAGGCATAATCTAGAGATAAAGGGTATGTTAAAGAGTTTTATCTGGCCATTTTCATGATTCAAGCAGAGTAAGGTGCCTTGTGTGACTGAGCACTGAGGTACCACCATAGGATGTTCACCCTTATTATCCAGGAACCCCTATGGACAGAAAAACAGAGAGGTTATTTTAAATGTGGTATGGTTAAGGCATTGAAATATAATGTTTTGAAATGTTTCGGTTGGACTCACTAATTTCCTGTCATAGTCTTTACCTGTAATCCTGTAGAAGATCCCTAGTAAATTAATATGAGCTTTTGTAGTAAAACAATAATTACATACCTGTTTTCTCTACGCTGCTGTTTCTGCTGTTGCTGGTTTCTTTATGATATAATGTGTAGTCAGGCTTTGTGTTGTTTCTCTTCCCTTTGTTTTGGGCTCTACTCCCCAGTATATGGTGATTATTACAGTGTTTGAAGTTTCTATCCTGTTACATTCTGTTATTTAATCATGGGGTATTGGTTGTATATCTGGTATATATTCTAGGTACTTCAGAATAGTGCTATCATTCTGTGTTTATCTTTCATCTCTGGCTTGCTTTGTTTAACATAATATGTTCTAGGTCCATCCACATTGCTGCAAAGTCTGTGATTGTATCATTTCTGACTGCCATGTAGTATTCCATTGTGTATAGATACCACATCTTAATGATCCACTCATTTGTTGTTGGACATTGAGGTTGGTTCCAAGACTTGACTATTATACTGAGTGCTGCAATAAATAGTGGGGTGCACACATACTTTGGGATGAATGTCCTTCCGACTTGGGGGTAGATACCTAGGAGAGCAATTGCTAGGTCAAATGGCAGCTCAATTCTGAGTTCCTTGAGCACTCTTCAGACTGTTCTCCATAGGTGTTGGATAGCAGTGGGTGAGAGTGCCTTTCATAGTGCATCCCCGCCAACACAGATTGTTTCCATTATTTTTGATGTGAGCCATCCTCACTGGTATAAGGTGGTGGTACCTCATTGTTGTCTTGACTTGGATTTCCCTAATAATGAGTGAAGGTGAGCATGTTTTCATGTGTTTGTTGGCCATCTTTCGGTCTTCCTTGAAGAAGTGTCTATTCATTTTATCTTCCCATTTTTCTATGGGTTTAATTGGTTTTGGGGAACTCAGCTTTCTGAGTGCTTTGTATATTCTGGTAATCAGCCCTTTATCTGATGTGTTGAGTGCGAAAATTTTTCCCATTCAGTTAGCTGTCTTCTTGTTTTAAGTTGGGTTTCCTTTACTATGCAGAAGCTTCTTAGTTTGATGTAATCCCATTTGTTTATGGTTGATGCTAATTGGTGTTCCATCCTTGAAAACTTTTTAATATATAGGTCTCCGAGTGCTCTCCCTATTTTTCCTCAATAAACTTTATAGTTTCTGATCTAATTTCAAGGTCTTTAATCCATTTTTAGTTGACTTTTGTGTAAGGAGTGAGGTATGTGTCAATTTTCAGTTTCTTACAGACCGTTTTCCAGTTGTACCAACACCATTTGTTGAAGAGACTTTCTTTGTTACATTCCAAGTTCTTGGTTCTATTGTCAAATATTACTTGACTGTATATCTAGGGATTTGTGTCTGGAAATTCTGTTCTAACCCCCTGGTCTGAGGCTCTGTTTTTGTTCCAGTACCATGCTGTTTTGATCACTATGGCTTTATAGTAAAGCTTCAGGTTAGGTAAAGAGATGCCACTCAGTTTCTTATTTTTCAGTATCTGTTTGGCTATCCTGGGTCTTTTGTGGTTCCAGATGAATTTTATGATTGATTTTTCTAAGTCTTGAAAGAATGATGCCTGGATTTGGATGGGGATTGCATTGAATCTATATAGAACTTTGGGTAGGACAGTCATTTTGATTATGTTGATTCTACCTACCCATGATCAGGGGATGTTCTTCCATTTCCTTAGATCCTCTTCAATTTCTTTCTGAAGTGTTTTGAAATTTCCCTGGTATAGTTCCTTCACTTCCCTTGTAAGGTTGATTCCTAGGTACTTGATATTTTTTGAAACTATTTAAAATGAATTTGTATTTTTAATCTCTCTCTCCTCAGCTTCATTATTTGTATAGCGAAACGCTACTGTTTTTTGTGTATTGACTTTGTAGCAAGCCACTTTGCTGTATTGGTTAATTGTTTCTAGGAGTTTTACTGTGGACTCTTTAGGGTTTTCGATGTATATCATCATATCATCTGAAAAAAAGAGATAGTTTGAGGTCCTCTTTCCCAATTTGGATTCCTTTTATTCCCGTCTCTTGTCGGATTGCTATTGCTAGGACTTCTAAGGTTATATTGAATAAGAGTGGAGAAAGTGGACAGCCTTGCCTAGTTCCTGAGTTTAGTGGAAATGCTTCTAGTTTTTTACCATTAAGGATAATGTTGGCTGTGGGCTTTTCATAGATAGCTGTTCCCTCTAACCTATTTTGCTGAGTGTTTCCAACATGAAAGAGTGTTGGATTTTGTCAAACGCCTTCTCTGCATCGACTGATATGATCATGTGGTTTTTGTCTTTCTTGTTGATGTGATGTATGATATTGATTGATTTGTATATGTTAACCAACCTTGCATTCCTGATATGAAACCTACTTGGTCATGATGTATGATCTTTTTGGTAAAGTGCTGGATTCGGTTTGCTAAGATTTTGTTGAGTATCTTTGCATCTATGTTCATTAGTGAGATTGGTCTGTAGTTTTCTTTCTTGGTGGTGTCTTTGCCATCTTTGGGAATGAGTGTGATATTAGCCTCATAAAAGGAGTTGGGGAGGATTCCTGTTTTTTCGATGGTTTGGGATATCCTGTGGAAAAGTGGTAGTAAGTCTTCTCAGAATGTTTGGTACAATTCACCTGTAAATTCATATGGACCTAGAGTTTTGTTCTTAGGGAGTTTCTTAATTACATCTTCAATTTCCTCTGAAGTCATTGGTCTGTTTAGGCTTTCTAGGTCTTCCTTTTCCAGTCTCGTAAGATGGTAATTTTCTAGCAATCTTTCGATTTCTACTGATTTCTAGCCTAACTGAGTATAGTTGTTCATAATATGATCTCATAATATGTTGTATTTTGGGGGGTTCTGTTGTAATCTCTCCCCTTTCTTTTGTGATCCTTCTGATGTGGAAGTTTTCTCTCTTTTTGGTGAGTTTTGCCAGTGGTTTGTCTATCTTGTTTATTTTTTTGAAAAACCAACTTCTGGTCTCATTGATTTTTTGTATTGTTTTCTTAGTTTCTATGTTGTATATTTCTGCTCTGGTTTTTACTATTTCTTGCCTTCTGGTTGTGGTTGGATTTCTTTGCTGCTGTTGTTATAATTCCTTGAGATGATCCTTTAAACTGTTGATTTTGTCATTTTCCTCTTTCTTGACATAGGCCTGTATTGCTATGAGTTTCCCCCTTATTACTGCTTTTGCTTTGTCCCACAAATTTTAACAAGTTGTCTCTTCATTATCATTTGTCTCAAGGAATTTTTTTATTTCTTCCTTGAGTTGCTCTTTAATCCAGCTTTTGTTGAGCAGTATGTTGTTTAATCTCCAGGTATTAGTTTTTCTCCATTGCTTCTTCTTGCAGTTAATTTTGACCTCTGTTGCATAGTGATCTGATAGGGTGCTTCTAATGATCCTTACATTTGTGGTCTTATATAGGTTAGATCTGTATCCTAAGACCTGGTCTATTCTGGAGAAGGTTCCATGAGGGCTTGAGAAGAATGTATATTCTTTATTCTGGGGGTGGAGGGCCCTATATAAGTCTATTAGCCCTAGATATTCTAATTTTTCATTTAGGGTTTTTATTTCTTTGCTACTTTCTGTCTGCTGGATCTGTCCAGTGGTGATAGTGGATTATTAAATTCTCCTACTATTATCACATTCCCCTTCATGTGTTTCTCCAGATTAGTGAGCAACTGCCTCACATATTTTGCTGACTCTACATTAGGTGCATAAATATTGATCAGGTTTAGCACCTCTTGATCTAGTGTTCCCCTGATTAGTATGTAGTGTCCCTCTTTGTCTCTGATCATTTTCTCGAGTTTGAATGGAATTTGGTCTGATATAAGAATGGCTGTCCCTGCTCTTTTTTGTTTTCCATTAGCTTAAACAATTGATTTCCATCCTTTTATTCTAAGCCTATGCCTGTCCTGTACTTGTATGTGTGTTTCTTGCAGGCAGCCAAAGTTTGGTTTATGTTTTCTAATCCAGTTCTCTACGATGTGTCTTTTAATGGGAGAATTTAGTCCATTAACATTTAGGGAGATTATTGACAGAGAGGGCTGTTGTGCAGTTGTGTTGTGTAGGGTGGTTGTTTTTACAATCGAGGGTTTGGATTGTGTAGTTCGTCTCTGAATAGGTCATTATGGATCGGTTTTGTTTGCACAAATACTGCAAGTTGTTTGAGAATGTTTTTAGGCTACCATCCCATATGAATGACAGTTTTGTGGGTATTGTACCCTACGCTGGAAATTTCTTTCATTTGGTCGTTTAAATATTTCATTCCACTGTCTTCTTCCTTGAATTGTTTCAAATGGGAGATCTGGTTTGATTCTTATGTCCCTTCCTTTGTACTTGAGGTTCTTTTTTTCCCTGATTATTTTAAGGAGTTCATATTTTTCTTTTATTTTTGCCATTTGGATTACTATATGTCTTGGTGTTGGTTTATTAGGATCTATTTTATTAAGGACTCTTTTCACTTCCTGGATTTGCACGGCGTCCTCTTTCCAAAGGGTGGGGGAAGTTTTCTGCTATTATTTCCCTAACTACTTTTTCTTCCCCTTTCCCTGTTTCCTCCCCTTCTGGTATACCTACAATTCTTAGATTATTTCTTTTGTCTTTGTTCATTAAGTACTGGACTTTTCCTTCCAGTGTCTTGCCTCTTAAATCCTTGTTGGTTTCCTGGTCATTTTTGGTTTGCACTTTTCCTTTCAGTACTACTATGTGCTTCTCTATCTCTGTGATTCTGCTCATCTGGCTTTTTATGGTGTCTGTTAATTCCTTTAATTCCTTTTGTATGGAGTCTCTCATATTCTGTATCAGATCTTCTTTAATTTGGCTAATTTGTTCCTCCATGGATTTCTTGTACTCAATGGCTAGCGATTCTCTCATTTTCTTTACCATGGGTTGCATTTCCTTTCTCATGGCTGCTTTTAAATCTTCATCTCTTGGATCTGTGCATTTTAGTGGACTTGGGAACTTAGTAGGGGTTCTCTCTGTATTTCCAGCTATTAGGGTCCTCCTCAGTTTACCCATGATTTTTTGCATTTATTGGTGTGGCTTGGAGAGTAGTGCCTTCTGATTTCGGCCTTTTTTTGCTCCCTGAGGTGTGGGGCTGGGTCCCTTCTCTGGATTGCAGCTCTGGGTGGGACTGTTGGATGGGCTGGCTGAGGTTTGGCCTCTAGCGTGTCCTCTAGTGGGAGCCTGGTTAGTGTTCCCCGCTCTTGTTGCCAGCCAGTGCAGTACTTCTCTTGGCCACAATGGTGGGGGCGCTGTTGAGCCTAGCTCCTTTGCCCTCCTCCCCTATCTGGAAGTCAGTGGAGCTCCGCCTCCTCCAGGCCTCTGCCTGCCAGAAACCCTTCTCGTCTGTAGTTCCTAGCCCATCCCAGTGGGGGCTCCGGAGACCTCAGAGAAGTTGTCAGTGTTGGGGCAGAGGCAACGGAAAGTCCCCTGGCCAATGCCGCCCAGGAAATCTCGCAGACACAACTGGGGGAGGAGTGGAGGCAGTGGGAGGTCCCCTGGCGAATTCTGCCCTGGGAAACCTCACAGACTTGGCTAGGGGAGGGGCAGAGGTGGCAGAAAGTCTCCTACCTTGAGCCGCCCTGGGAAACCCTGGGAAACCTCACAGATGCGAAGGGTTGGGGGGGACTGGTTTCTAATTTTTTAAAAATGTGATATCCTGTGCTGGTTTTGGAAGAAATTATACTAAAATGGAAATGATACAGAGATTAGCATGGTCCCTGGGCAGACAACTTGCAAATTCATGAAGCATTTAATATTTAATGAAAATGACTCTTGGCATCTTATTATTTTATAAGCAAGGCGGCATCAGAAAAGACAGTTTAACAAAGTTTAAGGAACAAAATTCTACTGCCACTTAAGTACCAAATGATTACATTATCTTTCATATGGCACACATCATTACTATTATTTTTCTGTTTATGTTAGTAATATAAATATTTTAAAAATAAAATTGGATGAAAATATGAGCCAATTTAAAGTAAAAACACGAGTAAGTGGTGTGTTTATGTAGCATAGTCTAGGAACTGTGACCTACCAAAATACTGGCACGGTAGATAGAGACATCTACTAAGTATTGACATTTATTAGATGTCTATTAGTAGATAGAGACATCTATTAGGTATTGGAGGAGATAGTGAAATATAGATCTTGAGGGGTATAGGTACAAAACAGAGTGACAATCATGATTTATCTTTAAAAAATCATTTACTTGCTATCTAACTTTGAGCAACGTATAGAACACTCATCATGAATAGACTTCAGTCTTCTCAATTCAAAATTAAAGAGTGATAGCATAGTGAGTCAGGCATTTACTTTGCATGCAGCCAACTGGGTTTGATTCCAGCATCCCATATGGTCCCCCAGAGTCTTCCAGGAGTAACTTCTGAGTGCAAAGTCAAGAGTATAAACCCTGAGTGCTGCTGGGTGTAGCCCAAAACCAAACAAACAAAAATGTCATTTTAATGTATCCTAAACTTGACACTTTCCAGAGAGAACATTTCTAAGGAGACTTCCACTCAATTCATTCCAAATATTTCTTTAAAAGGAGGGAAGGACAGACTAAAGGAAGAAACCCCACTAATGTCAGATGTGAGATGGTTTTGGAGAGCAGTTTTGGAAACTGCATTTATCTCCCAGTTCTAACAGTCAGAGGCATATAACTGCTGCAAATGGCCACATAATTTCTCAGATGAAGATTTTTCTACTGTAGAGAAGTAAGTGACTTCCTGAAGGTCCTATAGTGAGGTCATAGTAGAGTTGGGACTAAGACTGACATAGGCTGACTCCTTTTAGCTCAAATGTTTTCAAGCTTTACACTTAAGTGTTAAGTATGAGTAATATGTTAGGAAGACACAGTAATCTCAACTCCCTATTATCTCCTAGCCTCCCATGGACACAAGCAAGATTGTAGGAGCAACCTGTATTAGTAGTACATGAGTACTTGTATAAGTACAAATAGTGCCAGAAGCTTTGCAGCACTTTTTTTGGGGGGGGAGGGAGGGTACACGTGGTGGTGCTTAGGGGTTTCTCCTGGATCTGTGCTCAGAAATCACTCCTGGCAGGCACAGGGGACCATATGGGATGCCAGGGTTTGAACCACCTTCTGTCCAGCATCAGCTGTGTGCAAGGCAAATGCCCTACCGCTGTGCTATCTCTCCGGAACCTGAAGTACTTTTATTTATTGGAGAGTATGTTGATATACTCCCGCCTAGCATTACTGATTGATGTGAATATTTGGCCTAGTGGAGTGCTGAAATTTCAGAACTAACCCAGACAATGTAGTTGGTTGGTGTACTATTCCAGACTCAGGAGTCTGGCTTTCCTTCTTCATTCTGTACCATGTGCTCACCATTCTAGCAACTGTGAAAAACAATGGAAATTCTTAGAAAGAGACTGTAGTGATCTTTGTGGTAAGAGCTCTTTCTTCTGATATTGATGGCATTTTATCTTTATGGTGTATCTCCTGGGCCACTATTTATCATTGTTTTAGCTAATCTATTTATCAAAAAGAAGTAAACATTTCAGATTAGCACCTGCTCCCTGAATAATTTGTAGGTGAAGAATCAATCACTTGGGCTTTAAGATAGGCAGAATGGATCACAGGGTGTGGGAGACCTTGCAGTGTGGTAGGCTCCCAATACTTCCCCAGTATACCTACATCCTAGTCTATAAATTCTGTGACTGTGTTATGGTAAAGGGGACTTTACAGATGTGACAATTAAAGATCTGGAAATGAATGACTATAAACTGGAATAATCTGGATTTTTCTGGTGCATGTGATGTAGGCATGGGGTCCTCAGAACACATACAGAAGGAATAAGCCAGAGGAGCAGGCTAAGCATCCCAGAAGAGAATGAATTGCTATGGTTTGAAGCTGAAGGAAAATTCCAAAAACCAAGGACCATAGTCAGCCACCCAATCTGAAAAGACACGAAGATGTTATTTATCTTCTGAGCCACCAGAGAGAGTGCAGCCCTGTTCCCAACTTTCAGCTAGTCCAATGCAAGTGATTTTGTACTTCTGACTTCATGAGATTCTTGAGAATCTAGTTGTGTTTATTTAAGTCATTGGACTTAGAGTTTATTGTTACAGCAACAAGAAAACTAATGCATTGGATTAATATAATGACCAATACACTATAAATCCCCTCAAGTGTGAAATTAGTTGGATCCCAACCCACTCAGTATATGCCTTGTTATTCATTGGTTGGAAACATCTTTGAATGTAGCATCTTGGATTGGTGTTTAGACCAACTAATCCCACATCTGGGTGTGGTCTATTCCTTCCTAATAAATACTCAGATTTTCAGGAAAACGCTCTCTTGCATTTCTGGACTTCCACAGAGCTTGCTGCTTCTTAAGGGGCTGAAGGCTTATGTGTTGGAATCCCTGAATCCATTTCTCCGTGTGTGTGTGTGTGTGTGTGTGTGTGTGTGTGTGTGTAGTGTGTGTATTATTCTCCGTGTGTATGTGTGTGAAGAGTGTGTGTGTCTATTATTTTCTAGATTGACGTTTGCTATACTCAAGAACTTGAATATAGAATTTTCATCTACTTTGAGTAATTTAGTCCAGGTAGCAACATATAAATAAATCTCATCATCACCCAATTAAAACTACATGAAAGATCTCAAGTAAGAATTTCTAGAACAAGATTCCTCAAGCTTGGATGATAGTCAGAGAGGAGCTGTCTTTGATGTAGGATCTTTTTTGTGTATTGTCACATTACTTAGTTGTATCTTGTCCCTGCCTTATTCAAGAGATGCCAGAAACACATTCCCAGGTGTATTAAAAAATCGATATAGGGGTGGAGCAATAGCACAGAAGTAAGGCGTTTGCCTTGCCAAGTGATCAAGACAGGATGGACCCCGTTTCGAATTCCGACATCCCATGTGGTCCCCTGAGCCTGCCAGAAGTGATTTCTGAGGGCAGAGCCAGGAGTAACCTGAGTGCCGACAGGTGTGACCCCCCAAAAAACTAAAGCAAAACAAAAATCAAATAAAAAATTGATTTAGATAAAAAAATGTTTCAGGAAAAATTTGTCTTCTGAGTGGTTAGTTATTTGATCCTATCAAACCCAAGATTCATGAAGAAATTAATAATTGTTATTGTATTTTAAAATAATTTAAAAAATTGAACCACTGTTAGATACAGCTATAAAGTGTTCATGATTGAGTTTTAGTCACACAATGTCAAATACCCATCCCTTCACCAGTGCACATTGTTTGCTCCCAATGTCACAAGTTGCTCTTTCCCCTCCCTCTACCTGCCTCTATGATAGAGGACCACTTTGTTGTTGTTGTTGTTCTTGTTCTTGTCCTTCTTCTTCTTTTCTCCTCCTTTTTTATTATCTTCCTTTTCTCCTCCTTTTCATTATTTTCTTTCTCCTTTTTCTTCTACCTCTTCTTCTCTCTATTTTTCTCTTCCTTTTTTTCCTTTTAGGCAATGGGGAGAGAAGATGAACAAAAATTTCCTCAAAGAATAAATACAGATTGGTATTGTTTTTAAACTATTCTTTAGGAGTTACTTATTAAATATCAATAACTAATGTGGTTGAGAGAATGGCTTGAATGCAGAGCATCTTTTCATCCTCCACAAAATCACCTGACGTTATCTTTAGTGTTGTACTCTGTCAAAGACCCAAATGAAGTCTGCTTCTAATCTCTGAAACTTTTAGAATATTTATGCTATCCTTATGCATGCAATTATTTTTCACTTAAGGAAGACTTTGTAGAGATGTAGTTTTAAAATATGTGCTAGAAAAAATAGACTTTTATGCATAAAGTTATACACAAGACATCCAAACAAAAGAAAAAGGAAACATTGGAAAACATTGAGAAGAATGGGCAATTGATTGTTCAAAAAAGAAGATAGTGATTAATCGTTTTATTTTCTTGTCTTGCTAAAAACTAATAGATTTATTTCAGGATTTTATTGTAAAATATTTTGTGGGCATGGTAACTTGTTTTCATGTCCTCTAATTCCTAAGAGGAATTTAGGCCATAAAATTTCCAATGAAGGATGCGGAAAATGTCATTAACTAAGTTTTGCTTTTATTTAAGTGGCAGAGAAAAATGTTCCCTTTTACCAATAAACTTCCATTAAATCTTAACTTAACGGAGGTATTTCTGTCAGAATGATGTTATGAAGGTTGGGTGTTTTTGATGATTTAGCAAGACTTCATGATAGTGTTTAGAGAAAGCAATCAACTGGAAAAAATGCAATCGAATAGTGACTAGCAGCCCTATTTATTGCAAATACTATCTGATGGGAGCTAAATATTTACATGTATAAGAAATAAAAGGGAAACGCATTTTTTAGGAAAAGAATGTTTTCCCATTTATTTCTTGAAAAGTGGGAATTTCATGACAGGGATAAATCATTATATTTTAAGGCATTCTTTAAAATATGTTCTTTGAGTAACCATAAAATTATAAAGTTATTCATGATTGGGTTTCAGGCCTACAGCTATTCAACATTCATCCCTTCACCACTGTCCACTTCCCTCCACCAATGCCCAATTCTTCTCCCCCCACTGTCCTGTTTGCCTCCCACCCACTAATCCACCTCTAGGAGAGGTACTGTGGTTTACAGTGATGTTATTGATAGGGTTTCATGCTTAATAATTTGCATCATTCAACACACCCTCTTCATGGTTGAACTCTTCCCTCCACCATAGTTGCAACCTTTTACCTGTCCTATCTAACACCCCCCGCCCGAGTTGCAAGCTTTGTACTGAAGACCAGTTCTCATATCTTTGTTTCCATTGCCTATGGTCATTGTTTATTCCACATGATGTTTTTTCTTATCTCTTTTATGAGAGATCATTCAGTATCAGTCTTCCTCTGACTAATTTCATCATAATACCCTTCAGATACATCCATATAGCAGTAAATTATATAATTTCATTTCTTCTTCTGGCTGAGTAATATTTGATTGTGTATATGTGATACGTGCTCTTTAAATAAGTTAAATTTAATTAAAAATCTGGATTAACAGCTAAATTTATTCTTCCACCCTATTGAAAGAGATAATTACATTATACCCTTGGATTCTGTCTTCTTAACTACAGGAAGGATCATGGTTCCTTTAATAGGCTGTAAAGTAGATAGATTTGGGTTATTTTTAGAAGACTAATCAATTCAGTTTAAGATCTGGACCACCATGTAAAAATCCAAGGCAGGAGTTACCCATCTTAATTTATTATGGTTAAATAATTTGAATGGTCATATTAGATTTTACACACATAAATCTCAGTCTATTGAATAGTGGAACAGAGTCAATGTTAGTTTCAATTTAAGCTTTAATTTTAATTTAACAGGAAATCATCATTGTAACCTGTGTTTTTCTATTTTTATAATTGTTGTGTAGGAAACAAATCTAACCATCTCATGATAATAGTATAATGATTATATTAGGGAAGAATTTTGTTGCCATTCATTGGCTTGAGAGACATAGAGAGATGTTCCACCTTCTTATGATAATATGATTCTTTCTTGAGAAATAACGTGTCTAAAGCAATGTTATACTAAGTTCATCCCCATATGGGGAGTTTCTTCTCATTTCTCCTTTATATTTCAATAAAAATTTCTAACTTATAAAGAAAAAGAAAAAAGGAAGTTGGAGAATCTTTACTATTCAATATTCTTATCCTGGAAGATATTGAAGAACCTTAGAACGATATACTGACACTGACAGAGACTGCTTTCTTACTCCTGCATTGGTATCACAGGGTCATGTAGCATCACATCTTGACAAACTAGCTCCCAAACACTTACCTGATTGTCTGAGTTGTACTGGATCCTTCGAACACAGCTTGGAAATAACTCCCCAAATCATCTGAGATTTTTGAGATCCAGGGTTACTTGGTGTGCTGACCAAAAATAGGAGGCAGACCAAGAAGGTAAATTGACAGGAACAAAAAGCAGTAGCACTGCTATAAATAAGAAGACTTAATCAAAGGTCTTTATTCATTATATATCTACCTCCAATTCACAAGGTTTCATTTCCATTTTCAATCACCTAGCTAGAAGCAGGGTTGAGTAGATATATGAATTCTAAACATGAATTCTAACATGAATTCTGGACATCATTGTTTTTGATAGAATTAGTCTCTTGATTCTTACCAAATTCAGAATTATTCTTGAACACCAAGTCAGCTCAGAAGCAGGGGCTGCTTGCTGCAGGCTTCATATCAGCTTGTCTTATGGGGGTGACTCCATCTTTAGAAAGGCAAACACTTTTGAAACTGCTGTTGGCCTTGTGATGTGATGACTTCCACTGCCTGACAGAGTCTAATCTATGAACCACACAGATTAAGTGTGAGATTGCCCTTAAGAAATATGATTTGGGGGCCCGGAGAGATAGCACAGCGGCGTTTGCCTTGCAAACAGCCGATCCAGGACCCAAGGTGGTTGGTTCGAATCCCGGTGTCCCATATGGTCCCCCGTACCTGCCAGGAGCTATTTCTGAGCAGACAGCCAGGAGTAACCCCTGAGCACCGCCGGGTGTGGCCCAAAAACCAAAAAAAACAAAACAAGAAATATGATTTGGGGAACAATTTACTAAGATGTCATATTTTCAACAATAATGCTGCTATGTCTTCTTTCTAATTTTGGATTTAATGTCTTTAATAGTCTGAATTTAGGATTTATTTTTAATATATATTTAATTGTGTTAAATATTTATCAAAGATATCACTTTTGACATGTCCACTTCTAAATCGTTATGTTTAGAATTTATTAACTCATTGGATTACTTTTGAACAGCAAGTTTTAGCTACTTTGGTACCTAAACATTTGGGTTTCAGATGAGTTCATTGATTGGGCAAACAATTCTTTTAAACTTCAGTGTTTAATATAAATATGGATTCAACAGTAGCTAAGTAATATTGGGAGAGATTTTAACCTTTCTAAATCAGATTTCTCTTTTCTGTGAAGTGAAGATAATAATAGTATTTTACTTTAAGAGTTGTTATATAAACTAAATAAGCCATGAAGTTCTTAGTTCTTTCTCACAAACAATAAGCTCTTAGAAAATACTAGCTGTTTAAATAATTGCAAGTAATAATAGGAGAGGGTGCACTAATAAAATTTAGTCTGTTATAGCTCAAAGAGCTGGTAAAATGACTTTATTTATATTTTTATCTAAAGATATTCTAGAGCTGGTGAGAAGATAGTGACCTAATGGAAAGAATGTGTACTCTTAAATCATCCAGGCAGGTCTGGGTTCTTGTTGGGAGCAAAGGGTTAAGGCAGACAGATTGAAGAGAAAAGTAGAAAGGGTAGGAAACAGGACCCTGAAATCTGAAATTTCAGGGCTCCCACCTTCCACTATTTGGAAAACTATTAAGGTGGGGGTCTTGTGACTGCTTTGATTCTGCTCTTTTTTCTAAAGGAAGAATTTGTTAAGATAAGCTAAAAAAAAAAACAACAAACAAACACCAATACCTCAATGCAAAGAATTTAGCCAGTTTAGATTGGCATTTGTTGGATGATTTGTCCTCTCCTCACTTTTCCTGTAAAGTTCCATTATTTTAGAAATAAATATTGAAACAAAGAACAGCTGCAGTTCCCAGTCAAAGTGTTAAGTCCCTGACCCCATGTTTTTGTTTTTTCTTACATTTTCTTAATCCTCTGCACTGACCCTGACTCAACACTGCTCACCTGGGTGGCTGGTCCAACTGGTTCTGATCCTTCTTCACCTTCTGATCTTTCTTTCTCTAAACATTTTTTAAATGTAAAATGGGAAGATAGTTATTATATGCATATGAGATATCTAGAGGACAATCCTGTAGATATATACAGGACAATCCTATAGATACACTATATAGCATAGTTGGTCTGGTTTGTTTGTTTTGGTGTTTGGGTCACACCAGGGAACGTTTAGGGTTACTCCTGGCTATACACTCAGAAATCGGCCCTGGCTTGGGAGACCATATGAGACCCCGGGGAATTGAACTGCGGTTCGTCCTAGGCTAACGCGTGCAAGGCAGACACCTTATGCCCTGTGCCACCGCTCCGGCCCCAGGTGGTCTGGTTTAATTAGTATAACAATTGTTGCCCAAATTATAACTTGTTAATAAGAACATTGTGCTAAAATAATGACTTTAAAACAATTATCACACCCTCTAGTGGCAGAATGGACACCCAATAAATAATAACTATTACTATTATCAGTAAAATATTCTTGGCTTATAGCAGTGCTTCTCAAATAGTGGGGCGTTCCTCCCGGGGGGGGGGGCTTGAGGCTCCATAAAGAGGGGGCACGTTTGACCTCGGCAAACACTGTCATAACAAGCTAAGCCCCTTGTTTATGTCTCTGTATGTCTCTGGAGCTGAGAGTTGCTGTGTCCTGCTTCAAACCCGGCTTCGAAAAGCTATGCATTGCAAAACGTGCTCATTGTAGCCATTAATCCAAACATCACCTCTGATTAAAAACATCAGCTCAGATTATTTTGTATATTTTTGTTTTGCAGGTTAAAGATTTTTAATAATAATACTATTTACAGTCGTGCAGGGGTAGCAAAAAATGTTTTCTTCTTCCTAGGGGGCATGACAGAAAATAATCGAGAAGCACTGGCTTATAGACGTTTTGGATTGTATTGAATAAAGTGAAGGAAGAGCTTGAGGGAAAATCTAACTTGTCAATGCAGTCTCTCTTATAACTTCACAAGACAAGATGATAGATGCAAGGAAATCACTGCACAGGAGCCACACGTGGGAAAGAAGTGGGGTTAGCAGAGGGTGGGGTACCAGGTCATATGAGCATCCTTGTTGTTCTTGGTGTAAAATTTCAGCATGTCTGGTATAGGAGTAGTATTATAACTATTAATTCAATTTAAAAAAATGTTATGACTAAATATAGTAAGTCTAAAGTAAGTTCCAAAGTAAAAAAGGGAATTATTTCCAATCTTATTCTGTAATGCTGTTGCAATATTTTATTTTATTTTATTTAATACATGAGGAAAATGGAGTCTTGAAAATGGCAAGTGGGAATTGGTAAGTTAATATGGTTTATTGTTAGATAATTGCCTGAAAATTGGGGTACAAAAAAGCTCGTAGAGACATGATATTATCATCTTGAGGAGACTACTGAGTCAGAGGTTGAGATTCATGAGATAGATGGCAAGGATTGGGCAAAGATCAACTTAAATGGAAGCCGGGATAACTTAAATAAAGAGTAAATGGCAAATGCATGTTTTTATAGCTGAATGCTGCTCACAAGGGATCATCACACCATTCTTCTTTTTTGTAATTGGGAAACATTTGTTTAATAATAAGTCAAGACACATATAGGGCAGATTTAATGTGTGCGGTAAAGATCATTGTCAGTTAGATGTAATTCTAACTAATATTGAGAATTACAGTATACTGCAGGTTATCACACACATCTTCCAGGACATAAGCCCAGAAAAAGGATATGCACTCAAATCTAGACTGCTTAGAATTTAGGAGGATTTATTTTCCTTCTTCCTGAAAACCTGACAGCAGTAACAGTGGTCACAAATTCAGTTGCCATGTTAAAACTAGGCCAGCTTCATAGACTTACTCTTTTTTTTAAATGAGATGTAAACCAAGTCATGAAAGATGGTGGTACACTGGCCACACAGCAGAAAGCTGAATAAAGACCAAATGGCAAATGCATGTTCTTATATCAGCTCCATTTCTTCATTTAGAGATGGAATTCAAATGGGGTGATACTGGCAGTTGAGAGAGCCAGCAGAAGACTGTGGATGAAAGTGAAGGTAGCAGAGAAAAAGAGAGAAGTGAAAATGACAGATTAAATTTATGCATCAAAGGTTTTTGGGATCAATTGTATTGGAGAATGCAAGAGAAGAGAAGAAGATATCTGGCTTCTTAGTAGCAAAAGATAAAGCCTATTTTCTGGGCAGATAAAAAGGAATTTTGTAAAAAAAAATGTTGGGAAGCAACACCATCTTTGGAAAGGTGATAAACTGAGTTTGGGAAACTCCTGAGTAGTAATAGGGTAATGTACTGTCCTGCTTTAGCCAGGACTGTTGGATCAGAGTTACTGATGCTGATCATCTTGGATCCTGGAACATGAGAGTGGAAACTAAAGCTAGCCCAGTGAACCAAAAAGATCTGGATAAATCCATATTTTCACTTTCTATTGTCTTCCATCAAATGTAGGCCATACTGTTCACATCTGCTTCCTAGTCTTATGGTATAATATATACTGACCTTAGGGTCATCTTTCTAAAATACTCATATAGTAATACTTCAATTTATTGTTTTTTTGCTTTATTTAGTTTTATAAATACTGTATTATTAATGAATAATACTCTCCACCAGAAAAATAATTACAATTAGGATATGATTTTTGAATAAAAATTATTATATATTTAATAGTTTGCAATGAAGTGTTGATATAACTTTTATTTGGGCCAGAAAACAACAATAATTAATTTAGCTTATTGTACCATGACATTTGCTTTATTGGGGTGGCCTGGAGTGGAAACTGACATCTTCAGGGTGTGCCTATAGTCTCATAATAACACAAGAGCAAACTCCTTACTCACCCATAAATATTCACAGAGTCCATTTAGAATCAGTTTCTATTACTAGAATATACAATTTTTCATTATGATGATTTCTCTTTTTAATTAGAGAAAATGTACTTGTTATTCCTGCAAAGATTGCCATTCTCTTTCCTTAACTGGTGAACTTCTATTTATCTTTCTAATCTTATGTGAGGTATTACTTATTTCAGAAGTTCAAGTTAGGGGCCTTATGTTTTTATAGTATCTCCAAATAATGTATCTTCTGTCAATTTATTTGGATCTCCTACTAGACAAAAATCCAGAAATTTTGTAGAAATTTTGTCTGATTAGTTGATAAGTAAAACCTCCAAAATGTGGAACATATGGAAACTGATATTAAATTTCCTAGGAAGGCCTCAAGTGTGAGGATCAATTGCGGTCCATGAATATCAATGACCTTGAGATCACTAATAAACTCAGCAGGGACAGTTTCATTGGAGTAGTGGTAGCTGAAACTCCCAGAGGGCAAAGAGAAAGTGAGTCTTCTTAAAGAGGTTCATTAATTTATTACATTCTACTCTCTTCATACCATATGAACCAAGATGTTCTGATGGTGTTGGCTGGGCAAGTTAAGTATGAGCTTAGGAAGCCATTTCTATAAAGTGAATATCATCCCAAAGAATTGATCACTTATCACAAAGAGTGAGAAATGGGACCAGTAATATCAGATTGGTTGGTTTTACTTATTTGTTATTTTATTTTGTTTCCCTTTATGTGGAAACTGACAATCTCAGTTTTTATGGAAAATATCCTGGTGGTGATATCAGATGGTCAAAAACAAACAAATAGCAGTTTGTCTTTTCCACTTTTCAGTAAAAATTAGAAAATTAAAAAGGCCATTTTGATAAGGTGCTGCTGCTAACATCTTCTCCCTGAAGACAACAAATAAATGTGCTACAAGACAACAAGGATAGCTCAGTGTCTTCCAAAGGGAAAAAAAATGCAAAATTTTGAAGCTTGAGAATCAGAGGTAGCGCTACCACTGTGTTGGCAAGGGAACGTCTGGGGCAAGACTGTAGGAAATAAGGCAGCATAGCAAGAGGGATTGAGTTCAGTGGTGCAGGTAGGTTTAGTAAAATATTTGATAGGACTCTGATAGGAAAAGTGTAGGAAGCCCTATTGGAGGGTTTCCACTATTTTCCTCTCTTTTAACACAACACAGTTGTGTTGTATTAGTTGTGTTGTTATAATACGACAACTGTTGTATTACCCAGTTGTTCATAATACAATCATTTCAGGTATTAAGTGTTTAAACACCAATCCTACCACCAGTGTGACCTTCCTTTCATCAGTGTCCCCAATTTTCTTTTCTTTTCTTTTCTTTTTTTTTTTTTTTTTTGTTTTTTTGGAGCAACCGTTTGATGCTCAGGGGTTACTCCTGGCTAAGCGCTCAGAAATTGCCCCTGGCTTGGGGGAACCATATGGGATGCCGGGGGATCGAACCGTGGTCCTTTCTTGGCTAGCGCTTGCAAGGCAGACACCTTACCTTTAGCGCCACCTCGCTGGCCCCAAGTCCCCAATTTTCTATTCACCACCGTAGCCTGTTTCTATGCAGGCACAAACAAATTTACTTCAAATTGTTTATTATTACACAAAGGCAAATGAAATTATTAAAACTCAGATTAACAAGAGTCAATTTAAAATGATTATTATATATCTCCATGGTATTAGGAATAGTGTCTAAGGATTTTGCTGAACTGTAGTTGGTGCTAGTTGAGCCTTCTGTGTTACTATTTAGGCTCACTGAGTTTGGTAGATTTCTATGGAACTTGCCCATCAGATTTCCTATGATACTACTAGGCTGACACTACTATAAAATATTGCGGTGTTGTGCACTCACTTGCAGCAGTGAAGACCAGGATTTATAGATCTGAAATAAATTAGGTGATTTGGAAGTTTGATAAGGTTAAACCATATACCTGGGCCATTTCTGTTGGAAGATGTAGGATGTGGTTTTGAGCTGCTGTAGTTCATGCAGGGAGAGAAATTTGCCTTCCTCCTCATACTGTGCTATCTGGGAAGTATGGGAGTCCATTATTTTCTTCTGGAGCTTGGAGGTGGAGCTGGGTTGTTTTTCTACCAGGAAGTTGTGCCTGCCCACCACAGGTTTTTGAAAGGCATTACTGACTGATACTATGGAGAAAATGATTTATAAAGGCATAAGGAAATAAATAGAAAACATTAGGAAACATATTGGTTTGGATGGAGCTTAGCAGTGGCAGTTACTAAAATTATGGTGGTTTTAAATAGAAACTTCCACTCTTACTCATATATCCATAAATAAATGATAAGTTTATTTTGATTCACTCATAAATCTGAATCAAGAGGTAAATGGTAGATGACTGCACAAAGTCCCCAAGTGCTTTCCAAAGAATTGATTTTGATACTTATATATAGTACAAACAAAAAAGAATAAACAAAAGGGCACCTCTTTGTGATCTAAGGTCTCATATTAGTACACATCTTAATTTGGAAGCAGGATGGAAGAAAAGAAAAAAAGAAACGGCAAAGGGTACCTTACAAATGTCTTTTAAGGAAGACTCCCAGGAGTTCCATGAAAATTTCTGCTTACATACCCCTCTGTTATACCAAGTTTAAAACAAATTAGAAAAATACTCTTTTGGCAGGAAAGATACTAAGTAAAATTATCTTAGTATAGAGGAAGTATTATAGATATTGGAGAAAATGAGCAGCTTTGACACAACATGGTGAAGATGTGTGAAAGAAGTGATCATATTCTGGGCACAAGCATTCAGAGTATGGCTTAAGGTAGAGGCAAGAGGATATGCAGATATATTGTTTATAGGAATTAGAAAACAGAATAGTCAAGGATAGTGAGGGTTTTGACCTATGCAATTGAAAAATGAAGCAAGTTATTGATCAGAATGAAAGATAATCATACTTTGAATTTGATAAAAATTAATACTGGAAATCACAACTGGAGATGTCAGGAAAACAGTGTATATACAAAAGTTTAAGGTTAGAAGGAAATGTCTGCCTTAGAAGTATAGACTTGGGATCCATCTGCATAGATATTACATTAAAGCTAGAAAACTTGACAAAATTGCTTATAGAATGATTGTAGATAGAAAAGGGTAGATATTACATTAAAGCTAGAAAACTTGACAAAATTGATTATAGAATGATTGTAGATAGAAAAGGGTAGACAAAGACATTGAGCTAGTCTTCTATATGCAGACTTTGGGAGATGTAACAGTGACCAGTAGGAACACAAGGATTGAAAGAAGCCCAAGAGAAGCTAGGTTATGTCACATATTGCAAATAGACTGAGCAATGCAAAGACTAATAATTAATCATTGCTTGTGGCAATTATCAATGTAGGCCAGTGACCATATTCAAGCTTTTTCAATGACATGTTGGTAAAGCTTACTTGGGATGAAGCCAAGAAAGAATGAAACAGGAGGGTGGAAGAAAAAAATATATATATATATAGTTTAATCAGGGATATACATATGTATACATATATACACATATAAGTCATCAAAGATAACAAAAAGTAGTTAAAGAGGAAAAAGACATGAAGTAGAGTTTTGTTTGTTTGATTTTATGCTTTTTAGGGACTGTTCTCGGGGCTTACTTCTATCCTGATTCTGTTCAGGGATCACTCCTATCAGGGTCAGGAGAACATATAGAAACCATTTTTCTAGATCTGTTCTAAGGATCAAATTAGATTTGCCATGAGCAAGGCAGGATCTCTATCCATTGTACTATCATCTCAATGGTCTAAGTTTTTTAATGAGATATAGTGAAGCATTTTCTTTTTGTTGATGGAAAACAGCAAGCATTAAAAAAAATTGATGATGAGAGCCGTGGGAAGCGAACCCCAAAGAAACTACATTTGGAAGCTACCCAGCGAGCCAGAAACTGAGCACCTGAAGGAAGCCCTGTCCTACACTTCTCTGTCTTTCCTGAACTCTGGAAGCTCTCCTCAGAGCCCTGGGAAGCGAACCCCAAAGAAACTACACTCGGGAGCTACCCAGCGAGCCAGGGAGTGAGTAAGAAATGGCTGGATGTGGGGGTTTCCAGGCAGAGT
The DNA here is from genome assembly GCF_024139225.1 of Suncus etruscus. Classification (NCBI taxonomy): domain Eukaryota; kingdom Metazoa; phylum Chordata; class Mammalia; order Eulipotyphla; family Soricidae; genus Suncus; species Suncus etruscus. Next base: position 32,398,922 of record NC_064850.1, on the reverse strand, counting down.
GCTGACTGCTCTACCTGCAGAGTCTCCACCCGGCTGTGCTTATTCTGAGGAAACTGAGCACCGGAAGGGAGCCCTGTCCTACCCTTCCCTGTCTTTCCTGAACTCTGGAAGCTCTCCTCAGAGCCCTGGGAAGCGAACCCCAAAGAAACTACATTCAGAATCTACCCAGCGAGCCAGTGACTCTCCTCAGAGTCCTGGGAAGTGAGCCCCAGAAATACAGCATTCTGAAGCTGCCCAGCGAGCGAGTGAAAACTACGCCTGACCAGTGGGGCCCGACTGTGAAAAACTGTGAGTGCTGCCTATGTGTGTCTCTCTGCTATCCTGTTGCGTGAACCTCCTGAGAGTGGGCTGAAAAGAGGCTCCAGAAGGCACTTAGCTCCACTTCGCTACGCAGCCGTGCGCTCTTTCTAAAAAAAGAACACCATCACAAGAAGAAAAAAACCACACTAAGAACTGTGCTGGATCACAGAAGCAAGAATTTCTCTCCAGACTGTCTTCTCTGCTGCGTGCTTGGGCCTAAGATTGATCCTGTGTGAGGCTTCATCCACGGAGGACTCCCCTACCTTGGAGGCAAGTCGGCCCATCCAGAAAGGGCGGAGCCAGAGAAGTGTGTCGCCTGCATCATATAACCAATGAATACCACCACAACACGTAGAAAAACCCACAATACAAGTGTGACAATGGGGAAACAACGCAGGCCAGCATCAGACATAGAGAATGAAGATGACAATTCTGATGACCAGTTAACAAACAACCAACTAATCAATCTCTCAGATAAGGACTTTAGAGTAGCAATATGGAATATACTCAAAGAACTCAAAGAAACCATGAATAGAATAGAACAGAACACTAATAAGAATCAAGAAAATATGAAGACAGAAATCACAAAACTCCAAACTGAAATAACATGTCAACTAACAGGCCTGAAAAAATCAGTAAACGAAGTGAATGACAAAATGGATAAGCTCTGGGACAGGGTATCAGAAGCTGAGAATAGACTTGGTGCTGTGGAAGATGAGATACATAACAATTCCATACAACAGGAGAGATTGGAAAAAAAACTTAAAACAAATGAACAGACAATGGAAAAATTAGTCAAAGAATGGGAACAGATGAAAATAGAGGTCTATGATAAGATCAACAGAAACAACTTAAGAATCATTGGAGTCCCAGAGACCCAGGAAGAAAATTTCCAGGAAGAATCAACGGTCAAGAACATCATTAAAGAGAAACTTCCAGAGCTAAAGAATATATGTGATCAAATCCTGCATGCTCGAAGAGTACCAACCAAAAGAGACCCCAGAAAAACCACCCCAAGACACATCCTAGTCACAATGACAAATCCCACAGATAGAGACAGAATTCTGAAAACAGCAAGATCAAAAGGGGAAATTACATTCAAGCAAGCATCCTTGAGATTTACAGCAGACCTGTCACCAGAAACACTAAATGCCAGAAAGCAGTGGTGGGATATTGTGACAAGACTGAATGAAATGAATGCTTCACCTAGAATACTGTACACAGCAAAACTCACTTTCCGGTTTGACGGAAGAATACATGGTTTCACAGACAAAAAACAGCTCAGAAACTTTACAGACTCAAAACCAGTCTTAAGAGAAAAACTGAAAGACCTAATCTAAGACAAGACTGACCAAAAGACACACCAAATTTCGATATAAAGATGGCATTAAATCCCAGGACAATTCTTTCTCTCAACGTCAATGGACTAAATGCACCAGTTAAGAGACACAGAGTGGCTAAATGGATCAAAAAACTCAATCCAACCTTCTGCTGCCTACAAGAAACGCACCTGAATAGTCAGAACAAACATAGACTCAAAATAAAAGGCTGGAGAAAAGTTATCCAAGCAAACAACACCCATAAAAAAGCTGGAGTGGCCATACTAATATCAGATAATGCAAACTTTATACTCAGGAAGGTTGTAAGGGACAAAGATGGACATTTTATATTAATCAAGGGGTATGTAGAGCAGGAAGAAATAACTCTCCTAAACATATATGCACCAAATGAGGGGCCAGCAAAATATTTAAAACAACTGTTGACAAATCTTAAAAACAATATCAATAACAACACAATAATTGTGGGGGGACCTCAACACTGCTTTGTCAACACTGGATAGGTCAACCAGACTGAAACCCAACAAGAATATACTAGACCTGAGGAGAGAAATGGAAGAAAGAGGCCTAGTGGATATATATAGGACACTCCACCCCCAGAAACCTGGATACACATTATTCTCCAATGTACATGGGACATTCTCCAGGACAGACTACATGCTGGCACATAAAACATGCCTCCATAATATCAAGAGGATAGAAATTTTGCAGACTACCTTCGCTGACCACAATGCTCTGAAATTATTTGTGAATTCCAAAGGGACTGAAAAGAAAAACTTTAACACCTGGAAGTTAAACAGCCTCATACTCAATAACCAGTGGGTCCGAGATGAAATCAAGAAGGAAATCAAAAGGCTCCTGGAAACAAATGACAATAAAGACACAAACTATCAGAACTTATGGGACACAGCAAAAGCAGTACTGAGAGAAAAATTTATAGCTTTGCAAGCACACATCAGGAAGGAAGAAGGAGCTTACCTGAGTAGCTTAATGACACAGCTAATAGAACTAGAAAGTACTCAACAAAAGGACCCAAAAATAGGAAGACAGAAGGAAATAACAAAGCTGAGAGCAGAAATCAACGAAGTGGAAACCCAAAAAACAATCTGAAAGATCAACGAAAGCAGAAGTTGGTTCTTCGAAAAAATAAACAAGATTGATAGACCACTGGCAAACCTAACAAAGAGAGAGAAACTTGATAACTCGTATTAGGAATGAAAAAGGAGAGATCACTACTGATATGACAGAGATTCAAAGGGTAATCAGAAACTACTTTGAAAAACTCTATGCCACTAAAAATGAGAACCTGGAAGAAATGGATAAATTCTTGGACTCTTATAATCTTCCACGGTTGAAAGAAGAGGATGTAGCATATCTAAACACCCCCATCACCATTGATGAAATAAAAATGGTAATCAAAAGTCTGCCCAAAAACAAAAGCCCAGGCCCAGATGGATTCACTAATGAATTCTATCAAACTTTCCAAGAGGAACTACTACCAATCCTGGCAAGACTCTTTCATGAAATTGAACAAGTGGAAACACTCCCAAATTGCTTTTATGAAGCCAACATCACCTTGATACCTAAACCAGACAGAGATGCTACGAAAAAAGAAAATTACAGAGCAATATTGCTGATGAATGCAGATGCAAAGATCCTCAACAAAATCCTGGCAAATAGGATTCAATACCTCATTAAGAAGATCATCCACTACGATCAAGTAGGTTTCATCCCAGGAATGCAAGGATGGTTTAACATCCGTAAGTCTATCAACATAATACACAACATCAACAACAAGAAAAATAAAAACCACATGATTATATCAATAGATGCAGAGAAAGCATTTGACAAGGTCCAACACCCATTCTTGATCAAAACTCTCAGCAAGATGGGAATGGAAGGAACCTTTCTCAATATAGTGAAGGCCATCTACCACAAGCCAGTGGCAAATATTATCCTCAATGGAGAAAAACTAAAAGCCTTCCCTCTAAATTCTGGCACAAGACAAGGCTGTCCTCTCTCACCACTCCTATTCAACATAGCACTGGAAGTACTTGCTATAGCGATTAGGCAAGAAAAAGATATCAAGGGAATCCAGATAGGAAAGGAAGAAGTCAGCTCTCACTGTTTGCAGATGACATGATGCTCTACTTAGAAAACCCTAAAGACTCTACGAAAAAGCTTCTAGAAACAATAGACTCATATAGCAAGGTGGTAGGCTACAAAATTAACACACAAAAATTAATGGCCTTTCTATACACCAATAGTAATAAGGAAGAAATGGACATTAAGAAAACAACCCCATTCACAATAGTGCCACACAAACTCAAATATCTTGGAATCAACTTGACAAAAATGTGAAAGACCTATACAAAGAAAACTATAAAACTCTGCTCCAAGAAATAAGAGAGGACACGCGGAAATGGAAACACATACCCTGCTCATGGATTGGCAGGATTAACATCATCAAAATGGCAGTACTCCCCAAGGCGTTATACAGATTCAACGCTATCCCTCTAAAGATACCTATGACATTCTTCAAAGAGGTAGATCAGGCACTTTTGAAATTTGTTTGGAACAATAAACACCCTAGAATAGCTAAAGCAATCATTGGGAAAAAGAATATGGGAGGAATTACTTTCCCCAACTTTAAACTTTACTACAAAGCAATAGTTATCAAAACAGCATGGTATTGGAATAAGGACAGACCCTCAGATCAGTGGAATAGGCTTGAATACTCAGAAAATGTTCCCCAGACATACAATCACCTAATTTTTGATAAAGGAGCAGGAAATCCTAAATGGAGCAAGGAAAGCCTCTTCAACAAGTGGTGTTGGCACAACTGGCTAGCCACTTGCAAAAAATTGAACTTAGACCCCCAGCTAACATCATGTACGAAGGTAAAATCCAAATGGATTAAAGACCTCGATATCCGACCCCAAACCATAAGATATATAGAACAACACATAGGCAAAACTCTCCAGGACATTGAGACTTCAGGCATCTTCAAGGAGGAAACTTCACTCTCCAAGCAAGTGAAAACAGAGATTAACAGATGGGAATATATTAAGTTGAGAAGCTTCTGCACCTCAAAGGAAATAGTGCCCAGGATACAAGAGCCACCCACTGAGTGGGAGAATCTATTCACCCAATACCCATCAGACAAGGGGCTAATCTCCAAAATATACAAGGCACTGACAGAAATTTACAAGAAAAAAACATCTAATCCCATCAAAAAATGGGGAGAAGAAATGAACAGACACTTTGACAAAGAAGAAATACAAATGGCCAAAAGACACATGAAGAAATGCTCCACATCACTAATCATCAGGGAGATGCAAATCAAAACAACAATGAGATACCACCTCACACCACAGAGAATGGCACACATCACAAAGAATAAGAACAAACAGTGCTGGCAGGGATGTGGAGAGAAAGGAACCCTTATCCACTGCTGGTGGGAATGCCGTCTAGTTCAACCTTTATGGAAAGCAATATGGAGATTCCTCCAAAAACTGGAAATCGAGCTCCCATACGATCCAGCTATACCACTCCTAGGAATATACCCTAGGAACACAAAAATACAATACAAAAATCCCTTCCTTACACCTATATTCATTGCAGCACTATTTACCATAGCAAGACTCTGGAAACAACCAAGATGCCCTTCAACAGACGAATGGCTAAAGAAACTGTGGTACATATACACAATGGAATATTATGCAGCTGTCAGGAGAGATGAAGTCATGAAATTTTCCTATACATGGATGTACACAGAATCTATTATGCTGAGTGAAATAAGTCAGAGAGAGAAAGAATAACGCAGAATGGTCTCACTCATCTATGGGTTTTAAGAAAAATGAAAGACATTCTTGCAATAATAAATTTCAGACACAAAAGAGAAAAGAGCTGGAAGTTACAGCTCACCTCAGGAAGTTCACCACAAAGAGTGATGAGTTTAGTTAGAGAAATAACTACATTTTGAACTGTCCTAATATTGATAATGTATGAGGGAAATGTAGAGCCTGTTTAGAGTACAGGCGGGGGTTGGGTGGGGAGGAGGGAGATTTGGGACTTGTGTGATGGGAATGTTGCACTGGTGATGGGTGGTGTTCCTTTTATGACTGAAACCCAAACACAATCATGTATGTAATCAAGGTGTTTAAATAAAAATAAATAAATAAATAAATAAATTGATGGTACAGAAGAGAGAAGAGAAAATTTTGGAGTGAGTTTATTGAGTAAATAAGAGACAATGGAGCCCAGTGCACAAATGGAGGATTTGGCTTTAGAAAAGAACACAGACAATTCACTCAGAATGGAAGGCAGATTACATACATGGAACAGATGCAGGTAGGCAGTAGAGATGGTATTGAGAGAGCATGGAAATTCTATTCTGATTGCTTCTGTTTTCTTATTGAAATAGAATTCAAACTCATCAGCTTACAGTGAAGATATATTGGATAATTTGGGGGAGAAAGAAGAGTTAAAAGCTCTGTCTGAGATTCTCAGAATGAATCAACTATGGAAATTCAATGAGCTGGTGGGGCACACTATAAAATGTATTTTGCATCATCAGTTATAAATATTTCAAATCTATGAATGTAAAAGGAGAAAGTTAAATATAGGAACAGCTTAACACTATTAAAACAAACAAGAACAGCTTAGGTTGGGTCCAGAGTAATAGCACAATGTGTAGGACATTTTTATTGCACATGGGCCTATCCCATATGGTTCCTCAGGGCATTGACAGGAGTGAGCCTGAGTGCAGAAGCACAAGTAAACCCTGAGCATCACTGGGTGTGTCCCCAAAACAAAAACAAAAACAAAAAACAAATAAGCAATAAAAGAACAGCTTAGGTTAAGGGAAGGGAAAGGAGGAAAGAGGGACAAAGAAATAAAAGTAGAAGGAGGTGGTGGGGAGGAGAAGAGCTAAATAGAAAATTAAGAATTTATAAAAGACCATATATGCTGGTTTAATAAAATATAAAGTCTAAAGTCCACGTGTTGGATGAGGCCTCCTTCGGCATGGCACAGCTTCTTTAGATCTTTATGCCAGTGGGTGGTTCTGTAGCTGCAGGGTAACATCGGGGAAATAATTCACAGTTAAAGTTTCATTGGAGTCAGCTTACTTTTATTCCAAGGCCTTGTCTGCCATATGCTTTTTTTCACATAGCTTCTATGCTAAACTTTAGCCAAGCAGTTTCTTCTGCTTCTCCTCTGGCTCTCTACCTCTTTCCTCTCCCTTTCCTTCCCCTCTGCCAGACTCTATTATTATATATTCAAAATCTCTCGTCCCATCCCAGGTGTGGGCTGGTCTGACCATCCAGGAAGGATTAATATTTCAACAGAAAGCTTAGGGTGTTGGGGGAAGAGATACCTTACACACACACACACACACACACACACACACACACACACACACACACACTATTCTGTCAATGAAGGATGAAATGATGATGAGGGATGATGTGAAATTCTTAGATTCATTGAATCAACTATACTTTCTTAGAAAAAGTTGACAAATTGTAAAAAAATATTTTTGTTCTGTCTCACAAATTGAGGGGGAAATGATGGAGGGCACCAAGACAAAGATTAGACTTAAACACTAAACCCAAAGCTAACTACAACAGAATCAATACCCAATCTACAACAAGCTAGACACAGAAGGGACCACTTATACTAGCAGCCCCGGGGGTAAAGGAGGGATGATATGGGATGCATGCTGGGAACAGGGGTGGAGGGAGGACAACATTGGTGGTGGGAATGCCCCTGATTCAATGTCACTATGTACCTAATATACTACTGTGAATGATTTGTAATCCACTTTGGTATAAATAAAAATTATTAATAAAAATATTTTTGCTTTTAAACAATGTGTTTAAAATAATATACAGATGTATTAAATAATGTACTAGATATTTTGGAATGTGCTAAACTGCAGCTAATATGAAATCCAGATTTCAGTGGCATAAAAAGAATGTCATTATGATTGGTGGCTATCCCTCCCAGGTCATTTAAAGACCCAGGTTCTTGATGATTCAGAGTGTGATATTTGTGCCAGGCTCTATGGTGTGAGATGATCCCTCGTTGCTGTTTTGATTTGCATCTCCCTGATGATTAGTGATGTGGAGCATTTTTTTCATGTATATTTTGGCCATTTGTATTTCTTTTTTGACAGTGTCTGTTTATTTTTTCTCCTCATTTTTGATGGGATTAGATGTGTTTTTCTTATAAAGTTCTGTCAGTGCCTTATATATTTTGGATATTAGCCCCTTACCTGATGGTATTGGGTGAATAATTTCTCCCATTCAGTGGGTAGCTCTTGTATAGTAGGCATTATTTCCTTTGAGGTGCAGAAGCTTCTCAGCTTAATATAGTCCCATCTATTTATCTCTGCTTCCATTTGTTTGGAGACTGCTATTTCTTCCTTAAAGATGCCTTTAGTCTCAATGTCATGAAGAGTTTTACCTACGTGTTTGTTGGAGCCTGTTTGGCATAACTAAAAGCCCTTTTTACCAAAATCAAAATGGAGTCTCTGAAAGTCTGAGCAAAAATGCCTACGTGACAATTAGCAGGAGCTGCCAGCCTGAGCAGCTAGCAAATGTGGCCTTTGCCCTTGGACCTAAAGAAAAAGGGGAGTTACTGCATACCTCAGAACTAGGGGAGTCGACCACAGGCACCAAGATGTTCCCATAAAGATAGAGACTGGTGGGCCTAGGCAGAGATTAGATCTTATACTTTGTTGCTCTAACAACTTGGGCCTCATGATTGATGAATGCCAGCCTCATGATGTACAATCTTGTTAATTTTGAAAAAACAAGATGTGCCTATGGAAAATTACAATTTTCCAAGAATGCCTTGCCCCTTTCTCTTTGTTTGGCCTGACTATAACCTCCCATAATAAACGGACTCTTGATCGGAACTTTTCGCCTTGAGTCTCTTTATTTCCCAGCCCCTCTTTTCTTTCAGGCCGGAATCCTTTTCGTTTCTCGTGAATAACTGTTGTGGTCTCCAGCCTCTCCCACGGGTCGGGAGCGGGGTTCCTGGGGGGGCCGCACGTGTTGTTCTATATACCTTATGTTTTCAGGTCTGATATCAAGGTCTTTAATCCATTTGAATTTTACCTTTGTGCATGGTGTTAGATGGGGGTCAGAGTTCACTTTTTTTCTAGTGGCTAACCAGTTGTGTCAGCACCACTTGCTGAAAAGGCTTTTCTTGCTCCATTTAGGATTTCTTGCCCCTTTATCAAAAATTAAGTGATTGTATATCTGGAAAACATTCTCTGGATATTCAAGTCTATTCCACTGATCTGAGAATCTGTCTTTATTCCAATACCATACTGTTTCGATAACTATTGTTTTGTAATACAGTTTAAAATTGGGGAAAGTAATGCCTCCCATATTCTTTTTCCCAGGATTGTTTTAGCTACTCATGGGTGTTTATTGTTCCAAATGAATTTCAGAAGTGTTTGATCCACTTCTTTGAAGAATGTCATGGGTATCTTTAGAGGGATAGCATTAAATCTGTACATTGCTTTGGGGGAGTATTGCCATTTTAATGATGTTAATCCTGCCAATCCATGAACAGAGTATGTTTTTCCATTTCCACATGTCCTCTCTTATTTCTTGAAGCAGGATTTTATAGTTTTCTTTGTATAGGTCCTTCACGTCTTTGGTCAAGTTGACTCTGAATAGTTTTCTTAATTTCCATTTCTTCTTTATCATTATTGGTGTATAAAAAAACCATTAATTTTTGTTTGTTAATTTTGTAGCCTGCCACATTGTTATATGAGTATATTATTTCTAGAAACTTTTTAGTAGAGTTTTAGGGTTTTCGAAATACAATATTATGCCATCTGCAAACAGTGAGAACTTGACTTCTCCCTTTCCTATGTGGATGCCCTTGATATCTTTATTTTGTCTAATCGCTATAGCAAGGACTTCCAGTACTATGTTGAATAGGAGTGGTGAGAGAGGACAGCCTTGTATTGTACCAAGATTTATAGGGAAGGCTTTTAGTTTTTCTCTAGTGAGGATAATATTTGCCATTGGTTTGTGATAGATGGCCTTAACTATATTGAGAAAGGTTCCTTTTATTCCATCTTGCTGAGAGTTTTTATCAAAAATGGGTGTTGGACCTTATAAAATGCTTTCTATGCATCTATTGATGTGATCGTGTGGTTTTTACTTTTCTTGTTGTTGATAGTGTTATTATGTTGATAGATTTACAGATGTTAAACCATCTTTGCATTCCTGGGATGAAACCTACTTGATCATAGTGAATGATGTTCTTTTTTTTTTTTTTTTTTTTTTTTTTTTTTGGTTTTTGGGTCACACCTGGCACCACTCAGGGGTTATTCCTGGCTCTATGCTCAGAAATTGCCCCTGGCAGGCACGAGGGACCATATGGGATGCTGGGATTCAAACCACGGTCCTTCTGCATGCAAGGCAAATGCCTTACTGCTGTTCTATCTTTCTGCCCCCTGAATGATGTTCTTGATGAAGCATTGGATCCTATTTGCAGAATTTTGTTGAGAATCTTGTCATCTGTGTTCATCAGGGAAATTGGTCTGTAATTTTCTTTTTGGTTGCATCTCTGTCTGGTTTTGGTATTAGTGTGATGTTGTCATCATAAAAACTATTTGAAAGTGTTCTCATTTTTTCAATTTTATGAAAGATCTTGGCCAGGATTGGTAGTAGTTCCTCTTGGAAGGTTTGAAAGAATTCATCAGTGAATCCATCTGAGCCTGGGCTTTTGGTTTTGATTACCATTATAATGTCCTCAATAGTGATGTGGCTGTTTAGATATGCTACATCCTCCTTATTCAACAGTGGAAGTTTATATGAACTCAAGAATTTATCCATTTCTTCCAGGTTCTCATATTTGGTGGCATAGAGTTTCTCAAAGTAGTCTCTGATTACCCTTTGATCTCTGCAATATCTGTAGTGATTTTCCCCTTTTCATTTCTAATATGATTTATGAAGTTTCTCTCTCTGTGAGTTTTGCCAGTGGTGTATTAATCTTGTTTATTTTTTCATAGAACCAACCATTCCTATTGTTTTCTGTGTTTCCACTTCATTGATTTCTGCTCTCAGCTTTGTTATTTCCTTCTGTCTCCCTGTTTTTGGTTCCTTTTGTTGATCATTTTCTAATTTTATAAGCTGTGTCATTAAGCTATTAAGGTATGCCCTTCTTCCTTCCTTCCTGATGTGTGCTTGCAAAACTACAAATTTTTCTCTTGGTACCACTTTTGCTGTGTCCCATAGATTTTGTTAGTTGTGTCATCTTCATTGTCATTTGTTCCCAGAAAAAATTTGCTTAATATCTTTTTTTTTTTTGGTTTTTGGGCCACACCCATTTGATGCTCAGGGGTTACTCCTGGCTATGCGCTCAGAAATCGCCCCTGGCTTGGGGGGAACCATATGGTGGGATGCCGGGGGATTGAACCACGGTCCATCCTACGCTAGTGCTTGCAAGGCAGACACCTTACCTCTAGCACCACCTTCCCGGCCCCTAAAATTTTGATTTCCTCTTTGATTTCATCTCAGACCCACTGGTTGTTCAGTAGTAGGCTGTTTAATTTCCAGGTGTTAAACCTCTTCTTCTGTGTCCCTTTGTAGTTCTCTAATTTCAGAGCTTTGTGGTCAGTGAAGGTAGCCTGCTAAATTTCTATTCTCTTGATTTTTATGGAGGTATGTTTTATTTGCCAGCATGTGTTCTAACCTGAAGAATGACCCATGTACTTTGGAGAAGAATGTGAATCCAGGTTTCTGGCAATGGAGAATCCTCTCTCTCTCTCTTCATATATATAAAAATAGTCCTCTTTCTTCAATTCCTCTTTTCAGGGCTAATTTATTTTTGTTGTGTCTTGGTCTGGTTGACCTATCAAGTGTTGACAGGGCAGTATTGAGGTCTCCCACAATTATTATGTTATTGTTGATATCCTCTTTCAAATTTGTCAGTAATTGCATTAGATATTTTGCTGGTCTCTCATTGGGTGCATATATGTTTAGTAGTGTAATTTAGTACTGCAATAGCTCCTGTTGCACATATCCCTTGATTAGTACAAAGTGTCCATCTTTGTCCTTGCAACTTTTCTGAGTCTAAAGTTTGTGTTGTCTGATATTAATATGGCCACTCCAGATTTTTTAAGGGTGTTGTTTGCTTGGATAAGTTTTCTTCAGCTTTTGATTTTGAATCTATGTTTGTTCTGACTATTCTTGTAGGCAGAAAAAGATTGGATTCATCTTTTTGATCCATTTAGCCATTCTGTGTCTCTTAACTGGTGCATTTACTCCATTGACGTTGAGGGACATGATTGTCATGGGAATTTAGTGTCATCTTTGTGTATAAGTTTAGTGTGTCTGTTGGTCTGTCTTGTCTTAAAGTAGACCTTTCAGCTTTTCTTTTAAGGCTGGTTTAGCATCTGTAAATTTTCTGAGCTGTTGCTTATTTGTGAAGCTATGTATTCTTCCTTCGAACCTGAGTGAGTCGAGCTGGGTGCAGTATTCTAGGTGAAGCATCCATTTTATTCAGTCTTGTCACAATATTTCACTACTGTCTTCTGGCCTTGAGAGTTTCTTGTGACATGTCTGCTTAAAATCTTAAGGATGTTTCTTTGAATGTTATTTTCCTTTTTGTTCTTGCTGCTTTCAGTATTCTATCTCTATCTGTGGGACTCCAGTGATTCTTATGTTGTTTCTGTTGAGCTTATCAAAGACTTGTATTTTCATCTTTTTGCATTAATTAAGTACTTTTTCCATTGTCTGATCGTTTGCCTCAATGTTCTTTTCCAATCTATTCTGCTATATGGAGTTGTTCTGCATTTCATCTTCCAGTTCACTGAATCTGTCCTCAGCTGCTGTTACCCTGTTGGAGAGGCTTTCCCTTGAGGTTTTCAGTTCAGCTACCATGTTTTTCAAACCTGTTATTTCAGTTTGGAGTTTTCTGATTTCTATCTTTGTGCTCTTTTCAACTTGAGCTATGTTTTCTTTGATTTCTATGAGGATCCTTCATATTTCTATTCTAAATTCCTTATTAAGAGATTAATCAGATGGTTGGTATTTTTGGGGTCATCAGTGCTATTATTTTCAGTCTCTGTGCATGGTGTTTGCCTATAAGTTTTCCCCATTTTCACGCTTATAGTGTAATTTTTTTCTACGTGTTATGATGGGGTTTATTAGTTAGAAAGAGCACACAGCAATGCAGTAAACCGGAGGGTCATGCTCTTCTGGAGCCTCTAGGAGACAGTTTTCGCTGGGTCTTCCTTGGCCTTCTTAGGAGATTCTCAGGAGACAGAAAAAAAGAGAAACAGGCAAAGGCAACAGGTCCCCCCAGTCTTTCTTTCCTAGATTTTGTCTTTCTGAGTCCTGGAACTATCCTTGTTCTTAATTCCCACAAACACAAATGAAATTGCCAATCAGGGTTAATGCTATTAAAAATTGTATACTTTTCCACATTCATTTCTTTCTGGGACATGAGAAAAATGTTTTATAGATGTAAGCATTTAGTTTCTGTGTAATATAATTTGCACCAAAACTTTACATTTACTCTTCACATACTTGTTTCCTGAAGTAGTATGCAAGTTCACAATTCTTTTCTAGATCTGTTCTAAGATCTGCCTATCCAACTTGTCCTAATGGGAAATATGATGACGAGCTTGTTGGCAATGAAAGACTATTGATGTTATCTTTGCCACAAGGCTGTTTCCTTTATTATTATTATTATTATTATTATTATTATTATTATTATTATTTTATTCTGACCTACATATCTTCTATTAGCTGAGACACAGAAGCTAACAGCTTTCTTAGTCCTGAAGGGCCCTGAATTTTACAGTGTTTTGTTTGGTACCATGTCAGTTGTATTTAGTTTACTCTTGCCGAGTTAATCTCTTGGCTAAAAACATTAGAAGGCAACGTATAAGTCTTGCTTTCTTCAATGCTTTCAGTGGAGCTACAGATTTATATAAGTGGGATTTTCCTTTTAAGATCTTGTAGATGATAATTTTGTTTTATTTTTCATGGAAAAATGGGGTTCTAGCTTTATATAATACTTATTTTTTATTCTTATCTATTTTTATTTATTTATTTTGTTTTGATTTTTTTTGTGGTTTTTGGGTCATACCCGGCAGTGCTCAGGGGATACTCCTGGCTCCATGCTCAGAAATTGCTCCTGGCAGTCACGGGGGACCATATGGGATGCCAGGATTTGAACTGATGACCTTCTGCATGAAAGGCAAATGCCTTATCTCCATGGTATCTTTCTGGCCCCTATTTTTATTTATTTATTTATTTATTTATTTATTTATTTATTTGATCTATTTTTACTTATCTGCTATTTTGATTTTAATTTTTATCTTATTGTGGTCAAAGTGAATTACAATTCTCTCACAGTAATATTTGAGGCACATAGTGACAATAAGTGAGGGGCATTCCCACCACCAGTATTGTCCTCCCTCCACCCCTGTTCCCAGCATGCATCTCACTTCTCCCCCCTTTACCCCATAATGCTAATGCAACTGTTCCCTTCTTGTACAGCTTGTTGTAGATTGGGTATCAATTCTGTTGTCGTATTTTAACTTTATTTTTAAATCTAAAACTAAGTCTGTGATATTACTACTCTTCCTTTCTTCAGTCTCAATGCTAAGTTGGTGCTTGTTATGGTACTCAGATATTCACTCATGATTTCCATATGTATTAGAAAAGATGATAAAGAAACAAACACTACCATTCAGTGGCTCTATTTTTAAAAAAAATGTGGTTCTTTTAAGGAGGAAGTTTTAGGTCAGCAGCATCATTGGCATTTTTCACATGATTAAGATCTCCAGTTTCCATACATGCCTAGCAGACTTTTGTAATGGTTGCCTACGCACTCAGCCAGTAAGGGAATGATGGTGTAAGCATATGGTGGAGGAGGTAAAGGAGGAAGTTTTAAAATGCTATGTCTGGAAGGAAACTTTTAATTCCTGGTCATCTTTCATTGTTGAGAACTTAGTCACATGAAACTACTGTAAGAGGAGGAATGGCGAGTTCCACACCATCTTCATAAAGTAAAGAAAGCATGTATTTTTGTTGACTAGTTTGTAAAGTTGAGTCTCCTTTACTTTGAGAAACACTTAAAACATGATTTGAGGAGAAACAACTGTTTTATTTATTTATTTGGTTTTGGGGCCACAACAAGTGGTGCTCACTTCTGTCTTACTCCTGACTCTGAACTCAGAGATTACTCCTGGAGAGGACCATATGCGGTGTCCTGGTGGCTGGATGCAAGGTAAAAATCCTACCTGCTGTGTTATCTCTCTGGTTTCCTTCTTCCCAAACTACTTTAAAATAAAGTGGAATGTCAATTTATGGTTCAGTAAAAATAACAATGATTTACTTATGACAAAAATTAAGAACAACTTTAACCTGCTTATATTTCTGAAGACTCAAAGGAATGCTTTTTTTTTTAAAGCTATATTACTGGATTCAAATCATGGCATCCTTACATGGTGTTATTTATATTCAATAATACAATCTTTGAGAAAAAACATTAAAAGCCATTATGTGACCTGGCACAGGCCTCAGAAGAATGGACATTCTCTATTCACCCCTGAACCAGGAAGCCATCTATGAAACATCCAAAGTTGTCTATAACATCACCTGGAAGCAATCCTCTACCAGGGAAGACCCTACTGCTGCTCTGACATCGATCTACTCAAAAGAATCTTTCTTAACACTGAGAACACTTAACAACAACAACAACAACAACCTGCTTACTGGACAAGGCTTTCTGCATTGCCCTTTAATTGTGAGCTGAAATTAGAGGATGCTCTGCACCATCCTGACTTCAATGTAGAATATGCAGATTCTAGGATCTTTAATACAGAAACCTGATGCCAACAACAGAGACTATATGAAAAATAAAACTGTATTGGCCCTATAGACAATGACCTGGATCAGACAAACTAGTTTGTCTGGAGCCTAGAATTGGTCTTAAGCCAGGAAACTTCAGGGGTAGTGTCTCCTTGTATTTAGGCCAAGGCTTTTCTTTTCCATGTCCCCCATATTTTGGTGGGCCTATGCAAACAATAATTGCCACTTTAACACCATTTTTACTGTGCTCCTTTGACTCTAAACCTTAAAAATAAAACCCACTTAAACTTTTGAGGTTAACTTAAACTAATATGCATGTGCATGGAAATGTAAAAAACTACTATGCCTTCAAGTTTAAGGAGTTACATAAATTTTATGGCTTTAGATTGCTTTGTGTACCGCTAAGAAATGTTATAATGTACTACAATCTAGGGTCTTGAGGGACAAAGTAATTGTACATGGGCTCTGTTTTATTTTTCTTAATGTTCTTTGTAAGTTCAAAATTAAGGTGTCAGCAGGGGGATTTCTTCTGAGAACTCTGTTTTTGGGTGATTGTCCTTCCACTGTAACTTTACCTTGTCCTCTTTCTTTGCATCATTGTTCACATAATTAAAAATAAAAAAAAAAGAAAATCCTCAGATTATACCAAATTTCTATGAGAGGAAACGTCTGTTCCCATTGCCATTATTCTCAATGGAGATAAATGAATAGGACTTATCCTGGATAGTCAGCCAATCACGTCTTCTTGGTGTAAACACTGGGGTGATGCAAACAAATTTAGGTTTGTGACCATGTTGAATTTGAACTGAGCACGTACTTCCCTTCTGGAACCTAGCATGTTCTACACAGGAGTCTAAATTTCAGCAAAGTTTAAATTTTGGTTCTTACTCAGTTTTAGTCATATTTGATCATGTTTTAAAAATGAGTATAATTGGGGTAGGAGCTATAGCACAGTAATAGGGTGCTTACCTTGCACCTGGCTGACACAGGACGGACCTGGTTTTGAACCCCGGCCACTCATATGGTCCCTCAAGCCAGGAGCGATTTCTGAGATTATAGCCAGGAGTAATCCCTTAGTATCACCAGGTGTGGGCCAATCCTCCCCCCCCCCAACAATGAGTATTATTATCCACAGAAAATAGACTAAATAATTCTTTCTTTGTTTGTTTTTGGGCCACACCCGGTGATGCTCAGGGGTTACTCCTGGATCTGCACTCAAAAATCGCTCCTGGCAGGCACGGGGGACCATATGGGATGCCGGGATTCGAACCAACGTCTGTACTGGATCGGCCGCTTGCAAGGCAAACACCCTACCGCTATGCTGCTATCTCTCCGGCCCCAAGAATTTTTTTAATTATAAAATAAAAACACAGATATAGTTCAGAGTGTAAAAACTCTTGCCTAGCTTATGGCCTATACCGGTTCAATCATTGGTACCCCACATGGTCCTCCAAGCCTACCAGGAGTGATCTGTGAAACAGAGCCAGGAGTAAGCCCTGAGAACTGCTGGATATACTCTCCAACAACAGCAGTCCCCCCCCCCCACAGATACAGGAAAACTGGTGATGTAAAATTATACCATGATTAATGATTATTTATGTATCTATTACCAGGACAAGAACTTTTGTCAGTTTACTCAGAAGCCTTCCTTATGTGGAATTCTAATTCTATAAAAGCAGTCACTTGTTCTACCAAAGTTTCTATAAATAGAATAGCTTCTTTTTCTATTTTAAACTTGATGGAGTATCAAGTATGTTTTAATTTCACACACTCATCATCTCCATTTCTCCTATTATTTTTCCCTTTGTAAATATTAGTTGACAATGTAAGTTGTTTGGCTTGTGAAGGAGACCTGTAATCTGAATTTAGTTGATTTTATATCATCATGGTGTAGTCTCTCTTTCCCCTGACCTCCTTATTTCCTGTCAATTGTCAGTTACATCAGTGGCCAGGGCATTTATGTCGTGCTGAAAATGTGACTCAGGTCTGCCACATTCAAGCATCTTACTTGCTGAACTATCTTTCTAACCTTACATGCTCTATTTCTAACCATCTGCTATTAAATATCAACTTGGTTTCAGTTTGCATTAAATGTATGAAGTCATATAATGAATACACAAAAGGAGAAATTTGGCAGGATATATTCTTTACTTTGGTTCTCCCTAGTGTTCGCATATATATATTTTTAAATTTTCAATAGGGAATTTGAATTTCAAGGAGCCAGTGAAATAAAATCTTCGGAACCATTAGAACATGCACAACAAAATGTATGAGGGGCCGGAGCAGTGACACAGTGGTGGGGTGTTTGTCTTGCTGACAAATGGCTGACCTAGGATGGGTCACGGATCTATTCCCCCCCCCCCTCCATATGGCCCCTAGAGCCAGGAGCTATTTCTGAGCTCAGAGCCAGGAGTAACCCCTGAGAATCACCGGGTGTGGCCCAGAAAAAAAGCAACAACTACAACAACAACAACAACAACAAAAGTATGATGTTTCTGGCAGTTGACAGCTTGTTTTGAGAAAGGCTTATTTCTAAAAATGGATATTAAAAGGGAAACAATTTATATCTGCTTGATTTTTATATCTTTATTTAAACACCATGATTAAAACATATTTGTAGTTGGGTTTTAGTTATAAAAAAAGAACACCCCCCTTCACCAGTAACCCTCCCACCACCAATACTCCCCATCTTCCTTCTTCCTCCACCCCTGCCTGTATTTGAGACAGCCATTCTATTTCTCTCACTCACTACCATTGTCCTGATAGTTGTTAATGTAGTTATTTCTCTAACTGTACTCACCACTCTGTGGTAAGCTTCATATGATGGCCTGGTCCTTCTAGCCCTCAATTCTATTGCCTCAGTTTTAGTACCATACTGTCTTTTAATTTTCTTAAGACCCACAGATGAGTGAGACTGTTCTGTTTCTATCTCTCTCCCTCTGACTTATTTAAATCAGCCTAATAGTTTCCTTGTCCATCCATGTGTAGGAAAACTTCATTTTTTCTGATGGCTGCATAGTATTCCATTGTGTATATGTACCACAGTTTCTTAGGCCACTCTTCTGTTGTTCAGCATCTGGGTTGTTTCCAGATTCTGGATATTGTAAACAGCTGCAATGAATATAGGTGTACAGAAGGCATTTTTGTATTTTTTTGTATTTTTAGGGTATATCCCTAGGAATGGTACTGTGGGATCATATGGGAGCTCAATTTTCAGTTTTTTGAGGAATCTTCACATTGGACTAGATGACATTCCCACCAGCAGTGAAAGAGTTTCTTTCTCTCTACATCCCCGCAAGCACTGATTTTTCTTGCTTTTTGTGATATGTGCCAGTCTCTGTGGCATGAGATGGTATCTCATTGTTGTTTTGATTTACATCTCCCTTGTGATTAGTGATGTGGAGCATTTTTCATTTTTTTCTTTTGGCCATTTGTATTTTTTCTTTGAGGAAATGTCTGTTCATTTCTTTTCTTTATTTTTTGATGGGGTTAGATTTTTTTCTTAAGTTCTGTCAGTACTTTTTATATCTTAGATATTAGCCCCTATTCTGATGGATATTGGGTGAATAGTTTCTTCTATTCTATGGGTGGCCTTAGTAAACTAGTTACTATTTTCTTTGAGGTGCAGAAGCTTCTAAGTTTAATGTAGTTCCATTTGTTTATCTCTGTTTCCACTTGTTTGGTCAGTTCTGCTTCCTCCTTGAAGATGACTTTAGTCTCAATGTGATGGAGTGTTTTACCTACTTGTTATTCTAAATACCTTATGGTTCTGGTCTGATATCAAGGTCTTAAATCTATTTGGATTTTACCTCTGCCTTGTTCATGTTATTAGATGGAGTTCTGAGTGCTTTTTTGAATGTGGCTGACCAGTTATCCCAACATCACTTATTGAAGAGGTATTTCTTGCTCCATTTTGTCTTTTTTTCCCCCATTTATCAAAGATTAATTGATTGTATGTCTGGAGAACATTCTATGAATACTCAAGTCTATTCCACTGATTTACAGGTCTTTTTTTATTCCAATACCATGTTGTTTTAATGACTATTGCTTTGTAGTACAATTTAAAGTTGGAGAAATTGATGCTTCCCATCTTCTTTTCCCTAAGAGTTGCTTTAGCTATTCCTGGGTGTTTATTGTTTCAAATGAATTTGATTCACTTATTTGAAGAATATCATGGGTATTCGTAGAGGAATTGCATTAAATCTGTACAATTCTTTGGGGGAATATTGCCACTTTAATGATGTTAATCTTCCCAATCCATGAGCAGCGTATGAGCCTCCATTTCCTTGTGCCCTCTTTTATTTCTTAATAAAGCAGGATTTTGTAGTTTTCTTTGTGTATGTCCTTCACTTCTTTAGTTAAGTTGACTCCAAGACACTAATGTTAATGGTATTGTTTTTTTAATGTCCATTTTTCTCTATCATTATTAGTGAACAAGAAAGCCATTACTTTTTGTTTGTTAATTTTTTTAGCCTGCCACTTTGCTCTATGAAACTATTGTTTCTAGAAGCTTTTTGGTAGTCTTTAGGGTTTTCTAAATATAGTGTCATGTGAGAAAACAGTGAGAGCTTGACTTTTTCCTTTCCTATTTGGATGCCCTTGATATCCTCTCTTGCCTAATTGATATGGCAAGTAAGTATTTCCAATACTATGTTAAATAAGAGTGGTGAGAGGGGGCAGCTTTGTCTTGTCCAGATTTTAGAGGAAAGGTTTTTAGTTTATCTCCATAGAGAATAATATTTGCCGTTAGCTTGTGGTAAATAGCCTTGACTATATTGAGAAAAGTTTCTACTATTTCCCTCTTGATGAGAGTTTTTATAACGAAAGGGTGCTGGACAGAAAGGGTGTTGGATCTTATCGAATGCTTTCTCTGCATCTATTGATATGATAATATGGTTTTTGTTTTTATTTTGCTTGGTGTTGAATGTGAGAAAAAGGGCAAGTTTTAAATGCAGTCATGTGTTTTGTTTTATATTGGTGTCTCTGGTCATGTGTTGCAGAAACATCCAGGCAGCACTAGTTATTTAGTTATGGACCTATAGTAGCATTTACCAAAATGATTCTCAGATGATTTGGGCCTTTGAAACATTTTATAAGAAAATTCAAAATGCTACAGTCTTTATGCTTTTTGCAGAGCTCTATGCTCTTTCAGAAGAATGAACACTTTAAAAGTTCCTTTACTGATTTCATTTTCCAAACTCTTTAACTAGGAACATTGGTTAAAACTTTATAATACTTAAACATAATTTACATCAAATAAAGTGTTAATTAATGATTATTGTATGCGACCTGGCCACCTTTGAAGCTCTTTATGGTCACAGTGGTATCTGTGGAATCTCGTAAATGTATCTCCATCGGTGACCAACATCACCTTCTGACTCCAGATTGTTCCCTGGTACAGTGTGACTGTATCTTTTTTTTTGGGGGGGGGGTCACATCAGGCAGCTCAGGGCTTACTCCTGGTTCTATGCTCAGAAATCACTTGGGGGACCATATGGGATGCCGGGATTCGAACCACCATCCTTCTGCATGCAAGGCAAACGCTTTACCTCCATGCTATCTCTCCGGCCCCATGTGACTGTATCTTTCAATCATTACAACAAGTGTAAATTACTCTTTATGAATAAATACATCATTAAGTATAGAGTAATATAATAGTGGGAACAACAGAAAATATTGATTATATTATATATCAAGTATAATATATGTTGAGTATAAAGTATAATGCAATATAACAAATGTATTATTGATTAAATGCTACAGAACACAATATAATCTTGTTGAGATACCACCTTCATTGAGACATTTCTGACACTCACAGATTTTCTTTCAAATTGCTCAAGTCACAGTGTAGAGACTTAACCTGCCCTTCCTTCTGAGAGTGCCCCAGTTTTCAGTTGTGAAGCAGTGTACCCATGTTTATTTTTTTGGCTTTGTTTGCACATCTTTCTAGAATAAAGAGTCTATGAAGCTGGCCAATGAAAGGACATGGTGGCGGTAATGTGGTGTGGGTGTAACTACTTATTATAAACATATCCTTGGAAGACTCACCTTTTCCAATCAATATGGAATGTTCCCCTAATATATTTCTCCCTTGTGATTGTTTTAAAAAGTGAAGATATCAAAAATAGCGTTTTCACAATGAATGTAGGTCCCCCTCTACTTCCTCTATTTTGATCTGAAAGTGCTGTAATCAACTCTCACTGTGTGTTACAACTATGTGAGCATTTAAAAAAGGGGGGCCCTACTTTAGAAATCTTGATCTTGATGGTGAAGTTCAGGCATTATCTTTCTAAGCAGCCCTGGCAATTTGATATTATACAACAAGAGTATTATTGGAGCAATTCACTGATTTAGAATACAAATCAACAAAATGAAGAAAAAAAAAAAGACCAACTATCAAATAATGAGAAGGAAAAAACCCTGGATTATTGTAAATGAAGCCAGTATAATCTAGTATGAGTCAGCTTCTAGACATAGCTTTTCTTATAAATGTTAAAAAAAAAAAGACAGTACAATAACTGATCCCTGCTTTATCTATTGAGCTATGTCCTGTGATAATGAGAAAATTAATACAGAACATGGGGGCTCTTTTCTAATTATATCTATAATTAATATAGTTTTGCACAGCCCCCATATGCCCAGAGTAGAGAACCAGTGAAGAAAGATAGCAATGTTGATAAAAATTCACCTTGATCAGTCACTGCTCATAATGTTTTATTTAGCCTTCTCTTTCTTGGAACAACTTAAAGCCAATGGCTTTAGTATAATTTCAAGAATGAGTAAAGGACTTGGAGAAAGAAGAAGGAATGTAAGTAGAACCAATTGTGAAGATTTGATAGCTAATTGTCTGCCACTTACTGATTGCTCAATTTTGCAGGTCTATCCCTTAAGAATATATAAATAGTACATCTTTCTGCTCTCCATTGGTCAAGAGAGAAATAGAAAAATACCCAGTGGAAAATTGGTGACTTATATGGTTGCCCAATTTAATATTTAGGAAGTGCAGAATGGGAAATTAGGGAATGGAAATAAAGTATAAAAAAGTGGCATAAAGAATAACTTACAGTAGAGTACAAAGTATGCAAACACCATTATCCATTAGAAAACATCCACTACTGTGCCATATTTTAACAACCAATACTCATCATATGCATGTCAGTCTGTCTCAGTCATTATCTCTGTGATGAAAACAGGCCTAAGAACAGAATAATCATGTTGAAGAGATAAACAGAGGCTTGCATGAGCTCCCTCTTTTTCAACTAAATGACTTCTGCATGGCCAATCAACCAGCATCTTAGAGACATCAAGATCAGGCAGCCTTTTGTTAGCAGATCGGTTGCCAGATAACTTCTAGTCTGGGAGGAATGAAAGGGGAAGAGGAAATTGAAAACTCATCTGAGTATGGACTTATCTTCATATATAACTGTTCATACATAACTGTGTTCATACATAACTGTGATGCAGTAATTCTGGCTCAACATAGGCAAAGCAAGTAAGATCTTAAATAAGACTCTTAAAAAGTGAATGTCAATGTCATTTCTCCTGGTCACTAATTCAGATAAAGTTTCTCTTAGATACTGAGAGAAGAGTAACCTTCCTAAAACACAGATTGATTGTTTAAAATTATTTAATATCTACTTAACATAAAATTACAAAACATTTATCTTAGGCAAGAGACTCAGAATTTGTTTTTTTCCAACCTTTACATTTTTTGCCACTTACTTACAATGCACATCTTTAACATTACTACTTCTATGTTTTTCTTTTTCCTATGTGTTACTCCACAGCTAAAACACCTTCCAGATTATAATTAGTGTCTTTCACCTTGCTTGTCTCAGAAAATAAAACTAATATTCTGGGTTACCCAAGATATAATTAGTGGTCATGCTAATTCATCCTTATTAACTCTTTTTCTAATGCTCATTATATTGTATTGTTTGCCAAAATTATATATTGGACCACAACCTTTCACAATTTGTAGCATATGGTAAAAGAATTGTTAATTGATAAATCTTAAAAAAAATAAAAAAAATGTAGGGGTAAGAGAGATAGTACAGTAGTTATGTGTGTGCAGCTGACTTGGATTCAGTCTCCAGCTCCCTATTTGATTCTTTGAACCATTCAGGAGTAACCCCTGAACACAAAGTCAGGAGTAAACCTTAGGTAAGCTAGTTCTGGCCTCTCTGAAACCAACCAAGTAAAGGGTTCCAAATATTTTTTCTTTAGATTAAATTCTTCACTATCTCCTTATAATCATTTAAAAATAAGTATATATTTTATTCTCATGTATTCTTCAAATGCATAAAATGGAATATGCACACATTAAATTAAGTGGGGGACTTGAATCAGAGGGAATTTATATCATTGAACTTAACTTCTTAGAGCCAAATTTTATAGGATGCACTCTGGGTTCATTGGTGAAGGGTGGGAAGGGCCCTGACTCATTGTATATCTGAAATTCAACTATTAACTACTCTGTGGAACACAATTGTTTCAATAAAATAAAATTAAAAAATTAAAGTACAGGCCCGGAGAGATAGCACAGCGGCGTTTGCCTTGCAAGCAGCCAATCCAGGACCAAAGGTGGTTGGTTCGAATCCCGGTGTCCCATATGGTTCCCCGTGCCTGCCAGGAGCTATTTCTGAGCAGACAGCCAGGAGTAACCCCTGAGCATCGCCGGGTGTGGCCCAAAAACCAAAAAAAAAAAAAAAATTGAATTACATATAAAACTTCTCAATCATTCTCCTTCTATTTTTTTAAATCCCTCATAGTATTTTTATTACAACAGTGTACTACAAAGCTGAATGTGTTGCCTTTAGACCTTTTATTCACTTGTGGCTTTGAATTTTATGTGATCTCATAATTAGAATGTTGACTTCAAAGTAACTGGTAGAGAATGGCAATTCAATATGAATACTCTTGTCTCAGCTATTAAATGAGGGATCTCCAGGGATTTCGGCAGTTTCTGTTCAGAAAAGTTTCTGAGATATATTTGCAATGTATACATACTATCCTCTGGAATTAGAGGAGCAAAATTTACTTCACAATTTTTTTGTTTGTTTGTTTTTTTGGGTCACACCTGGCAGTGCTCAGGGGTTATTCCTGGCTGTCTGCTCAGGAATAGCTCCTGGCAGGCACGGGGAACCATATGGGACACCGGGATTCGAACCAACCACCTTTGGTCCTGGATCAGCTGCTTGCAAGGCAAACGCCGCTGTGCTATCTCTCCGGGCCCTTACTTCACAATTTGACTCAAGCAAGTCTATTCCTATTAGGAGCAATTCGATTCTGCTACAAGCAAACCACAAGACAGAATAATAAGTTATAAAGTATGATGACTAAGGTAATTAATTTTGTACAGACTTTGGGCTTCAAATCTTTGTTTTGCTTTTGCTCCCATCCTTTACAGCTAAGGCACTACAGAGAGAATATTATTGCTTCATAAAAATTTTGGAGATTGAAGTACATTATTGAACGTGATGTTGTGAATAGTCTCAACTTAACAGTTATCACTAATGAGTTCCTAAGAAAAAAAGGACATGAGGGAATCTAATCAAGAGTCTTGAGAGTCAGCATATTCAGAAACTGATGGCAGTTTGAGAAACAAGTGGAACAAAAGAGGATGCGGTGAGTCTGGGCATTTTCTCTAAAATAATTTTATTTATTTATTTATTTATTTATTTATTTATTTATTTATTTATTTATTTATTTATTTATGGTTTTTGGGCCCCTCACGGGGATATTCAGGGGTTACTCCTTCCTATGTGCTCAGAAATCACTCCTGGCTTGGGGACCATATGGGAAGCCAGGGGATTGAACTGCAGTCCTTCCTATATCAGTCGCATGTAAGGCAAAAGCCCTACTGCCTCAACACTGCTCCGACCCCACTAAAGTCATTTTTAGTGACCCACAGTTTCCACTCTAGATCTGGGTATCTAGACAATCATTGTAGGAGCAGTAGAAATTAATTGTGCTAAGTCTAGTTATATTATGGAAAGTATTTTCCAGGACCTCAGGGCAAAGATAGCAGGCAAATGCCCAACTAATACACTTGCTTTCAAA
Organism: Suncus etruscus; assembly: GCF_024139225.1. NCBI lineage: Eukaryota > Metazoa > Chordata > Mammalia > Eulipotyphla > Soricidae > Suncus > Suncus etruscus. Next base: position 32,373,361 of record NC_064850.1, on the reverse strand, counting down.
AATCTTTCATAACTCACTGTGACACAAGGGATGTTTTGTACTTTTGCCTACTCAAAAACAGACAAAGAGCATGGTGACTCACTTGTCAGACAGAAAACATTATTATTTTATAGCAAGAAGCTAAAGTATATAGCATTTCCTTAATGCATGTCAGGAGTAAACTGGAGACTTACTTATCTCTAATTTATTTCAACTTTCACATAGTGAAATGAATTTAAAAAATTCATAGCCATGCGTAAAGTATATTACTTTGTATTTTCTTTCCTATTGAAGTTTAAAGAATCAGTATAATTTAGTACAATATGACTCACAAAAGCGTATTTACATCCAGGGCCATAGACATATTAAAGTATGTAGGATGCTTTGCAGGCAGCTAACCCAGTTTTGATCCTCCATATTCTCTAGCCCACCAGGAGTGATTCCTGATTGTGGAGTGAGGAGTTAACACTGAGTAGAAATGAGTGTGACCTCCAAGTTAAAATAATTTACATTCAATATTTTATTTGTACTAAATAACCTACCATGAGATTAAAAATACTTGCTTAGATTAAAAAAATACTATGCTTAGTTTTGATATTAAGGATAAGTATAATGTCAGAGAGATCATCTTTGTTCAAGATCACACAGATGGTAAAGAGAGTAATAAAAACTCTAGAACTCTTACTATCCTAAACCAAGAAGTCCTGTAAACCTGATAGATGCTGTTTCCATGTAGCTCACAATTTCATGTGGGCCAAGAGATTCCATGAAGGTAATTAGCAGTCAGTGCCATAGTCATGAATATATAAGAACACAGTAAGACATCTCTGGAATATTTCCATGATTTTGCCGATGAATATAGTATAAATATAACTAAGAACTGGGATTCTCTCTCTCCTTTGGGAATACTCTTCAGCTTTCCCACTTGTGACCTGAGATGCCAACTTTATGAAACACAACTATAAATTTTCTAACGTCAGCTTTATGGTGGTTAATCTGATGGGGACCATAGACCAAAAATTGGAGGAGAGAAAGAAAGAAGGGTTTATGTATCTTTTCCTTTCCCTGGTCCTCATTTCAGTTTTTATCCCTAAAAAAATTACAGCTTTGTCCAGCAGTCCTCTCTAGGTAACATTTGGGTCAGGGATGCCCAAAGTTAATTTTCATATGTAACAGTGCCGTAAATGTGACATCCCTAGATCTCACCTGGCCATGGAATATTTTTTTTCTTTTTTCTTTTTGGTAAGGGTTCCACACTCAGCAGCACTCAGGAGTTACTCCTGGCTGTATGCTCAGAAATGGCCCTGGCAGGCTTGGAGGACCATATAGGATGGCAGGATTCGAACCACCATCCTTCTGCATGCAAGGCAAACATTCTACCTCCATGCTATCTCTCTAGCCCCACCCTGGAATATTTCTATTAAACTTTTTAAAAATTACCTGAGTTTTACAGGAAAACAACCAGTACAGACAGGGATTGGCTTACAAAATAAAACAACAAAAAAGAAATTCTCATTCATTGCTAGTGAAACTATATTCTGGGTCAGCCCCAATAGAAAAGTATGGAGATTTATCAAAGAAGTATTTTTTTGAGAATCTTTTGATAAAAATTTTCCTCAATAAAATTGATCTCTTATGTGACCCAGTGATTCAACTTTTTCCTTTCTAAATTTTAATTTTATTGAAACCATTGTGATATACTAAGTTTCACAGTTGGGTTTCAGACATACAATGAATCAGGGCCAATCCCACCACCAGTGTACCTCCCTCCACCAATGTTCCTAAAGTGATTCAATTTCTTGGCATTTATCCCAAGAACTCTTAACTTGAAAACGTATATACACAACTCTGTCAATATCTGGAAATAATGTAAATGTCCAACAATAGGTATGTGAATTAGAAAGTTGTGCTAGGTCCCCTTTCTGCCTTCGGAATGCAGCTGTGAAGGCCCATAGTAAAAAAAACAGTCTCCACCCAAATCATCAAGATATGTGGTCTCTGTCCATGAATAGTTTTTCTAAAGCTACATCACTTTCATACCAAAACCTGACAGAGATGCTGCAAAAAAGAAAAGTACAGATCAATATTCCTGATGAACACAGATGACAAGATTCTTAACAAAATGCTGGCAAGTAGGATTCAATGTCTCATCAAGAAGGTCATACACTACTACCAAGTAGATTTTAATCCAAGTATGCAAGGGTGACTTAACATACATAAATATATCAACATAAAACACCATATCACAAAAAGAAAAATAAAAACCATATGTTTATATCAATAAATGCAGAGAAAACATTCAATAAGGTCCAACTCCCATTCTTGATTAAAAACTTCCTTCAAGATGGGAATGGATAGAACTTTTCTCAATTTAGTCAAGGCCATCTACCACAAGCCAATGGCAAATATTATTCTCAATGGAAATAAACTAGAAGCCTTTCCTCTAAAATCTGGTACAAGATACGGCTGCCCTCTCTCACCACTCCTATTAACCATAGTGCTGAAAGTTCTTGCCATAGCAATTAGGCAAGAAAAAGACATCAAGTGAATCCAAATAGGAAAGAAAGAAGTCAAGCTCTCACTGTTTGAAGATGATATGATACCATATTTAAAAAACCCTGAAGACTGCCAAAAATTTTATAGAAACAATAGATTCAAAGTGGCAGACTACAAAATTAACACACAAAAGTCAATGACCTTCTTATACAATAATAATGATAGAGAAGAAAAGGACATTAAAAAACAATTCCATTCACAATAGTACCACAGAAATGCAAATACATTGGAGTCAACTTAAATAAAGAGGTGAAGGACCTAACACTGCTTCAAGAAATAAACTAACACAGGAGATGGAGATAAATACCCTGCTCATGTATTGGAAAGATTAACATCATTAAAATATCAATACTCCCCAAAGCTTTGTACAGATTTATTGCAATTCCTCTATGAATACCCATGACATTCTTCAAAGAAGTAGATCAAATACCTCTGAAATTCATTTGGAAAAATAAGCACACAGGAATAGCTAGAGCAACCACTAGGAAAAGGAATTTGGAGGCATTACTTTCCCCAACTTTAAATTGTATTACAAAGCAATAGTCATTAAAACAGCATGGTATGGAATAAAGGCAGACTTGCAGATTAGTGAAATATACTTGAGCTTTCAGAGAATGTTCCCCAGACATACAATCAATTAATTTTTGATAAAGGAGCAAGAAATGCAAAATGGAGCAAGGAAAGCCTCTTCATCAAGTGCTGTTGGGACAACTAGTCAGCCACATGCAAAAAAGTAAATTCAGACCTGCATCTAACATGATGCACAAAGGTAAAATCCAAATGGATTAAAGACCTTGATATCAGACCTGAAACCATAAGATATATAGAACAACATGTAGGTAAAACACTCCATGACATTGAGAGTAAAGGCATCTTCAAGGAAGAAACAGAACTATCCAAACAAGTCGAACTGGAGATAAACAGATGGTACTATATTAAGCTGAGAAACTTCTGCACCTCAAAGGAAATACTTTCTAGGATACAAAAGCTACCCACAGAATGGGAGAAACTATTCACACAGTACCCCTCAAATAAGGGGCTAATTTCTAAGATGTACAAGGTACTGATAGAACTTTACAAGAAAAAATATCTAATCCCATCAAAAAATGGGGAGAAGAAATGAAAAGACACTTTCTCAGAGAAGAAATACAAATGTGCCAAAAGACACATGAAAAATGTTCCACAACACTAATTATCAAGGAGATGCAAATCAAAACAACTATGAGGTATGATCTCACACCACGGAGATTGGCACACATCACAAAGAACAAGAAAAATCAGTGCTGGCAGGGATGTGGAGAGAAAGGAACTCTCATTCACTGCTGGTGGGAATGCTGTCTAGTCCAGCCTTTATGGAAAACAATATGGAGATTGCTCAAAAAAACTGGAAATTGAGCTCCCATATGATCTAGCTATACCATTCCTAGGGATATATCCTTGGAACACAAAAATACAATTCAAAATTGTAAAATTCAAAATTCTAGCTATTTGCAATAGCTAGAATCTGGAAACAACCAAGATTCTATTTAACAGATAAATGGTTAAAGAAACTGTGGTACATATACACAATGGAATATTATGTCAGGAGAGATGAAGTCATGAAATTTTCCTATACATGAATGTACATGAAATCTACTATACTGAGTGAAATAAGTCAGAGGGATAGAGGTAAACACAGAATAGTTTTACTCATCTATGAGAAAAATAAAAGGCATTTTGGTAATAATGCCCAAAGACAATAGAGATGAGGGCTGGAAGGACCAGCTCGTGATATGACGCTCACCACAGAGTGGTGAGCGCACTAAAAGAAATAACTACACTGACAACTATCATGACAATGTCAATGAGTGAGAAAAGTAAAATGCCTGTCTCAAATACAGGCAGGGGGGATGGTCAGAAGGGAGATGGGGGACATTGGTGATGGGAATTTTGCACTGGTGAAGTGAAGTATTTTGTGTGTGTGTGTGTGTTTGATCCTCAGATTTTTTCTTTTTTTTAATTTTATAATCATAATTTTAATTTTGACCAAAGTAGATTACATATCTTTCACAGTAATATTTTAGGTACATATTAACATTGAATCAGGGGAATTATTCTTTTTGACTGAAACCAACTACAATTACAATGTTTGTAATCAGATCCTTAAATAAATATATAATTTAAAAAAAAACCTTGTCCTTGGGGCCGGAGAGATAGCATGGAGGTAAGGCGTTTGCCTTTCATGCAGGAGGTCATCGGTTCAAATCCCGGCGTCCCATATGGTCCCCCGTGCCTGCCAGGAGCAATTTCTGAGCCTGGAGCCAGGAATAACCCCTGAGCACTGCCGGGTGTGACCCAAAAACCACAAAAAAAAAAAAAAAAAAAAAAAAAAAAAACCTTGTCCTTTATTTACACAATGTAATGCAATGCAGCCACAAGAAAAAGTGAATATTATAGCCCATTGCAAATTAAATAAGACTAGAAGTTATCATGTTAAATGAAGTAAACCATAGGAAGAAAGAGAAACATTGAATATTCTCATTCATGTGTTAAATAGAGAAACAAAGTAAGGGATGAGTGTTATCAAATAATAGAAAACCCTTAGCCCTTTACTACAGAGATAAGATAAATTGGGGAACAAGGGAAGGAAAGGGGAGGTGATGAGTCTGACTGAAAGTCACATATGGTCACTGGTCAAGGGTCTTGGCCCATTGTAAGATAACAGTATATAAAATTTTTTATTTTGAGGCAACCCAGACCCAGCGGGAACAGCCGGGTGAGTGTCTAGCTCCCAAGCGTCTGCCCCGCAGACTCAGGCAACCCAGACCCAGCGGGAACGGCCGGGTGAGTGTCTAGCTCCCAAGCGCCCGCCCCGCAGACTCAGGCAACCCAACCCAGACCCAGCGGGAACGGCCGGGTGAGTGTCTAGCTCCCAAGCGCCCGCCCCGCAGACTCAGGCAACCCAGACCCAGCAGGAACGGCCAGGTGAGTGTCTAGCTCCCAAGCGCCCGCCCCGCAGACTCAGGCAACCCAACCCAGACCCAGCGGGAACGGCCTGGTGAGTGTCTAGCTCCCAAGCGCCCGCCCCGCAGACTCAGGCAACCCAGACCCAGCAGGAACGGCTGGGTGAGTGTCTAGCTCCCAAGTGGCCGCCCGCAGACCCAGGGACCCCAAACCCGAGTGGAGAGCCGACTGGCTGAGGCTAGGAGGGGGTAGAGCTCCATAAACACCCAGAGAGAGGAGGGAGGACAGAGAGCTAGGCTCAACAGCGCCAGCAATCATTGTGGCCAGGAGCGGAACTGCACCACTGGCTGAAATAGGAGCAGAAAAGTGACAAGGCTGACCTCTAAATAGGAAAGGGGAGAAGAAAGAGCTAGGTTCAACAAGCTCAACCAACAGCCCCCTCTAGAACCACTCTCAGGAAAGTGACCCATCTTCACGCCACAGGGGACCAAAGGAAGGCTGAACTCTAGGTAGCAAAGGGGAGAAGAAAGGGCTAGGTTCAACAAGCTCACCCAACAACCCCCTCTAGAAACACCTTTAGGAAGGGGACCAAAGCAGGCCGAAATTAGAAGCCACAGCACTCCAAAACACACCATTAAATACAAACAATTATGCGTAAATCAAGGAGATCCCTAATAACTGGAGACACCATGACAAACCCTATCAAGTTTCCTAGTCCACCAAAATGCACAGATCCATGGGAAGAAGACCTAAAAGCAGCCATGAGGAAGGAAATGAAAGAATTACTAAAAGAATTCAAAGAAACCTTAGAAACTGAGTATAAGAAAGCCATGGATGAACGAATCAGCCAAATTAAAGAAGAAATGTCAAAGAACATGAGAGATTCCATACAAAAGGAAGTGAAGGATTTAAAAGACAAAGTAACAAGCCTTACGAGCAGAAACACAGAGTTGGAGAAGCACATCGAAGAACTCGAAGGAAAACTGCAATCAAAAAGTGATCAAGAAACCAACAAAGAAATAAAAGGCAAAGCACTGGAAGGAAAAATCCAATATCTAATGAACAAGGACAAAAGAAACAATCTAAGAATTGTGGGTATACCAGAAGGGGAAGAAATAGGGAAGGGGGAAGAACAGGTAGTCAGGGAGATAATAACAGAGAACTTTCCAACCCTCTGGAAAGACAATTCAGGACAAATCCAAGAAGTCAAGAGAGTCCCTAATAAAATAGACCCTAATAAACCCACACCAAGACACATAATAATCCAAATGGCAAAAAAACAAAGAGAAAGAGGAACTCCTGAAAGCAATAAGGGAGAAAAAAACCCTCAAGTACAAAGGAAAGGACATAAGAATCAAACCAGATCTCCCATTTGAAATAATTCAAGCAAGAAGACAGTGGAATGACATATTTAAACGACTGAATGAAAGAAAATTTCAACCCAGGGTCCAATACCCAGCAAAACTATCATTCATATGGGAGGGCAGACTAAAAACATTCTCAAACATGAACGAGCTTGAACTATTTGTGCAAACTAAGCCAATCTTAAACGACCTACTCAGAGACGAATTACACAATCCAAACCCCCGATTGTAACATCAACCACTCCACACAATACAACTGCACAACAGTCCTCTCTCTCAATAATTTCCCTAAATGTTAACGGACTAAACTCTCCAATTAAAAGACACATAGTAGAGAACTGGGTTAGGAAAAATAAACCAGACTTCTGCTGTCTCCAAGAAACACACCTACAACTACAGGATAAGCACCGGCTTAGAATAAAGGGATGGAAAGTAATTATACAGGCCAATGGAAAACAAAAAAGAGCAGGGACAGCCATTCTGGTATCAGATCAAATTGCATTCAATCTCAAGAAAGTGATCAAAGACAAAGAGGGTCACTACCTACTGATCAGGGGAACATTGGATCAAGAAGTACTAACCCTGGTCAATATCTATGCACCTAATATAGAGCCAGCAAAATATGTGAGGCAACTACTGGCAAACCTGGAGAAACACATGAAGGGAAATGTGATAATAGTAGGGGACCTCAATACTCCACTATCACCACTGGACAGATCCACCAAACAGAAAAATAGCAAAGAAATAAGAGCTCTAAATGAAAAATTAGAAGATTTAGGGCTAATAGACTTATTTAGAGCCCTCCATCCCCAGAAAGCAGAATACACATTCTTCTCAAACCCACATGGAACCTTCTCCAGAATAGACCATGTCTTAGGATACAAAGCCAACCTATATAAGACCACAAAGGTAAGGATCATTAGAAGTACCCTTTCAGATCACTATGCAACAGAGGTCAAAATTGATGTCAAGAAGAAACAATGGAGAAAAACTAATACCTGGAGATTAAACAACATGCTGCTCAACAACAACTGGATCAAAGAACAACTCAAGGAAGAAATAAAAAGAATCCTTGAGACAAATGACAATGAGGAGACAACTTGTCAAAATTTGTGGGACACAGCAAAAGCAGTAATTAGGGGGAAACTCATAGCAATACAGGCCTATGTCAAGAAACAGGAAAACAATAAAATCAACAGTTTAAACGATCACCTCAAGGAATTGGAACAGCAGCAACAGAGAAACCCAACCACGACCAGAAGGCAAGAAATAATAAAAACCAGAGCAGAAATAAACAACATAGAAACTAAGAAAACAATACAAAAAATCAATGAGACCAGGAGTTGGTTTTTCGAAAAAATAAACAAGATAGACAAACCACTGGCAAAACTCACGAAAAAAAAAAAAGAGGGAAAACACCCAAATCAATAGGATCACAAATGAAAGGGGAGAGATTACAACAGAACTCCAAGAAATACAACATATCATGAGATCATACTATGAACAACTATACTCAACTAGGCTAGAGAACTCAGCAGAAATCGACAGATTCCTAGAAAAATACCATCTTCCAAGACTGGAGAAGGAAGAAATAGAAAGCCTAAATAGACCAATCACCTCAGAGGAAATTGAAGAGGTAATTAAGAAACTCCCCAAGAACAAAAGTCCAGGCCCAGATGGATTTACAGGTGAATTCTACCAAACATTTCGAGAAGACCTACTACCACTTTTCCATAGGCTCTTCCAAACCATAGAGAAAACTGGAATACTCCCCAATTCCTTCTATGAGGCCAATATCACACTCATTCCCAAAGATGGCAAAGACACCACCAAAAAAGAAAACTACAGACCAATCTCACTAATGAACATAGATGCAAAGATACTCAACAAAATCTTAGCAAACCGAATCCAGCACTTCATCAAAAAGATCATGCATCATGACCAAGTGGGATTTATACCAGGAATGCAAGGTTGGTTCAACATACGCAAATCAATCAACATTATACATCACATCAACAACAAGAAAGACAAAAAACACATGATCATATCAATCGATGCAGAGAAGGCGTTTGACAAAATCCAACACCCTTTCATGTTAAAGACACTCAGCAAAATAGGGTTAGAAGGATCCTTCCTCAAGATAGTTACAGCTATTTATGAAAAACCGACAGCCAACATTATTCTTAATGGTGAGAAACTAGAAGCATTCCCACTAAGATCAGGAACTAGGCAAGGCTGTCCACTCTCTCCACTCTTATTCAATATAACCTTAGAAGTCCTAGCAATAGCAATCCGACAAGAGAAGGAAATCAAAGGAATCCAAATTGGGAAAGAGGAACACAAACTATCTCTATTTGCAGACGATACGATGATATACGTCGAAAACCCTAAAGAGTCCACAATAAAACTCCTAGAAATAATCAACCAATACAGCAAAGTGGCTGGATACAAAGTCATTACACAAAAGACAGTTGCGTTTCTATATACAAACAATGAAGCCGAGGAGAGAGAGATTATAAATACAATACCATTTAAAATAGTATCAAAAAATATCAGATACCTAGGAATCAACCTCACAAGGGAAGTGAAAGACCTATACCAGGGAAACTTCAAAACACTCCAGAAAGAAATTGAAGAGGATCTAAAGAAATGGAAGAATATCCCATGCTCATGGATAGGTAGAATTAACATAGTTAAAATGACTATCCTACCCAAACTACTATATAGATTTAATGCAATCCCTATCCAAATTCAAACACCATTCTTTAAAGAAATAGAACAATCCATCACAAAATTTATCTGGAACCACAAAAGACCCAGGATAGCCAAACAAATACTGAAAAACAAGAAGCTGGGTGGCATCTCCTTACCTAACTTGAAACTATACTATAAAGCCATAGTAATCAAAACAGCATGGTACTGGAACAGAGACAGGACCTCAGACCAATGGGTCAGGACAGAATTCCCAGACATAAATCCCCAGATATACAGCCAACTAATATTTGGTAAAAGAGGCAGGAACTTGAAATGGAATAAGGAAAGCCTCTTCAACAAATGGTGTTGGTACAACTGGAAAACCACATGTACGAAAGTGAAAATTGACCCATATCTCACTCCTTATACGAAAGTCAACTCAAAATGGATCAAAGACCTTGAAATCAGACCCGAATCTATAAAGTTTATCAAGAATAAAATAGGTAGAATCCTTGAAGACCTATACATCAAAAAGGTCTTCGAGAATGGAGCACCAATGGCAAGAACTTTAGCATCAAACATAAACAAATGGGACTACATCAAACTAAAAAGCTTCTGCATGGCGAAAGAAACCTTACTTAATGCAAGAAGACAGTTAACAGAATGGGAAAAAATTTTTTCACTCGACATATCAGATAAAGGGCTGATATCTAGAATATACAAAGCACTCAGAAAGCTGAGCCCCCCAAAATCAAATAAAGCCATAAAAAATGGGGAGAGGAAATGAATAGACACTTCTCTGAGGAAGACAGAAGGATGGCCAACAAACACATGAAGACATGCTCACCTTCACTCATCATCAGAGAGATCCAAATCAAGACAACAATGAGATACCACCTTACACCAGTAAGGATGGCTCACATCAAAAATAATGGAGACAATCTCTGTTGGCGGGGATGGGGTATGAAAGGAACTCTCATCCACTGCTGGTGGGAATGCCCCCTAGTCCAACACCTATGGAGAACAGTCTGGAGAGTGCTCAAAGAACTCAGAATTGAGTTGCCATTTGACCCAGCAATTGCTCTCCTAGGTATATACCCCCAACTTGGAAGGGTATTCATTCCAAAATACGTGTGCACCCCACTATTTATAGCAGCACTCAGTATAATAGCCAGGTCTTGGAACCAACCTCGATGTCCAACAACAGATGAATGGATCATTAAGATGTGGTATCTGTACACAATGGAATATTACATGGCAGTCAGAAATGATACAATCACAGACTTTGCAGCAACATGGATGGATCTAGATCAAGTTATGTTAAACGAAGTAAGTCAGAAGACCAAAGATAAACACAGAATGATAGCACTATTCTGAAGCACCCAGATCATACATCTTATACACAACTAACACTCAACAATCAAATAATAGGGTTTAATAGGGCAGAAACACTAAACACTGTAATAGCCAACATATACTCGAGTGCAGTGCCCAAAATACATGAAAAAAGAGACAATGCAAACTCTTGACCGCACTATACCACAAAGAAAACAGCAGCACCAGAAATAACAGCATAGGGAGAACAGGTATGTAATCAGCCTTCTACGACAAAGGCCCACAATAATCCCTTGGAGATCGTAATCAGGATCACAGGTAAAGAATACCACTGGAAATCACTGACTCCAATGGAATCATCCCATAACATCATGTTTTAATGCCTTATCTTACTATATTTAAAATAACCTCTCAGCTTTTCTGTCCACAGACATCCTTGGATACAAAGGGTGGATAAACCAAGATGGCAGCTCGGGATACCACACGAGATACCATTCCTAGTTGGCACTACGAGATGGTCTGAGAAAACTCTTTAACATACACTCTTTTTTCAAGGTTATACCTTCTTTTAGGAATCGAAGCACGTGGCCAGTCAGACCACCGAAGCAGTACCCGTGACATACAGACTTAAACTACAGACTATACTCATCGAACACACTCAAGCAAACCCACATTCCCTTGCTATTCACTCCTCTCTTCTCACTACTTTCTCTTTTTATCATTTCTTCTCCACTCTTCTCTCTACTTTTTTTTTCCTCTTTCCCCTTCCTTTCCAATGTATCTTCTCGTTTCTCCCTTCCTACCCCTACCATATACCTTCCCCTTTCCCCCCTTTGGAAATCCAAATACCCCCTCATCCCTCATTCCCATCCATACTTCCCACTGTATTAATACTTCACCCTCAGTCCTTAATCTATTAGGCATCAAGATTGACCTCCTACCCCAATGAACCAGTACCCAGTACCCAAACGAAGAGACACCCAGTCAAACCCACACTTCGTCTCCTGCAAGAAAAGGCAACTAACTCCCCTGCGGACCCATGCTGCGTGGCCCTCCCTACCATCTCCCCCTAAGGAGGACTGTTACTTGAAACCGGACTTAGCTCCAAAAGTAGACCCAATACAAGAACTCTTCCCAAGACCTCCCTGCCGCAAATCTTTCACCAACCTGAAGGAGGTCAGGGGGTGTGATGGAAAGGTACCTGGAAACCCACACACTACAAGAAAAACCCAAAAGACAACGGGAAAACCTATACTCCCAACATAAACATAAGACCTGTATTACACCTCCTCTTTACCTGCCTTTCCCTAAATATAAGGTAGTCTTTTGTACCTCTTTGGTCCTTTAAATACTCCGTTAATTCATTTTTTAACTTTCTTGTCCACATATACATATGTGAGCACATACATTTTTTTTCTTAACACCACCCATCACCAGTGCAACATTCCCATCACCAATGTCCCAAGTCTCCCTCCTCCCCACCCGACCCCCGCCTGTACTCTAAACAGGTTCTCAATTTCCCTCATACATTCTCATTATTAGGACAGTTCAAAATGTAGTTATTTATCCAACTAAACTCATCACTCTTTGTGATGAGCTTCCTGAGGTGAGCTGGAACTTCCAGCTCTTTTCTCTTTTGTGTCTGAAAGTTATTATTGCAAGAATGTCTTTCATTTTTCTTAAAACCCATAAATGTGTGAGACCATTCTGCGTTTTTCTCTCTCTCTCTGACATTTCACTCAGCATAATAGATTCCGTGTACATCCATGTATAGGAAAATTTCATGACTTCATCTCTCCTGACAGCTGCATAATATTCCATTGTGTATATGTACCACAGTTTCTTTAGCCATTCGTCTCTTGAAGGGCATCTTGGTTGTTTCCAGAGTCTTGCTATGGTAAATAGTGCTGCAATGAATATAGGTGTAAGGAAGAGGTTTTTGTATTGTATTTTTGTGTTCCTAGGGTATATTCCTAGGAGTGGTATAGCTGGATCGTATGGGAGCTCGATTTCCAGTTTTTGGAGGAATCTCCATATCACTTTCCATAAAGGTTGAACTAGACGGCATTCCCACCAGCAGTGGATAAGAGTTCCTTTCTCCCCACATCCCCGCCAACACTGTTTATTCTCATTCTTTGTGATGTGTGCCATTCTCTGTGGTGTGAGGTGGTATCTCATCGTTGTTTTGATTTGCATCTCCCTGATGATTAGTGATGTGGAGCACTTTTTCATGGGTCTTTTGGCCATCTGTATTTCTTCTTTGTCAAAGTGTCTGTTCATTTCTTCTCCCCATTTTTTGATGGGATTAGATGTTTTTTTCTTGTACAGTTCTGTCAGTGCCTTGTATATTTTGGAGATTAGCCCCTTATCTGATGGGTATTGGGTGAATAGTTTCTCCCACTCAGTGGGTGGCTCTTGTATCTTGGGCACTATTTCCTTTGAGGTGCAGAAGCTTCTCAGCTTAATATATTCCCATCTGTTAATTTCTGCTTTCACTTGCTTGGAGAGTGCAGTTTCTTCCTTGAAGATGCCTTTAGCCTCAATGTCCTGGAGTGTTTTACCTACGTATTGTTCTATATATCTTATGGTTTTGGGGCTGATATCGAGGTCTTTAATCCATTTGGATTTTACCTTCGTACATGATGTTAGCTGGGGGTCTAAGTTCAATTTTTTGCAAGTGGCTACCCAGTTGTGCCAACACCACTTGTTGAAGAGGCTTTCTTTGTTCCATTTAGGATTTTTTGCTCCTTTATCAAAAATTAGGTGATTGTCTGGGGAACATTCTCTGAGTATTCAAGCTTATTCCACTGATCTGAGGGCCTGTCCTTATTCCAATACCATGCTGTTTTGATAACTATTGCTTTGTAGTAAAGTTTAAAGTTGGGGAAAGTAATTCCTCCCATATTCTTTTCCCAATGATTGCTTTAGCTATTCGAGGGTGTTTATTGTTCCAAATAAATTTCAAAAGTGCCTGGTCCACTTCTTTGAAGAATGTCATGGGTATCTTTAGGGGGATCGCATTAAATCTGTACAGTGCTTTGGGGAGTATTGCCATTTTAATGATGTTAATCCTGCCAATCCATGAGCAGGGTATGAGCACATACATTTTTAATCCTATTTTTTTCTAATTTTTTTGGGTATGTGACCTGTTTTTGTTTTTCTCTCTGTCCACCCCCAAAGGTACCAGCAATATAACGTAGCACCATTTCTCTCTGCAAAGGCACACTAAAAAAAGGGGAAAGCTTTCACACACACAAAAAAAAGAGCTTTTATCTACTAGAGATAGAAACTCAGAGTTGTTTACAATACAGGGATAACTCCTACCTTGAAAATATGTCATGTGGAATCAACCTAGACCTCAGGAGATTAGATCCCATCCATCCAACCTTGATCCCTGGATCCCTGTCACAGAAATGGCACAGTCCTTCACAACAGCTGCAGGTAACAAACCCCATCTGGAACAACCTTATTACTGCTGGAACACCAACGAGTGCCAGTTCTAATACGATATCCTGACACCGAGGAAAAGGGGAACAACTTGATTTAAGAGCAGGTTATCCTGCCCTACCAGCCACCGATAAGACAAAATCAGAAGATTTGTCACCCACTGGTAGGTCCAGAAGCCAAAAATGCGATTTACAGAGGACTGGCTGCTAGAACCATGACCAGACTGTATATATCTTGGGTCCAATAAAAAAGCCCTAGCCTAGGGTTTGAGCTACGACCTGCACAACAACCATGATCCCCAGTTCCAAAGGTCAGGCAGAGACAACTGTAACGAAATGGGGCTTCTGGGAACGCAAGGAAAGGCTCTAACCTAGGTGCCATCCCAGGGCTAGTGCCAAGACCAAGACTACCAACCACAGAAGATGGACTGAAGTGACACAGAGGGAACAGAACTTCTACAACCACAAAGACTGACTTCATCATAAGTCCCACCCCTGTAACTGTGCAGATACTGAGATCTCTAGATACAGAGGTCTCACTATAACACCCAGGATGGAGCAGAAGCCTCCCAAACTCCACAAATGCACCACCGGGAGATAAAGGATCATGAACAGAGTCTATAGTTGATCCCATGACAATATACTCCAAGGGCGGAGAAATCCCAGATATCTTAGGCCATGTGAATCCCTTTTTGAATGACCCCAATATTTACTGTGCCTGGGCAGGAGGGAAAAAAAAAACAAACCACATTGTTTATTTTTCATATATTACGTTTTATCTTCATGTACTACTATTATTATTTTTATTTACCTATCTATTTTTGGTCGATTTCTTTGTTTTAGTGTGGTTATTGAAGTTATTGCCCCCCACTTATCTTTTTTTCTCCTTTTTTTTTTTTTTTCTTCTTTTCAGATTTCTGGGTGGCACCCGGCAGTGCTCAGGGATTATGCCTGGCTCCGGGCTCAGAGATTGCCCCTGGCGGGCATGAGGGACCATGTGGGGCGCAGAGATTCGAGCCGATGACTTCCTACATGAAAGGCAGACGCCTTGCCTCCATGTGATCTCTCAGGCCCCTTCTTTTCCCTCTTCATGGTCTCTGCCATGATGCCTTTCTCAAGACCACGACATTTTTTTGTTTGTTTGTTTGTTTTGTTCTGTTTTTGGGGTGCTTAGCGTTATGGTTGGAACTCTTAATAGATATTTGACACTTCATTTCGTAGGGGTGGACTGCTTCACCTTCTTTTTCTCCTTCGTCTCTCAAACCGATGGCAAGAGCCTCTAAAAGAATTCTGCTTATTCCCAGCGTATTAGACTTTTACCCCAGTTTATTATTTTTCTCCTCTTCAAACAAAACCACATAACTTGAACTAGCTAGTCCTGCCCCCCAATTAGAGGGGGAAATAAAGGAGGCATCAGGACCAAACAGGTGTAAGACTACGAAGTAATAGGATAGGTACAGAGGGGACCACATATTCTAGTAGCACTGGGGGTGAGGGAAGAGGATATGGAAGGTAGGACAAAAAAGGAGGAGTAGGGAAGACAAACCGGTGATGGGAATCCCCCCTGATTTTATGTAAATATGTACCTAAAATATTATTGTCAACAATATGTAAGCCACTATGATCAAAATAAAAATTATGTTAAAAAATTTTTTTAATTTTATTTTATCTTTTTTTATTTTTTGTTTGGAAGCCACACCTGGTTGTGCTTAAGACTTACCACTATCTCTATGCTCAGAGATTACTCCTGGTGGGCTAGGGGCCATATCAGATACTGGGTATAGAATCTGGGTCAGCTGCATGCAAGGCAAGTGACCTGTTCACTGAACTATCACTCTGGCCCCTACATGAAAACCTTAGAATCAACACCGCTGTAAGTATGTGACTCAAACTATAACAGTTAATTTAAAAATCATTTTGTTAAAAAGAGGCTGGGAGCAGTAAGGGAAGTGGACCTTAGCACATTGATGGAGGGACGCTGACCCTGGTGGTAGTATTGGAATGAGAACACTGAATGCTTATAATTCTTTTGTAAACTTGTAAATTGCCCTTCCCTAACTAAGACTGAAAAATATTGTCTGAATTTGAGGAACTTCTTTGTTTCTTGCCAGTGTCTTTCTTGACCTCATCTTCAAAATGAACATGTGTGCAACAGAGTCCAATTTCTCTCCAAATGAAATAAACTTCTAGCTGAGTCTTCTAATAACTCTCTCCAACTAATATTAGCCCTATGGTGTGTGGCTGGTGTCCTGGGTGTATTCAGGCCATACAGCTCAAAAAGGATGAGACCATAAACTAATTTCCATTCTTCTTTTGTTCAGAGTACACTGAATTTTCTTTGAGAAGTTATCTTCTCTTTTAGTTTTTGAGCTTAGGGTATGACTGTGCTCTACCCCAAAATAGACATCATTTGAGAGAACTGAGATTTGTGTGCCTCAAACCACAACAGCAGTTGATTTAAAGTTGGAAACAAAAGAAGGGGAAGCAGAATCATAACAATTGCCAAAATATCAAACAAATACTTTTCTGTTCCCTCTGAATTTTCTAAGTGGTGAAGCCTGAAGATTGTGGTAGCAACCTTTGACAAGATCTAAACACCCAAGTTATAAAAATTTGAAATGGAAGTAGTCAAAAGCATCTCCCTGACAACTCAGGTGAGTGTTTGAGTTTAGTTGTAACAAAAATTATCTCCTGACTTTTCTTTACTGGATCAGTAATCTTTATCTCCATTCTATAATTTGATTTGTTACCTGCGTCCAGAAACCTTTGCAGTAAAGAAAAAAGTAACTTCACCTGCAAGCTTGTAGTCTCTGTCATCTGGAATTTGTATGGCCCATGGCTTTTATTGGCAGAAGGAGACTTTTGAACAAATGCTGTTTATAACTGAAGATGGAGAAAAACTAACAGTGTAAGTTTTTAATTTCACTAGGAAAGCATTATGCCTCCAAGTGAACGCATCTTCTATTGCCAGAACTCACATGATTATGCTCAGACTACTCTGTTCACTTTTTTAAATCCAAAATTATTGACTTTTTCCCTAATATTTTCTTCCTAAAAATGTCCAAATGGAATTTCTTCCTAATTATGGTTTATCTGTTCACGTTTCAATAAAAGCTGCTGCAAGGAAAGATCAGATTCAATACTTGCTAACCACATTGATATTCTTAGAGCATCTCATCTACTTCAATTCAGTCAACCTAGTGTACCACATAAGTCTCACAATATCATCTTTTAAATGGAATCACATCATGTAGCCAAATAAATATTCAGTGCCTACCATGAGTAAAATACAACACTAGGTATTGATGTTACTAACATTCTACTTTTGTCTCACTTCCTTGTAAGACTGAATTCAATTCACCAAATGAATGCCAGAGAAACACATGAATTTTACAGAGTCAGAAATTAGCACTGTAAATTCACCCCACGCATCATATCTCCAGCCTCAGGTGAATTAGTCTGAATTAGGGTCTCACAAGAAACAATCCAGATCAGGCTGAGGTTGAAATACGTGTAGTCTGGCAGTCTTCTACCTAATATGGCAGTGGTGGGCAACCTTTTTTTTTTTTTATAATTTTTTATTATGAATTATGAGAACAAAAGATGCAAAGAAAGAGGATAAGGTAAAGTTACAGTGGAAGGACAATCACCCATAACATAATTATCAGAAGAAGTCCCCTTGCTGATGTCTTAACTTTGAATTTTCACCAAAGAAAGTTAAGATAAATAAAACAGAATCCATGTGCAATTACTTTTTCCCTCAAGTCCCCAGATTGTAGCACATTATAATATTTCTTAACAGCACACAAGGCAATCTAAAGCCATCAAACTTACGTAACTCCTTAAACATTACAGGCATAGTATTTTTTACATTTCCATGTACATGCATATTAGCTTAAGTTAACCTCAAATTTTAAGTGGGTGTGTTTTAAGGATTAGAGTCAAAGGAGCACAGTCAAAACGGTGTTAGAGTGGCAATTGTTGTTTGCATAGGCCCACCAAAATATGAGAGGCATGGAAAGGAATAGCCTTGGCCTAAATACAAAGAGATCCTACCCCTGAAGTTTCCTGGCATAAGACCAGCTCTAGGCCTCAGGAAAGTTATCGTTCACTCCAATACATTGTCCGTAGCGCCAACACACTTATCACACAGTCTCTGTTGTTGGTCTCATGTTTCTGTATTAAAGATTCTGGAATCTGCATGTCCTACATTGAAGTCATGATGTGGAGTGCCTTTTCGTTTCACCTCACCATGAAAGGGGAATGCAGGAAGCCCTGTCCTGTAAGCAGGTTGTTGTTGTTAAGTCTTCTCAGTGTTAAGGGAAGTCTCTTTTGAGCAGGACGATGTCTGAGCACTGGTAGGGTCTTCCGTGGTAGAGGATTGCTTCCAGGTGATGTTATAGACAAACCTCACCATAAAGGGGCAATACAGCAAGCCCTGTCCAGTAAACAGGTCATTGTTCTTGTTGTCTTCTCAGTGTTAAGGGATGTCTCTTTTGAGTAGATCGATGTCTGAGCAGCTGTAGGGTCGTCCCTGGTACAGGAATGCCTCCGGGTGATGTTATATACAACCTTGGATGTTTTGTAAATGTCTTCTGTAGATCAAGGGGTAAATGGAGAATGCCCATTCTTCTGAGGCCTGTGCCAGGTCTTTATGTCAATGTTCAGGGTGTAAGGTCTCATTGCACTACAAGATTTGTGAGTTCCCATTTCTATTAGATAAGAACTTATTGGTATGTATAGTATTTTCCTATGTTATTGTGCCTACGCAAACAAGATATAAAGCCACGTGGTGCTATCAGATATATGGGGGCATAAGAACATTTCCAACAAGACCCATGACTTGGTTCAAACATAAGTATTAAACTGAGGGATTCTTTCACACCAAATTCCATATTGAGCAGTTCATAAAGAGAAGATAAAAAACATGGGGGGGGGGAATCATCACTGTATAAGAAAGTATTTAGCAAAAGTTATAGCCGTCAAAGAAAACACCCATAAAATGTTGAAAAGATATGTGTCCTTTTTATGCCTTTTAAAATAGTTGGGTGGGTGTTAACTCTAGGGCACCACTTTGGTCTGTGAATTAGGACTCAACAGTACTTAAGTTAGAAAGGGTAAAAAAGGAGTAATGATGATAGGAGTTAAAGAAGTTAAAGAGAAATATGAACTTATGAAGGGGTATGCAAAAGGGCAGAGTACACAATGGACATTCTGCATACATAAAAACATAATTCAATGATAGTGAGTACTATTAATGTTTCTTGTGAGAGTACTATTAATGTTTCTTGTGCGCGCAGGATTTTGAAAATGTAGACTGGACAGAGATTACCAGTGCCAGCCAAACCTCCTCCTGCTAGACTCCCGGCTCCCAGGAAGGAGAGATCCTTCAAGAAGCTGGGAGAACAGAAGTTCAGAGCCCCACCCAGACCCTCCCTAAGGAGCCGCATGGATAGTGGGGGAAGGCCTAGGGTACCTTCAAACTCCACCAAGGGACCCAACTCACCGGCTTGCCCAGGGGTGTGGCCCTGGGAAGCCCTGGAGATCTGGAGCAAGGCGGCAGAGGGGTGCTGGGGTTACCCAAATCCCGCACCCCCCCTAGGCCTGGCCAAGCAGGCCTCCGGCATGGCGTGGGCCTGCCAAACCTCTTCCTGCTAGACTCCCCCAACCTTTTTTTTTCAACTGAGCTAAATCTCGCTAAAACCACGATTGAAATTTATTTTGTGAGCTACACAGGGCATGCACTGACAGAGGCTAGGAGCAGAGTCCTGACTCCTGGAGCAGCCGCCCGGCACACAGAAGAGCCGCATGGTGCTTAGCGTTATTGTTGGAATCCTCACTGGATATTTGACACTTCTTTTTGAACTGGTGGAGTGTTTCACATTTTTCTCCTTCGTCTCTCTAACTGAGGATGAGACCCTCTAGAAGAATTCCGCTTATTTTCTGCGTATTAGACCTTTACCCCAGTTTACTACTATTCCCTTCTTCAAACAAAACCACGTAACTTGAACTAGCTAGTCCTGCCCCCCAGTTAGAGGGGGAAATAAGGGAGGCACCAGGACCAAACAGGTGCAAGACTACTAAGTATTAGGCTAGATACAGAGGGAACAACATATTCTGGCAGCCCTAGGGGTGAGCAAGAGCATATGGGAGGTAGGACAAAAACGGAGGTGTAGGGAGGACAAATTGGTGATGGAAATCCCCCCTGATTTTATGTAAATATGTACCTAAAATATTATTTTCAACAATATGTAAGCCACTATGATCAAAATAAAAATTAAATTAAAAAAAAAAGTGTAAAGAGCCGCATGTGGCTCGCGAGCGGCAGCTTGCCAATCACTGGAATATGGAGTTTGCTGCCTGCCAGAACTACCGTTTTTGTTGAGTACAGAGCTCATCCCTGGGTGGGGCAGTAAACCCACCCAGGTTTAAAAGTAAGACAATCTTTGTTTTGGATAAAACCAAGTTGTAAACAAACAGATACAAAGAAACCAGGAATAAACTTTGTTTTAGGTAAAAAAAAAAAAAAGTGTAACCCAATACCATGAGGATTCTCCTCAAGAGCCCTCCATCTGTCTGTCCAACATTTAATAACCAAAATATTGTTCCTGGGCTATTCACAGTAGCTACCTTTTCTACTATTGTTTTCCATTGGTTGGAAAATTAACTAAAATAAACCTGACTATGTAAAATGAATACAATGGCATGATACTGAACAATTTGCCATTTATTGAGATCAGATCATATATTTACATACTGTGTTTGGATATGAGAAATATACTATTACTATTATCTTGTCCTAAAATATGGGGCAAAATTGTCTGAAATTTGAGCATAGAAAATATTTAAGTGTCTACTGACTTAACCAGCCTTAGGACTCTTAGAGACCTACCACACAAATTGATGCCAGAATGGAGAAGGAAGTTTATGTTTGAAGTGAAGAAAGGAATGATATGTAACTGCTGATACTGGGATGTACTTGCTGGGACTGGTAATTTACATGCTCTTTAGTTCTTCTATGACTTTTGATAATATGTTTTGGTATGACCAGATAAAGATGTTGTGGTATACACACATATTAATGAAAAACTATTTGGCTCTAAAAAATAAACTTATGCAATTTGCCACTACATATATGGAACCGGAGGATAACATGATAAGTAAAATGAGTGAGAAGGATACAGAATGATGCCTTTCATATGTGTAATTTAGAATCTGAAAACTGGTTTTCAAAACTGAGCTTGCTGAGGGCAAAGGTAATGGGTGAGTGGGATGGCCTGGTTGAGAAAAATCTCTAGGATAATGGTTATGGGAAGCAGCTACTATGGTGGAGAGTGTGGTGTTGGAGCATTATATGCATAATTCAAGGAACCTTATTATTAACAGTATTGTAAATCATGGCATTTTTAAAAGGTTGCTCAAATGATGTTCTGCCTCTGCATTTGGACATCTCTTCCTCCTGGCACAAGCTGGTGAACCCTGAATTTACCATGACATGATTTGTTGACTAAGCTATAATGTAATGGTGTAGTGTTTCTTTTTCCACTCCCTTCCCTTAGCCTCATTTCAGAGCTAGTCCTCTAAGTCTCACATGTCTTATCTTTCTTTGATCAGAGGTCATGCCTCTGCTAGCCACAAGTTCTTCTCTGTGATCATATTTTCCTTCTATAATGATTCATACTCACTTTTTCCTCTGTGATAACGTGATGATTGTTGAATACCTTGCACTGGAATGAGCTAATCCAGTATATCTGTGTTGGTAAGTATGGTATACAATTTTTATTCTCCCATTTTGAATAGAAGTTCTCTTAAAGAAGGCTTCTGTAGATATTGGGTGGGAGTCTCCTCTGCTTTTTACTGTGCTCTCTTACTGTGGTCTCTTAACTGATTCCAGAAGCGTGTACTCTAGTTGCTTCACATTTCTCTATCTCATGGTGTCCACTTAGACTAAGGGGTATATCTACTTTATCTTCTGGTCATGGGTTTCTCAAGTAACATGTTCTTTCATGAGTTATAATTATTAAATACCTCCTTTTCCCCTGAGTAGTAATTTAGGCTTTATAATTGAAAGATTTTGTAAGAATATCACATATATGGGAATGGAAAGTGCGACTGTAATAGTCTCTTAAAATGCTTCCTATGACTTTTAGACTGTGTGCAACTCTATATTAATTTATAGAAAGGAACTTATATGCATTTGTGGGACATATAGAGACAATAAAAACATGGATTGGGCAAACTCCTAAATTTGGAGAATAGATTTGTAATTACTAGAGTGAAAAAGGGTTTGTGGAGGGTAGGTAAAACCATATAGGAGGCTGTTAATCTGAAAACTAGATTTCTGTTTGTGATATAATGTTAATTCACTAATATATATATAAATATATATATACTACACACCTGAAATTTCAATAATGTTATAAACCAAAGTCAGTTTGATTAAAAAGCTTTTAAAGAAGAGAATCAAGGGGCTAGAGGAACAGAATGATAGGTAGGGTTCTGCTTTGCTTGTGACCAACTTGGGTTTGATCCCTGGCATCTCATATGGCCCACCAGGAGTAAATTCTGATGCAGAGCTAGGAGTGACCTCTGAGCATCACCAGGTATGGATTCACAACCCAAAAATAAAAATAGCTTTGACTTAGTAGAGGAAATAAAGGTGAGAACCACTGTTGTGGCCTGGCAATGGAACGAAGTTTCATGAGAGCCCATATGGCTGTGATGAACCCCACCTGCCAACATGGTATGTTTTGGGAAGGTTTATTCTGAATATCATTGGGAGGCTCAGTCTTCACTGGCAACAGTTTTTGCATTTACTTTAGCACAATTTCACTACTCAAAAATTACAAAAATGCCTGAACTGGCATCATGGTATCATACCAGGTGCCAGCTTCAAAAAACACATGGTACCATACCTCTGGTAGCAATTGATTATTTCAATTACTTGATCCATTTAACTGTCAAAAAATTAGGGTTTCTAAGTTCATCCATCTGTTACATATTTACTTATTATTAACTATCAATAGTCTTGGAGCTAAGTCTGGAAACTTTATAGTAATTTTGAAAAAGATTCTTTAAGAAAGATGTTTACAAACTTAATCATATATTGAAACATGACCAATGAAATGCTGGGAACCTAGGTTATTATATTTCATGACATTGGCAACAATGCCATCATACAATCATGATACAATAACAAGTTTTGGTTTGTCTGCATTTGAGAAAGACTGAGCATACATTTCCTAATAGAAAAAATATTTTTATTCTAAAGTTCATGATTAACAATCCTGTGTAGATGCCTTTAGTTCATTCCTTTAGTAGTTATGACTTTCTTTTTGAACATCTAATTACAACATTATTTGAGAAATCATAGCTTATGTTTTATTTACCTGTTTTTGTTTTGAGGTCAGACCTGGCAGTACTTAGGACTCACTACTGACTCTGTTCTCAAGGAACATTTCTGATAGAGCTCAGGGGACTATATGGGGTGCCAGGGATCAAACCTATATCCGTTGCATGCAAGGACGACACCTTCCCTACTGTACTATCACTTTAGTCCAGAATTTGTGCTTAAATGTGTAAATATTAATCGCAGTTTCATTAAAGGTGTAAGTAAATTAAGGATAAGAGAAGTCAGATTATAGGTCAGTATTGTTTAATGATATAAAATACTATTAAATTAGAACATAGGTGTATTACTATTCCTTGAGGGAAGAACAAACTTAAATAATTACAAACAATTGATGTAATTTTTCAGTGTTAATAGTTAACAATAGTAAATCAAAAACTAAAAAGCACACACAAGGGGGCTGGAGAGATAGCATGGAGGTAAGGCATTTGCCTTTCATGCAGGAGGTCATCGGTTCGAATCCCGGCACCCCATATGGTCCCCCGTGCCTGCCAGGAGCAATTTCTGAGCCTGGAGCCAGGAATAACCCCTGAGCACTGCCGGGTGTGACCCAAAAACCACACACAAAAAAAAAAAGCACACACAAATGCCATCTTTACCTTCACATGTAATTTATAGAGCACTAGGTAACATTGCAAGCATCTTAGAGTTGAAATATTTTATGTTTTTACTTATGTGAAAATTGGCTAGTATTTTTGTGTACTAGAGTAGGACAGCTAATTATGTTAGATTCCTATCTTGCAGAAATTATATAATTTCGTGTATATTCCTTTATATGTACACTGTGTATTATTTTACCCAGTTAAAAATGAAGTACTGGAATGAGTTTAAACAAACTAGAATTATCACATGTTTTCTGAGCTTTATAAAAGCAAAGAAATAAATTCTATAAAGTGAATCTCATCGTTTTCCACCATTCATATCCAGTTTGTAGGGGACATTTCTTGTTTGTTTTTATTTTTTGTTTTTGTTTTTGTTTTTTAAAGAAAAAATTAGCTTAATCTCTTCTGCTCAAGGTAGTTAGCCTTGAACTATAAAGTTTCAAGTAGAACTTGATTGACATCTAGTGGCCATAGTCATGGCTCCTGTGGGATTTTTCTTGAGCAATAAAAGATATAGTAAAGCTTAATAATATGTTTTGTTTGTTTTTGAGTCACATTTGACCATGCTCAGGGGTAACTCTTAGCTCTGCACTCAGGAATTATTCTTGGTGATACTCAGGGAACTATACGGATGTAAGGGATAGGACCAACATTACCCACATGCAAAATAAGCACCCTATCTGCTATATTTACTATCTCTCCTAACCACTCACTCTAAGAGGTTTTTAGTTCCTACACCTCTTCACTGTAGTAGACAATTTTTTGTTGTTGTTGTTTTTGGGTCACACCCAGTGATGTTCAAGGGTTATTCCTGGCTATGCACTTAGAAATCGCTCCTGGCTTAGGGGACCATATGGGATGCCAGGGATCGAACCCAGGTCCATCCTGGGTCAGCCGTGTGCAAGACAAACGCCCTACCACTGTGCTATCACTCTGGCCCTCTAGTAAACTACTTTTGACTTGATTTTGTATCTTCAGTTTATTTATGAAATAAAATGCAGTTAATCATATTTACTCCATTTATAATTTATTTGAAAAACCAAAAACAATTAAAGATATAATAGTTGTCCGTTGTTTTCACTTCAACCCTTCCAGGTATTTGTACCGTGAACAAAGAATAAAACAGTACTTTCTTTAAAACTAGTGTTTTATTCCTCTACCCCAAGATCAACTCAGAATGTGAAAATAAAATCTCTCAGCCCAAACTGGATTTTTTTCTAGACTAGCACAGAAAAAAATGCATGTAACAGATAAGAATCATAGCTCTCTTGGCCGACACTTTTTGGTTAGAGGAAAGGAAAAAGGAGAAAAAGGAGAATCTTGACTATATCTTCCTGACTATTGATTTACTAAACAAGAAAATGTGAAGATTCACATGGGACATGATTTCAGAAGTGACAAAGGTAATGTTTATCCTGCGGGTAGGTAGAAATAATCATATAAAACACTGTGTACTTGCTAAATGGACCAAAGGATTTTTGTTTGTGCCTGTTTCTGATGAGATGAGGCAGGATGTTTTTGTCTATGAATGTGTGCTATATGTCTTTCTGCATGTATATCTATCAGAGGAGCAGTCTTCTGATTCAGACCAGAGTCACCCCAGATTAGACAAAGAAGTCTATTATCTTCAAGACTTCCTGTTATAGTAGCTGTTGTGTTTCCATGGCAACCCATGGGTGGTTTCAGTGAGAAGTGAACAGGAACCCCATGCTTGGATGACAGACTAATGATGGTCTTGTTGAGGTGAAAAGTAGCCCCAAAGGCAAGATAAGAGCATCCTGAAGAAAAATGCCAGGTGACTCTGTGTCAAGTCCACAAAAGCAAAAGAGGTAGTTTGCAGTGGTTCTTCGCTGTTAACTTTGCTGGGTATTTGTGAATCCAAGAACAGTCCCCAGAATGAGAAATTACTTCCCATCCCCTTGTCCCCTTTCGGGGGAAGACCTTGGTAATATTTATCCACAGCAAATAATAATCCACACAGACAAGAACGATAGGGTTTAAAAGATCGGGCAAGGAGAGCCAGAGAATCCTCCTGCAGCCAGCAGCTTTTTCACAGAAGGACCCCTCACTCCTCTCCCTCAAGCTATTTATTCCCAACTCCACAGCGCCCCACCTGGAAGGGTTAGGTGGGGCAAAAGTCACAGAACAATCTTAAGGAAACACTTTTATATACAATTCCAAGAATCATCTTATGGAAACTTTTTCATATGCTACAGTAGTTGTTTAAAAATATTTATTTGATTATAACTTTACAGAGTGTAAAATCTTGGCAACATAAATTGAAAAGAAAAAAAGAAATAAATCAGGTTGAAAAAGTAGATGGGCTCAGGATTCACTCTGGAGAGGAGATACAGAGTACTATCTAGTTGGAACCAAAGTAGGAGGCAGATTTTCTTTTATTAATATCTTTTGACATTGACCCTGAACTCCATCTCTCATTGACCCTAACTTCATATGGAAACTTCATATTGTCTTAACTTCATATGGGAAAATATGAAGTTAAGACAATGAATGCTTTCAAAACCTGTATTATTATATTTCATTTTTATTATAAAATATAATCCAAAAGCATAAAATAGCATCTTATTTTAGTAAATAGAATGTTTAATATAATATTATTGGAAACAATAAGTGTTGGCACGGAAATGAAGAAAAAAATATTATGCTTTTTTTTATTGGGGTGGTGCTTTCCGATAGGAACCAAAGCCTGTTAGATAAATTCTAAACCTGTAACACTTGATAAGACACTTTTGATGAAAATGTAAATGAAAAGTGGTATTATTTTAAAAAATAAAAATAAAAAATGATTTAGAACAATCATGATTTTTGTAGACCTCTATGAAAAATGGTGGATTCTTTTTTAAAAAATCCCACATGATTCAAGGCTACCATTCCTATTTATTTATTTATTCAAATAATGTGAAAGCACTAATTTGAGAACATATTTGTACCTCTACATTTGGAGAAGCATTATTTACAATAGTCAAACATGGAATCAACCCAAATATTCATTGACATATGAATGGATAAAGAATCAGTGATGTATATATATATATATATATATATATATATATATATATATATATACACTCAGGATTACTCTGGGGCCAAGGAGATTTCACAGGGGAGAGACCCAGGCTTATCTCTGGCACTGCATAGTCTCCCCAGGATCACTAGGAACAACCTTGAAGATTCCTGAATACCATTTTGTGACTTGGGTGGTTCCCAGAACTACAGGGCCTGAGCATCTTAGTCATTTGCACTGAACCACTGGCCTGGTTGACTAAGTATCACTAAACCTGGTTCTTGGGGCCAAAATAAAAGACAACTAAAATAAAATGGTGAAATTTTCACATGGGGACAAAATAAATGGAGTTTGAGGTGATTAATATCAATGAAATAAACTCAAAATGAATTAAGTAAGCAAAGGGGAATTACTAGATGATTTTACTCACATGTGGAAATGAAGGGACAGTAAGCCACAAAACTGGTCATAGATTCAATGAAACTATGGTGGTTATCAGAGGAAAAGGAAAAGGGGTAAAGGAAGGAATAAAAAAGGATCTTTTTGGTGGGGATGGCACTGGAACGTTGGTGGTAGGAGTAATTATAATTATACATATATATGTGTGTGTGAAGCTAAACCTTTAAAATTCCATAATATTGTAAACCAAGAACAAATCAAAACAATTTTTAAGGAGTTAAACAGGTATTTCTCTGAGAAGCTCAAAGTTCATTTGCATTATATCATACATAAGTATATACATGTCTTAGAAGTTTAGTGACAAGGTTCTGAACTGATGTATTTTGTAAGACTTCTATTATATTCCCAGTACTGAATACCAAAGAGTTAACCTAAGAGTGAACTCAATAAATATTTTTTAATGAGTAATAGGCTCATAAGTAGCATTTATAGTAAGGGCTGATAGAGACACAGGAAAACAGGATACTGACAGCCTGAAATCACAGTAAGAGTAAAATAAAAAAGCAGACACCTCCCTCTCTCCTGAGGAATAATAACATTCAATACAGAGTTGACATGAGTCAAAATAACCTATTGTTTTTAGGAAAATATTAAATTTTGTTTAATACATATTTAATTAAAGTCAGGAACCTATATAGAGCACTTTAAAATGTTTTTATACTGGAGAGAACTAAATTATTCAACTGAAATTTACTCCTCAATCATATTAAAATTTCTTCTGATGTCATCTTGAATATATTTGTGTTCCTTTAAAAACATTACTTGATTCTATTCTAGGATATGTAATTCCATTGTATCTTTTGTAGACACAGAAAATGTTCCTTCACTTTGTTTTTTTGACTTACTTAGCTTCTCAGTACAAAACTTAAATACACTCCACAGATCAGATCTCCCAGTTTCAGTGACAAAACAGTACAGAAATGGGTCAGCAACACAATTTAAACTTGTCAATGCAACGGTGACTCTATATATTTTATAAGTTTGCTTTCCTCGTTTGTGGTCAAACGTATTCTGAGCAATGTTCACATCATTCTCTAAAATGCTGCGGATCAGCAACATCACGTGAAAGGGAGTGAAGCACAAGACAAAAGTCAATGTGATACTAACCAAGAGTTTGATGATTTTCTTTTTCTCACTGTTTAACGTGGCTTGATTCCGCTGTACTGCTCGGTAGACTTTCTGGTTGCATATCAAGATGACAATCAAAGGGATGACATAGCCTGTGCATGTGCGGATCAAGTTAAACCTGACTTGCCACTTCTCCAAGGGGTATTTGTCATAACATAGAGTAAAATTAAACTTTTTGGCATCACAATACTCGATAGAAGTTTCATCTTCCCACAAAATGACTCCATTGAGGATGGATTCCAATATCCAGAGAATTAGGCTGACGATGAATGCAAACTTTCTTGTCCTTAGAATAGCAAACCTCATTGGGTAGACGACAGCCAAATACCGATCAACAGCAATGCAGGTGAGAAATGCTGTGCTGCTGTAGAAATTCATGAACATTAAGAAAGCATTCCCTTTGCACAAGGCATGGGAGAATGTCCAGTTATCTTTATTCCAAGTATAGTCAATCCAGAGAGGAAGGGTTAATGCATACAGCAGATCTGATAGGGATAAACTGAAAAGGTAAATTCCCAATTCATTTTTCTTCTTTGCTTGTAGAAA
The DNA here is from genome assembly GCF_024139225.1 of Suncus etruscus. Classification (NCBI taxonomy): domain Eukaryota; kingdom Metazoa; phylum Chordata; class Mammalia; order Eulipotyphla; family Soricidae; genus Suncus; species Suncus etruscus. The sequence continues at coordinate 32,343,875 of NC_064850.1, read as the reverse complement.
AGCCACGCAGAGAGATCCAATATTAGCTGGAATGCTGACTATGACTACAAAGATGTAAACAATTGGAAACAAATAATGATCTAGGTCATGCTGTTCTTCAATGCAAAATGTGTTATTCATTTCCCTCCTTTGAAGATGGTAGCTACATTAGGACTTAGGAGATGGGAAGCATCCTGGTTATACTGTTTTCATCATCTAGTTGCACTTTACTATCTATGATCTCTTCTATACTTCTTTTTTTTTTTTCAAAAAGGGTAGATGCATATTGGTTTTTCACATAAATATCAGTGACTAGTAGCAAGAATCCAGGCTCTGGAATGCGAGTCTATATGGTCAGTTGATTTCAAAGAGCAGAATACATGTGGATGTTTTCATTGAAAATTCATGAGGAACCCTGAAGGATCAACTAGTTTATCCCTCAAGGATTCCTCAGTTTTTACAATGTTGGCCCTGATTTGTTTTTCTTCATGAAACTCAGAGAAGTTCGGTGAAATCACAGATGTATTGGTTCTAGTTGCATAGAGTTCAACATTTCTTTTTAAAATGTTTTTGTTTCTAAATTAAAAAAGAAACAGAACAGTTTAAATGTTGAAGAATTTTAAAAAACAATTACTATTTATTGAAGAAATAAATAATTTGTATGTCTTATTGAAGCTACCAATGCATTAAATTATAATAAATGTGGGTTATATTTTCTGTTTTTGTGTAGGGAGGAGGGTTCCACAAAGCATTCAGGGGTCATTTTTTGGCCAACGAGGTCAATATTCAATGCATGGAACTCAAGGATGCAGTGTTGGTTTCTGGATTACTCTTCTACCGAGGTGGTATGAAGGTATGATGCTACTCTCTTATGCTATCTCTTTTGCCTGTGCATTAGAAGTGTTTAAAAGGCAAATTGTATAACATCAGGAAATGCAATCAACCAGTTATTTTTGTCTATTTCAGACATGAATTCTCTAAGAAATGCAAGCATACAGGGAATTATATTTCTCATTGGATATGATCTACTCTGACAACCAAAACTAAATTAGAGTCACTTTAGGAGCTAATAAAAAGGGATGGCAAATTTAATTGTTTGGCATTAGTAAATGCTTTTGAGTGTATCATTAACTGTACAATTATCTGATTTCAAAATTTCCATTTTGCATGTTGAAGTAAGGCACTTCAAAAATCAGATTATTAGCCTATTAAATTTTATCATAAGAAATTTGTTAAAGTGAAATATTTTAAAATAAAACAGCTTTCTGGCTCTTTATAGACAACACACTTATTCTGTTTTTTTGTTTTTTTGTTTTTTTTTATTTGCTTGCTTGGTGGCTGATCCACTTATCCTTCACATAATCTTGTGAAAGGGGGCAGAATGTTGTCAATTCTGGGTAAAACTGTAAACACATTTTTATACCTTAGTTTCTGATTTTTAAATAAGAGTAGCTTCTTTTTAAAGTTTTGATGTCAGAGATTCACATTGTGATGATGAACCCACCCTTTGCTCCATACTGAAGAAGAGAAATACTTGGGTTTATATTTCTTTGATATTAAGGAAGAAACCCTGAAGGAGCAACCAGTTTATCCCTCAAGGAGACCTCAGTTTTCACAATGTTGTTTTTCTTCATGAAACTCAGGGAAGTTTGATATTAAGGCTAAGTGCAAACCGAGAACTTTTTCGTAGAGGTACTACAAAGGGAAGGAAGATTTGCCTTCTTCCTGTCTCTGCAGGGCACAGATACTATCAAAACCACACTCTTCTAAGCCTTATGAGTCTTAAACACTAATGTTATTGTTCACAAGTCTGAGATTCTGCTAGTAAGCAATTCATATTCATATTATATACTATATGTCTTGAAATAAAGTAGACAACTTAAATTTTTTGAAATTTAGTCTTACCACATATGAAAACAAAATTCAATCTTTAAAATTAATAGGTGAGATTTCAAAGTTAAAAAAAACATCTTTTTATGGGAAAACAAAGAAGTGAGCACTGATATCAGAAGGTAAGTGAGCAGAAAAGCTCTTGATATTCTGGGAGCATTTATAGGTCTGGGGTAACTAACTATAACCTCTGATAGCAGCAAGACTAAGGAAAGAGCAAATAGGTCTTTGGCTATCCCAGGCATCTTGGGATCCAAGAGCATCTAACCTCTTTGGCAAAGGGAAAACTAGAAAATAAGCAATATCAAATAACAAGCTGCACAAATATTTGCAGGCAGCAGAATAAATTTTAAGTAAAACTATAATAAACTAAAAGACACTTTTAGACATACTGACTACATGGCTGAAAATAACTTGTAAATAGTCATTATCTCACACAGTAATAATCGTGTGATGTTCTCCTATCTTTTGCAACACTCTTAAAATGTTAAAAACATTTCTCTTCTATAAGATACAAAGAACAAATTCTAGATTTCTTGTCCCTTTTGTTTTCAATATGCCTATAATAAACTATTTTTTTAATTTTTTATTTTTAATTATGAGAACAATGATGCAAAGAAAGAGGACAAGGTAAAGTTACAGTGGAAGGACAATCACCCATAAACAAAGTTTTTAAAAGAAATCCTCTTGCTGATGCCTAAATTTTGAACTTATCATCAAAGAACATTAAGAAAAATAAAATAGAACCCATGTACAATTACTTTGTTCACAAGTCCCCAGATTGTAGTACATATAATGAACAATTTTATGATTTTAAACAGCCATTTTTTTTCTCTTGAGCTCAGTTTTAGGTCTAGGGCTAAAAGAAGCAAATATCCTGCCACACACTAAAAGAAAACTATTTTCCAGTCTTAAAGTCATAAGCTTGAATTTTGAAGCTTATATTGTTTAGATCAGGAATTTCTGTAAATTATTTTAAAAATGAATAATTACTCTTTCGTCAATCATAATGTGATAATGTATAAGCATCATGTGTTTTTTTTCTCGAAGAACCCCATCTACACTGCTGCAATCATGTAAGCATGTTTCTCAACCTTTTTCTAACCATGGCTCTTTTCCAACCTTATTTCTTTCCTGTGATTGCCCATCCTTCTGCCTAGTCCCCAATTCTTTTCTTTTATTATTATAATTTTTATTTTAATCATAGTGGCTTACATGTCATTCACAGTAATAATTTAGGTACATATTAACAATGAATCAGGGGAATTCCCATCACCGAATTGTCCTCCCTCCACTTCCGTTCCCATCCTGCCTCCCATATCCTCCACCCTCACCTCTGGGGCTGATAGAATGAGTGGTCTCCTCTGTGTCTAGCTTACTACTTGTGATCTTACAACTGTTTGGTCTTGGTACCTCCATTATTTCCCCCTCTAATTGTGAGGTGGAACTAGATAGTTCAAGTTATGTGGTTTTGGGCCCGGAGAGTTAGCACAGCGGCGTTTGACTTGTAAGCAGCCGATCCAGAACCAAAGGTGGTTGGTTCAAATCCCGGTGTCCCATATGGTCCCCCGTGCCTGCCAGGAGCTATTTCTGAGCAGACAGCCAGGAGTAACCCATGAGCACCACCAGGTGTGGCCCCAAAACAAAACAAAACAAAACAAAACAAAACAAAACAAAACAAAAAGTTATGTGGTTTGGTTCCCCCATTTTAAATCATTTTAAATGATTTTTTAAAAATAAGTTGTTTCCTTAGAATATAAGGGATCCAGCTTCCAGATTGAGAAACTCTGACCTAGTATCAATTGGCAGTAGGAGAGCCACTGAAAATTGGATAATTTGTGTTCTGTTTCTCAATATTGTGATATGCATGTTGATTCCACTGAACATGTTGAGTTTGAGAGCAAGATTCAGATAAATTTGGTAGATAAATGATGCAAAATAAACTTAAACTTTTATAAATATCATGTTTAATATATTGAAAAGAATTTAAAAAGGCATTTGTACACATGAACAAGGAACAAAAAACTGTAAAAGATGATAAGGCATGCTTTTTATTGTTTTTGGTTTTGGTTTTATACCCTGCAGTGCTCAAGACTTATTCCTGGCTCTGTCCTCAGGGATCAGTCCTGGCATATTTGGGGAACCAGATATATTAACCCAGGTTAAACCTGGATCATACCTGTAGAAGATAAATGTCCTGCCCACTGAACTATTGGACTCCCACGCATTCTTTTTAAAAGATGAATATATATTTTCTAAAAATAAAAATGGAAAATTTCAACTAAAAATTGACATAGGAACTAACTCACTAAGTCCAACTGAGGATAAAATGAGAATATTTCAAGATAGATCTAGTGAAAAGGCAGAAAATTCCAAGAATGCAGAGGAACAAGGAAAATACCAGAGTCATCGAGGATAAAATTAAAGCTCAGCATATTTATAAATATGAGTGGAAGAGAGAAAATGGGGAAGTAGTTCTATTTTAAAAGATGTACTCAGAGTTGTCTAGAACTAATGAAGTCAGTGAAATCCTTAGATTTATGAGCTTTAGCTAACCCCATGTCGTTTAAACAAAATCCCCCACATTAGAAATAATGTAGCCATGCTCCTGACCACCAAAGACTAAGAGAAAAATAGGTAAATGGATAAAACATCTGCAAAGAATGAAATGGAATCTGGCTAGAATTTCTCAACAGCAAGACTTGCAGAAACCAGAAACCACATTAAAGATCTTGCTATGTATTTGATAAGTTAATATGCCATCCTATGCTTGTATATGTCACAGAACCCAAATTTTAAACTGGAGCAAAAAATGAGGGCATTTGGAGGGGGGATTTGGGTCACATCTGGCAGTGCTCAGGGGTTACTCCTGGCTCTACGTTCAGAAATCGCTCCTGGCAGGCTCGGGGGACCATATGGGATGCAGGGATTCGAACCACCATCTTCTGCATGCAAGGCAAATTGCATTACCTCCATGCTATCTCTCTAGCCCCAAATGAGGGCATTTTTGTTTAAACTGTGGGCAGATACTTGCTTGAATGAATCTCGCATTCTCATTAAAGAGACTCCTAAAAAATATAACCAAAAAAGAAAAATGGCCTTAGGAAAGTGTGGTGCACTAAGGACTGAATAAATAAGTTCCCATGGGTGAATGCTTGAGAACACCTGTGTCACCAAAAATTCTATCCTAGGGGAAAGATCAAGCGAGCTGGGTAAGAGACCCAGGGTTCCCATTCCTCTTTTATTCCTATTAATTCAGTTTGTTCACTCCATGAATACAAAATTTATGTTTATATAAATATGAAAAAATAGATACTTTCTCTTTAAAATAGATGGATGGAAGAAAAGATGGTTTTAGGGAACTTTGCAAATAAAATTCTCAAGGAAATTAACCTTTGTTTTTATAAAAGCAGTTCCTGCCTTGACACACAAAAAAAACCCAGACCAAAATGGTATGATGAAGCTGATGTTGAGTATCTAGTCTAGATAGTGACCATAAAGGCTCATGATTATGAGTAAGAATGCTGGAGATTGTTTGAAAGCTTTCAACAGATCTCTGGTTGGTGACCATGGTTTTGTATATATATATATATATATATATATATATATATATATATATATATATATATATATATATATATATTTCTTCAGCTGCATTTTAGTCTTCTGTATCTATGTACCCACCCATGCTCTAGGTAGGGTCATGGGAGTTAAAGGAGATGACAGGTGAAGCCAAGGACATAACAAGATGGGAATCTGGACACTGTTCATTGACACCACTGATCATCCATAGATGCCCCTGTTTTTTTTTTTTTTTTTGCCCTACTTCTTGAAAACAAGACATCTTTGGTTAGCTCCCCATAGTGCAGTATATTGGCCAGAGGATCTGTGCAGTGATATGCCATATGAGGTTAATCTGAAGATAACTTTAAATTTATCTGCAGGAATCTGAGTTTTTCATGGAGTACAGTATAGCGTTAGATACCCAAACATTTTTTCAGATAGTTTTGACCGTTTTATTCAATTTTTGAGAAAATTACCTTTAAAATTAGCATTGGGAAATTGAAATACATTTAAAATTGCAACTTTTATCAAAAATTAAAAATATCACCCAAAATATTAAAGTATATCTATTTTGCACTACCTGAAAAATAATGTAAATCGATGGTGATGATCAAAAGAAGAATATTTTTTGGTGGTGTTCTAAGAAACATTTACTTCATTTATCAGTTTAATAGCTACTGACTAAAATTCTATTATGTTTCACAATCTGTGATAGTCAATTATTATTAAGAATTATGAACAAAACCTAAAATTGTTAATTAGTACTCATTGAAAAAAAACAATTATTTCCCAAATTTATATTATTTTTGATGGGTATAAGAAGTAACTCTTGACCTCTGTGCTAAGGAGGAAACAGCATCTATTCACAGTTCTATAGCCAGGGGCTAGTGTATCTTTTCCTAAATACATAGCAATTAGATTTGCAAACACAATGTATTCTGGAAAGGAAATGAAGTAAAAACATTTCTATTTGGTATACCTATAGTTTCATATAACTATTTCTAAATATAAATTTGACATCCCTTGACCACTACTTAGAGAAAACCATCTTTGTTCAATCCTCATGTCTCTTTCTGACAAAGCTATTCACTATTACATATTATATAATCCAAACCAGACCAAACCAAATATTGCAAACATTACTGACAACTGTCCAGAAGCATGTTAAGTACTTTAAAGTCCTACTTAATTCTTCAGTTGTATACTTACCACTGTCTCTTGGGCTTGTGGTTTTGTAGACCAAAGAGCTCGAAAAATTTGCTGGCATCAAGAAGAGAAACCAACACTCTTAAAGGGACAGGAAGTTGCACTCATATTTCATCATAAGCCAATGAGGAAGCAGCATTTTTATAAAAAGGATCTATATTTTCCACATTTGAAATAAGAAGTTTTACTAATTTAAAAGATGTTCTTTATATATTCTCTCATCTAATTTGTATTATCCATTTTCTTTTGCTTCTTAATTACTAATGTTATAAGAGCTTTCTTAAATATAATATGTACTAAAATTTGATTGATTCATTCATTTACTTATTCTACCAACATATCCATTTATTATATATTTAAGGTTCCTGTGTTGGGAGACACATAGTACAAGATTATAATCTATAGGGAACTTTAACATAGAAAGGAAAAAGTAATGTTCAATAACAACCATAATACAGTGGCAAAAAGATGGCTAAATACTCAAAGAAAGGAGTGTGGGAGAAAGAAGAAATTCAAGGCAATCAATTTGACTGATCAGATTTAGGGCAATCAGTTTCCCAAGGAGGGATAAGAAGGCAGAGAAAGAATGGGGCTAGAGATATGATAAGTATATTCAGTGTTTGATGGCAGTGATGGTAGAGCACAGATAGTCAAATTTGTAAATTCTAATTTTTAGGGAACATCACAATTTGCAATATAATATCTTATTGATGAATCATATTTTATTTTGGCTCTCGTCTTGAAATAGAAGACAGATATTATTAAAACACGATAATTTTTTTTTTGTTTTGGGGCCACACCCGTTTGATGCTCAGGGGTTACTCCTGGCTATGCACTCAGAAATCGCCCCTGGCTTGGGGGTACCATGTGGGACGCCTGGGGATCCAACTGCGGTCCATCCTACGCTAGCGCTTGCAAGGCAGACACCTTACCTCTAGCGCCACCTTCCCGGCCCCCAAAACACGATAATTTTTGAACTAATTAATTGGTTTAGGTAATTAAATAATTTTGCAAAAAACTGAAAATATATTGGAGAAAGGCATAGACTGTTAAGATTCATGTAGATATTTTTTACATCTTGACACTTGCTGCAGAATCAAAGGTGGTTTAACAGTAAGTGAAACTAGCTACTAGAACTTACTGCATTTGATATGCAAAGTTAGCTATGTCACATTGAATCCTTGCCTACAACAACTTTTATTTACAAATAAAAGAAAAATATTACTTTAAAAGTATATTAATTTGGCCTGGAAATTTTTTTAACAACTTATAAAACTAAAATTTGGTATCTTGAGAGTAATAGTACAGTGGGTAAATTGCTGGCTGTGATCAATCAATCACTCGATTAACCAGGCTTGGGTTCCCAGCATTACATATTCTCTGAGCCTACCAGGAGTGATCAATCGATGAACAGATCTCTAGTAAGACCTAAATACCACTGGGTATGGCCTGAAAACCAAAACAAACAAAAATCAGGCAAAAATTTTTATAACTGAAACTCAACTACAAACATGTTTGTAATCACGGTGCTTATATAAAGATATTTAAAAAATAAAAATAAAAAATTAGGCAAACAAACAAACACCCCTACAATTAGGTCAAACTGAGTTTGTCTTTGTAAAAGAATATTAGAAGTATATTTACTCATTAGAGATGAAAAGGGAATTATAGGTGACTAAAACTTTCAATCTTAAAGTTATTTATTTAAGGAGCCAAGAAATGTGAAAGTTTGTTTTGTGATCATTTCATTTAGGACAATAGAGAATGTCGTAAAGTAAACAGCAAATTTCAAAATTATATATATGTTACATAAATATTCAGAATACTAACTATTTCTATATCTGTCTTCTATAATCTCCGCACCATTTCCAGCAGTATTTGGAATTAAACTTGACCTGAAACAGGCTAGGCATGTTCTTTACCATTTGAACCAAAAACCTTGCTCAATATTTTGTATTTTTCCTGAAGCAATAAAACATTTAAGTACAATTTAGAAAATTAATAATAAAGTCTATAAGCCTTTACACAAAAAAGTAAAGTAATGATTTCAATTCAAAGTGACCATATTTTTGTTTGATTTTGCACGTTTATTTTTGACTTGATTGCTTCTTTATTTTATGACTCTCAAAATCTCTCATTTTATCCAAATAGACAAAACTGCTTTGGGGGGAAGTGTATTTTCATATCCCAATCGAATATTAAAATATCGTGCTCTCCAAATAAAAGTATATAATTAAAAAACAATTCAACTACCTCTTCTGATTATATAGGACAAAAACTGTGGTTGACCCAACATAATATCTTTCCAATTTTACACAATCAGAGATTTAGCACTTTTTGTTTGTTTGTTTGTTTTTGGGTCACACCCGGCAGTGCTCAGGGGTTACTCCTAGCTCTCTGCTCAGAAATCGCTCCTGGCAGGCATGGGGGACTATATGGGATGCTGAGATTCGAACCACCATCCTTCTGCATGCAAGGCAAACAAAAGCCTTACCTCCATGCTATCTCTCCGGTCCCAGATTTAGCACTTTTAAAAATACATTTAATTCTAGTATGTTTAGAATAGGCAACACTGTGGTGCTTTCAACCACAAGGTTGTCTAATGTGGAGTTGGAATTTTCCTAGGACTGGATCTTTGACCTGGAAGAGTTAAAAATGAAACTAGGTTGTGTTTATTTAGATCACTGCCTTAAGGGTATTGGCATAGCTGACTATCAGCTACCGTATTTCATGGCATAATCATTGCACCCACAAAAAAAAAAAAAAAAGAAGTTCAAACATCACACCTCAATTTGTCATCATCACAGATTTTACTATACCAAACGTTTATTATTTATTTTGCAAGAAGGATTTTGTGTGTGTGTGTGTGTGTGTGTGTGTGTGTGTGTGTGTGTTTGGTCACACCTGGCAATGCTCAGGGGTTATTCCTGGTTCCATGCTCAGAAATTGCTCCTGGCAGGCACGGGGGGGGGGACGGGGGGGGGGGAACCATATGGGACGCCGGGATTCGAACCGATGACCTTCTGCATGAAAGGCAAACGCCTTACCTCCATGCTATCTCTCCGGCCCCTATTTTGAAAGAAGTTTGACACAAACATTACCTGAAGCTTTTTATTAAAAAATTTTTTGGCATAATAAAATCTGTGATGATGACGAGATGAGGTGTGATGTTTGATATTCTTTTTTTTTTTTTTTTGGTTTTTGGTTTTGGTTTTTGGGTCACTCCCGTCCACGCCCAGGGGTCACTTCTGGCTCTGCGCTCAGAAATTGCCTTTGGCAGGTTCGGAGGATCATATGGAATGCTGGGAATCGAACCAACATCTGTCCTGGGTTGGCCGCATGCAAGGCAAACACTCTACCGCTGTGTTATCTCTCCAGCCTTCATGTTTTATTTTGTAGGGCCCCAACATGGATACTCAATACTAGCCAGTGGTAGGAAAGTTGGACCTCTCATGAGATAAAAGGAAGAAGCAGTGATTCTACCCAGTACCAACTTCTCCATGGGGCCAACATACAAGAGCTTAATTTGCTAATCAAGGGACTTGGTAATGTCCAGGAGTTCATCTGGTGCAATTCCAGTAGTTGAAGTAAGCAGGACAGGTATGTTTTGAAACACTGATTAATTTTCCTATTTAAGTGTTTTTTACTTCAACCTCTTTCCAAACAACACATGAATGTATTGACCTATAAAAGAAAATTTTGGTAGAAAAAGGAGATGGAGGTGGGTGAGAGAAGAAAATCTTAAGTCACTTTTTGGTTTGTCTATTAGATTTAGATAACTCGGGAGACTGGAAGAACTAAGCTATGGTCAATAGACTTGGGAAAAATACCTACGTAAAACAAAGTTGTCTCCTTATCCCTACTCTTCATTCAAAAACAAAACATTTTCTAGGTTGGTGCAGTTGGGTTTAGAGCTGAGCTAAGTAGTGATGAGAGCTTAGATGTGGGGACTAGAGAGAAGGATTCTGCATCCTGACTGCATGCTCCAGGCCTCCACAAGCACAGTGCCGATGGGGAAGAAATACTTAAATAAATTAGGTATGTGTTGGAGAGCAGAGTGGTCCTGTGTCTCACAGCCAGAGTGAAATCCAAATAGTCGGAAAGACTGAGCACCATAGTCAGTGTATAATGATTTCTAGAAGGTCATGAAGGGTACTAAGAAGTAAAGAATGGCCTCAAATCTTCCAGTAACCTAGCTTTTGAAGAAAAGGCTCCTTCCATCAGTTGATAAAAGAAAGGCAACATATGTGGGTCCTGTCTGGGCTAAGCACTGAAAATCAGAAGAGAATGGGGTACCTGGTAAGACACCAATATTAAAGTACAGCCTGGAGAATCAGGGTTGAGTTGAAACTGCTAATCTTGCAAAGGTGCTCATTCTCTGAATCATATTACAGAATGAAATGTATCACCATCTCCTCAACCCCACCCCACTTAATATGTGGAAGCCCTAATCTTCAGAACCTAAAAAATAAATGTTTAAAGATAGAGCCTTTAAAGAGGAGAGTAAGTCAAAATGAATCTATTAGCTAGATGCTAATCCAACCTGCCTGGTGTCCTTAAAAAAAGACAGTACTGGAGCTAAAGGGATAATACAATGGACAGGGTGCATACCTTGCACATTACTGACCCAGATTTTCTTGCTGGCACTCTATATGGTTCCTTGAGTTCTGACAGAAGTAATCTGTGAGTGTAGAGCAGAAAGTTAGCCCTGAAAAGAAAAAATAAAGAAGAACAAAAGAAAAGAAAGAAAAAAGAAAGAAGAAATATAGAAAGAAGGAAGGAAGGAAGGAAGGAAGGAAGAAGAAAGAAAGATAAATAAAAGATAGTACAGGGGTGGGTCCAGAGAGATAGCATGGAGGTAGGGCATTTGCCTTGCATGCAGAAAGACGGTGGTTCGAATCCCAGCATCCCACATGATCCCCTGAGCCTGCCAGGAGTGGTGTCTGAGCATAGAGCCAGGAGTAACCCCTGAGTGCGGCCGGGTGTGACCCCCCCCAAAAAAAAAGATAGTACAGGGGTATGGCACTTTTGTTCCACATAGCCAACCCAGTTTTAATTAATAGCACCCCATATGGTCTCCTGAGCTCTATTAGGAGTGATGCCTGAGCGCAGAACTAATAGTAAGCCCTGAGCCCAGGCATGGGAAAGAAGGAGGAAGAGATGAAGGAGGAGGAGGAAGAGGAGGAGGAGGAGACAGAAGGGGGTTAGAGGAAGGGGTAGGAAGAGGAGGGTAGGAAGAGGAGAAGCAGGAGGAGGAGGAGGAGGAAGAAGAGGAGGAGGAGGAAGAAAATTAATAATTAAAATTTGAATTGTTAGAGAAAGATAAATATTATATTTCTTTCACTTCTGATTATGTCCTGGAATTGGAAGCCTCAGCATTAAGATCATAGATTTAATCCAAGGTATGTAATTTAACTAACAGTTAAGTCTTCAACTAGGAGTCCTGACTAAAATTATTTTCTCAATACTTTCTAACAGGACTTAACATATATAGATTACAACATATCTTCTTTGTTATTCTTTGGAAGGAGTGTCTCCCAAGTTGTGCTGTCTTGTCCCATTTGGCCTATAGTCTGAGACAGGTCATGGAGCACTGCAGTACCTGAGATCATCTGGGCTGCCCACTGAGCAGTAGTTGTGGGACATCCAGGGTAGCCTCTGATAGCATGTAAAGTCTTTGGGCTGTGTCTGGTGATTCTTGAGGGACCATGTGGTGCTGGTGATCATAGTGGGTTTGAGCACTGTTGTAAAGCATACAACTTAGTCCTGTACTATCTTCCAGTCTTGGATCATGAACATTGTCATTTTAGAATTATTTTTTTTTCCAGTTAGTCTGGTAGGGTTAAATACTAAGTCAAAACTGGAAGTGACAGCTATAATTGGAAAATAACTCCTCAGGATTTATTCATATCAATGGGTTCCCAAGTGTGCTTCTTGAATTAGTGCAATTGTTTATTATTAATAAAAGCAGGTCAGAGAATGACAAACACTGTGGGACTTCGCTCATTAGGAAAACAAAGAGAGAAAAAACAGGTAAATAAAATAAAACAAAATAAACCTTAGGTCCATAAGGCCAATTAGTGATTGCCAGAGGGGAAGAGAGGAGTGGGAAAAGCAGGCACGATTCCAGAAGAGTAGGAAGAAGAGGGATAATGGGATGATGCACAGAACTTAACAAAATATAGGTGTGGGAATTTCTCTGTCATAATAACCCTAACATTGAGATCATCTCCATTGTAAAACAAGTGTAAGTAGACAGCTAGGAGTGCAAATGTATATATATATGTATATATACATATATGTATGTATTTACATATATATGTACATATATACACATATACACATATATGTATAGATGCACCCTGATAGAATAGAATAGAGGATTACAATGACTTTAACATTTAGTTCAGTTTAGAAACTGTGTAATCAATGGCTCATTTGCATTCCATGTTAGCAGGTACATCAAAGACAGTAGGAACAGGTTGGGAAGCAGAAGTTGCAGTCAATAAGTGGCCAGTGTATCTCCTTGTTTAGGGCTGTATCGGTGAGCTCATACTTAAATAATTTGCAGCATCTATCTGCCTCACCCTGCTGGACAGTTACCATTCTAATTTCTAAATTTGTGGCAAATTGACTCAAAGATATATGCATGCTGATCTATAAAGCATATCCAAAATTTACACACTGTTACAAGGTAAGGTGATTTCAATTTAAATAATCCAGTCAGTTAAACATAGATTACTTCTACCACATGTTTTCATCCACTGGAAACTGCTCTTCAATGCAAGTCCCATATGTTCTGCCTAATATGGAAATAACAATAAAAAAGGGACTCCAGGGGGAAGGGAGGGACTTTATGAGATAACATTTGTAAGGAAAATAATATATTATTAATATCAAAGTGATGAACATGTTGGGATAAGTCCATTAAAAAAGTACAGGGTCCTGAGGAATAAACAATAGAGAACAAGAACACTTATGGAAATTAAACCTATTAAGACAACAATTATTGATGAAATTTCTTGCCAGAAATTGTTTTTGCAGAACAAAAGAGTAAAGAGATTACAAAATAGATTACAAAGAATGAAAATGTTAGGCTCAGTGCAGGAAGCTCTCCAGCTATCAAAGGACAAATACAGAATAGAAAGCAGGGAAAACTGTTCAAGAAACATAAAATGACTTCCCCAAAAGGAAGGACACTAATTTTTTTAAATAAAGGAATTGAATAAATATATTTAGAAATGTGGGAGAAAAAAATCTCAAGTAATGAATAGAAGCCAGAGGTCTGGAAGCAGGGAGAATCTGTTCCGTGGTTGATTACTTAGTTTGTTTTAGTTTTATCACATTTGTTTTCCATAGATTTTAACATCAATTATTTTGGAAAGAAAATCACAATTATGAAAACTTTTCAAAACAAATAAATAAGCAAAATAATTGCAGGCAAGTAACTTAGAAAAGTTCATATAATGGCAGGTTCTATAAGATAGTTCAGAAAAAATAACCTCTACACACACACCCCTTTTTCTTTTGTTTTATTTTTTTATCTTATCTTTTAAATAGGGACTCCCACCTTTTTCACACGGATTACTTTGTTTTACCACAGATTTTTGCCTTTTTTTTTTAAATAAAACTAAGAAGAAAGGAAACAAAAGGCTGGGGCCAAGGGCCAAGTGCAAGGGTCTCAGATTCATTGGTGGGGAAAAATATGGACAGAATTAAATATCCAAGCCAAAGTTGATAATAGTAGAATCAAGAGACCTAAACTTTAACAATCTAAATTTAAATAGGCCTGTTGTTATATTGGCAGACAAGGGGTCAAAGGGTGGTGGTATAGGATACACTCTGGGTTCATTGGTGAAGGGAGGTCAACACTGGTGGTATAAATGACCCTTACTCATTATATATCCAAAATTTAACTGTGAAGGACTTTCTAGATCACAATAATATCAATACAATAAAATAAAATTTAAAAAAGATAGTTCAAAAAGAAAAAAATAGTTCATATTTTTTAAGCCCTGAGGAGCTCTTTAAGAAATATTTTCTTGGGCCAGAGAAATAGCACAGAAGTAAGGCACTTGCCTTGCACGCAGCCGGACTGAGGACGGACGATGGTTCGAATCCTGGCATCCCATGTGGTTCCCCCTCACCCCCCACCCTGTTGACGCCCACCCCAAAGACGAAATATTTTCTTCTTCTAAAATTACTACTTCTGGCTTATTCCCTTACGTAATTAATTATTCATTGACTTTAAATGAAAATTTAAATTTTGTTATATGGAATGTGTCATATTTATATACCCAGATTATATTTTTACCCATTTATAGAATGTGCGAGGCTTCATTTTATTCAGAGTTTAAATTATTTTTAATGCTATAGCAAATATTTTCTTTTGTAGTCAGAAAATTAAAGACACCTATGAGAGTCATTTCCTAAAGAGTTTTGCCTATATCTTCAATTTTTTTTATAAATTATGACTCAGCATAGGTTTTAATCTACTTTGAATTAACTTTGGCAAATGGTATGAGATATTTGTTTTATTTTGTTACAGGTGGCTATCCATTTTTCTCAGTACTGTTTGACATGTCATATGCAAGCAGTGAAAATTGATTGTCCAATTTGGATACTTTTTGTTTTGTTTTGGGGACACATCTGATGGCTCTGCACTCAGGAACCACTCCTGGAAGGCTCCAAGGACCTTATGGGATTCCTTGGATCAAATCTATGTTGGCTGAGTGCAAGGCAGGAGCCCAACCAGCTGTGCTATTTTGCTCCAGCCCCATCAATTTAGTTATTGATTTCTTTTTCTTGTTTGCTGATTTTGGCAAGAACTTTCAAAACTATATGGAGTAGGAGTGATGATTGTGCACATCCTGGCCTGATCGCATGCGAAAAATTTCTGGTTTTCACCATTGATTATATCAGTGTGGATTTGAGATAAATGGCTGCTAATATCTTATTGTGTTCTTTCTAGCCCTCCTTTTTAAGTTTTATTTTTTTTGTCATGAAGGGATGTGGAA
Source organism: Suncus etruscus (assembly GCF_024139225.1). Lineage (NCBI taxonomy): Eukaryota > Metazoa > Chordata > Mammalia > Eulipotyphla > Soricidae > Suncus > Suncus etruscus. The sequence continues at coordinate 32,328,219 of NC_064850.1, read as the reverse complement.
ACTAGGCTGGAGTAGTGATGCAAGAGGTAGGGTGTTTGCCTTGCATGTGCTAAACTAGGACAGACCGAGGTTCGATCCCCCCCACGTCCCATATGGTCCCCCAAGCCAAGAATGATGTCTGAGCACATAGCAAGGAGTAACTCCTGAGTATCACCAGGTGTGGCCCAGAAACCAAAAAAATATAATATTTTTCTGCATCAACTGTTAAAATCACATGATATTTATCTTTATATTTTTGATAGATATATTGCATCAATTGGCATGCATATATTGAATCATCCTTGAATACTTAGATGTGCCTTAAACTCTCTGATCACAGAGGCAGAGACAACAAAATAAAAATAAACAATGGGCCCATATCTAATTAAAAAAGATTTTGTTTCACTTTGTTTTATTTTGGGATCACACTTTGGAATGCTCAGGGGTTACTTCTAGCTCTGCATTCAGGAAGTACTCCTGGCTGCATTTGGGGGGGACCATACAGGATGCTGGGGATTGCATGTTGGTTGCTGTATTAACTGTATTAACTGCTGTATTAACATTGAAATCCTTAGTTAAAAAATTCTTGCATGGCAAAAGAAACTCAAGCTCAGAGGATTAGCTGCTGAATTGGAGAAACTATTTGTACACATATTATAATATATATTATTTGTACACATATATAATATATATTATAAGATATTATAATATATAGGACGAATATAAAAATGTATTAAGCACTCATAAAACTCAACCAAAAAACAATAATCTCATCAAAAGATAGGGCATAATGGCTACTTCACCAAAGACATACAGATGGCTACTTGACATACAAATTAGTGCTCATTGTCATGTATTAGTAGTAAATGTAAATCAAATTAACCAAATAACAATGGGATATCTCACAAGAGTGAAACTGGAAAAAGAGTGGAATTAACAAGTATTGACAAGGATGTGACGAAAATAATCCCTTATTGACTGTAGATGGGAATATTATCTGCTTCAATTTCTATGGAAAAATATGCAGATTTCTTTGAAAAGTAAGATGAGAACTCTCATCTACTACTACTTCTTGGCATCTACCCTAAACACAAAAACACTAATTGAAAAGGACATATTAGCATATTAATATGTTAATTAATAGTAATGTTAATATTGATGTGCTAATTATGAATGTTGTTAATATTAATGTTGATTGCATTTTTTCTTTTTGGGGGTCAGACTTGTTCCTGTGTCAAGGATCACTCCTGGCAGGGCTTAAGGGGGACATATGGGAATAAACTGTGGGTCAGCTACTTGCAAGACAAGTACCCTACTTGCTGTATTATTTCTCTAGCCCCAATTAAAAACTTAGCACAATAGTCAGGGCATGAAAACCCAAATACTCAACTATAAACAAATGAATCTGGGAGTTATGAAATACTATATAGCTGCAACAAAAGATGAAATTAAGTAATTTGCTGCACTGGGGTTGGGACAAAAGGGTATTATGCTGAGTAAAGTCCGTCAGAAGGACAGGGCTAGATACTGAATGATCTCTCTCATATGTGGAGTATAAAGATACATAGCAACAGAGCAAGGAAATAAACAAAGGCACAAAAACTGAGAGTTGCTTCACAGAACTGAATTTACCTGAACCGAGTTTACCTGAGCAAGGGCGGAGTGTGGGTGAGGGCAGAAGCACAGTGGATGGGAGGAAATTTTGAAACCTTAGTAATGAGAAGCAGGTATTATTCTAGTGTGGGTGTGATGTTTGAACAATGTATGCATGAAAAGATCATCAAGGTTATTAAAATCAAAAGACATTTTTAAAATTTATTTTTTATTAATTTGCCATGAAATGCAAAGTTGTTCATGTTGGGTTTCAGAAATACAAGGTTTCAACACCAGTCCCTTCACCAGTGTCTACTTCTCTCCACCAATGGGCCTCCCATAGTTTTCCTTCTACTCATTCATCTACCTATATGAGAGGTACATTTAAAAAATAATTTTTGACACTGTAAATTACAATACTGTTTATTACTCAACACAAAAAAGAGAAAAAATAAAATTTGTAATGATAAAAATGATTTATATTTTAAATAATACTAATATATGGCAAGGGACATAGATATTATTTGGTCTTTTTCTAAATTGTTATCAAGTTGTTCTGACATCATGTTATTAAAAATGTCTATCCAAATTATAATGACTTGAGGCAACTTGTTTTAATAGGTTAAAAAGATTCAATCCAACTAGTATATATTGAACACCTATATAAATTGGGCACTGAGCTTAGAAAGTACAATGAATGTAAAGTCTTGGCCTCTAGCTTTAAACTTTTGAAATACTAATCTAGATTTCTACAAGTAAAGCCATTTCCTGAAGTGAAACAATAATCAGTTATTATCAACAATAATTTACTAAAAAGTAAGATCTTTCTTTTCCAAGAGACTTTGATTTTGCTTTCATTTCTTAAGGAGATTTATAGGGGCTGAAGTCTAGAGTGATAAGTAGGAACAGTCAAGGAATAAAAATCTGTAACTTTTTTTTTAAAATCATCTGTATTTAGAGAACTGAGAAACAGGTTTTTCTTGTTTCAGACACCTCGCCTACTCTTCCTCCAAACCACAGATGATCACTGATAACTGTCATTTATCTTTATGTCACCTATTGAGTGATTTGGGTGCTAAGTCCAGCATTCCAAAGATTTCTCTCAACTTGTATTTCAAGATTTTTGTATTAGAAAATTTATTGTCTAATGGTCTCCAAAGTATAGGTTTGGGAATTGAAGCATAGGGCTATTTTCTCTGGTAAGGAATTATTATATATGAACTAATAGGAAATAGTGGTATTTCCTGGGTGTGAGCCACTTTTTCTGTTAACTACTATTTCCTTTTCAGCTTTCACACATTACCCAAATATCTGCTACACGCAGACATTTATATATTTAAGGTGCAACATGGTGCTACAGGCAGACCCGAGTTTCCACTTACTAATTTCATGTGTGTCAAATTTTCCTCTAAAAAATTCAGAGTTGCTGCTAAGCTTAGCCAGAGATGCTCCAGCCAAGGCTTAAAATATGGTCTGGGAATGGGCATATTAGAGCGTGTTCTAATTTAATTTAATTCTGATTTATCCCAAGGCAAATCAATGGAACTTATATAAATACTTTTATCAGAGAATAATGGTGACAAGAAAGGGAGAGTTGATATGTGTTGTACATTTGAAAAGAACAGATGGAAGGGCACAAACAGACTATCTTGCAGGACATTACAAAATTTATCAATCAAGTCCAAACACTTTCAGAAGTAAATGGGGATTACTAATTTATTGAAATAAAAAATATTTTTGTAGTTTAGGTAACATAGTTACATGAATTTCAACACTTGTGTTTTAGATGTATAAAGTCACTACACCTTCGACTGGGGCATTATTAATAATTAGTTACGTCCAGGTCAACAGACAGCAGCAGATACTGTCTTTGGGGAAAAAAAGACTAGACCTGTGGTAATTTAAGAAGGAGGGGGGAAAAAAAGACCAAGTTTACCTATTACTGTTCCTTCAGAAACTCGAACGGGTGGGGCTGCAGATATTTTCCCCCTCCACTTAGAATAGAGACCTGAATTTAGATTTCTGGTGATCAGGGCAAAAGAATCTGATTCAAATAAACCCCAATAGATAAAGGCTGGCTACATCTTTTCACAGGAGTCTTTGGGTCATCTCCCTGCCATTATGATGTCTCTGGCTTTGTGTGTGGATGGCTGGGCTCTGCCAAGGGGAGATTTGGGGGACCAGAAACACTTCCTCTGCAACCTCTCAAGGATTTTTTCCATTCGCCCCCAAAACCCAAGAAATCAGAATTCTCAGAGGAGTGCTGGAAGTATCAAATCCCAGAAGATTCACAGATGCACCTAATCAGAATTTTCTGCCTCTGAACCCTTTCCAGTGGACGCGGTAGCAGGCCGTTGATGAAGCCCCAAATGCTCAATCTCCCGAGTAAGTTAGCAGAATGGCGAAACCTGTCACCGAAACCTGAAGCCCTGCGACCTTAAAGTGTCATTCCTATGTCCCTCCACGTCTCTGCTCTCTGGGACTCAGCACTTGGGAAAGGAAATCCAGGCTCCTGAGAGGCATCAGAAGAACTGGGAGGTTTGATGCAGAGCGGCTGCAAGCTCGGTCCTCTTTCCGGCTAGGCCCAAAGCCTGCCACTGGTAGATGCACCTGGAGTCCTCGGCCATTCGCATCCGCACGCATCCATTGGAAAGCTGGGTCCCCCCCATCTTGGCTCCGGGGTTCCAGCGGGTGAAGCGGCCAAGCAACGACTCCCGCAGGCCCGAGGGCCTCCTGATTCGGGGGTGCTCGAATAGGCTCGTTCAGACCGGCCTGCACCCTCCCGCGGCTGTGCAGGCATCCTGGTGCCCGCACTCAACATGGCGGCGGCGGCGGCTTCAGCGGCCTCCTGCCCTTCTCGGTCAAGGTGGCAGCGGGACCCGCCTCCTTCTGGGCCGGCTGCGTCACGTGATCCGGACCACAGCTGATCGCCAGATCCCCGCGGTCCAGCCGCACCGAGCTCCGGGCATGATCACCGCCGCGCTGCCCTTGCTGCTGTGCGCGCTGCTGGCACCTAGCAATGCCTACGTGCTGGATGACTCCGAAGGGCTGGGCCGGGAGTTCGACGGCATCGGTGCCGTCAGCGGCGGTGGGGTGAGCTGCGGACCCCGAGGGGGAAGATGCACTCGGTGCCCCCACACCCCCAAACTCTCACCTTGCAGCCCACCAGCTCCTGCGACATTCCAGGCGTGCCTTAGAGGGGGTCGGGGTGGCCACTTGCTTTGGAAAAATTGCCAAGAGACTGTTTGAGGGTCCTCTCACCCACAGGATCCGCAGAGCTGCAGAGTGATGGGCAGGTGGAGGGTATGACAGACACTGGGGCTGATAACCTCACCCTGGGCACCCCGACTCTGTGGCCCATGGATGTGTCCATGTCAGGGACGCCTCAGGATCAGGGGATCAGAGAACTTGGGGTTAGGCTTGTCCCCTTGGGATGCTTCGTGCCTGTGTCTCTTTTGGGCTAGGGAGTGATGGGTCTGAAGTACCACTCTCTTGCTTGGACACTGTTGGGTTCTGACAGATGCAGTGACCTTGGAGGTGTTTTTGTTTGTTTGTTTTTTGTTAGGAAGCACGAGTTGCCTCCATCCCGAAAATTTCTAGTTCATTAGGAAGTCTAAGGCTGCAATTTAGAACTCTTTCCATTTTCCTTTCTGAGTTTTCCAAAAGGCCAGTGAAGTGCACTCTGTTGGAGTAGAATGAACAGGTGTTTAGTGATATGGGCTATTATAATTCAATGAAGTAATCAAATATAGATGCCTGTTAAGCTGAAGGCTTCTGTTTTTTATTTTCTTTACCCCCCACCCCCTTGTCCCTCCACCTTCTTGCCTGGAATTTCCCCTATCTTTTAGCAAGATATATATGTAAACAGAATGTACTTTGGACAGGATGTGCCAACTGCAGGACCCTCCACGTGATGGTTGGCTCCCATGATCAGACCTCAGTGTGCCGACCATCCTTAACATTTCACGTGGACTGTTAGTCCAAAAGAAGGTTTGCTCCGTGAACGAAAGCCCCGACTTCTCTTTTTAGTTTTCAGGGATGGGTGGATGCTGCTGATTGCATCCAAGACTCCAGTTCCAATTAATGGGTTTGCCTCAGGATTGCATCCAAGATACCAATTCCATTTAATGGGCTTGCCTCCTCAAGCCTCCTGATGGTTATGACAATTGAGCTTGAATTCTTTACATGGTCATGCGGTCAGATTTATGAGAAAGTAATCATGGACTGTCTTTCAGCTTTGTGCACAATTGTGTGGAAACAGTAATTTCTGTACTCCCCCTCTTGCTGACTGTCTGGGAACTTCTACAATAGCATGATTGTTTGTGGACCTTAACCACTTCTGCCAGTTCTTGCCTCGTGACGGTCTTTGTTTTATTTTCCAACTCCTAACTGTCTCTAGTCATCCTTTTGTCCTTGGGGTGTATGGTAACAGGCCTTCAGGCAAGAGGGATTCTTTATTTTTTGTATCAGATCACAGAGCTAATTCTATTTGAAAATATCTATAGATTCACTATTAGAGACACAAGAGACAGAGTTTGAAGTACAGAAAGAGGCAAATCAGGTTTCCTAAATGGTCCACTGAAACTAAGGACACTGAAGCAAAGGAATCTTCAAAGAACCTGCTACTGCCTATTTGACTGTTCTTTATCTAGTCTTGTGACTGCCAGCATTAAAAAAAAACTCAGGTGATACAGTCATCATTGAGGTAGGTATCTAAGTACCTACCTTGGTAGTTGGTCAGTGCTTTCATTTCAGAACACAAAAATATACTGTGAGGGCTTACATTACAGTGGGTGTTATAGCTTGATTACAAATCCCATCTGCTAAAGGACAAAGGTCTTTTTCCAAAAATTAAATGAACTTTCTCCTCTTTGCCCTACCCTTGTCCCCTCCTACACTTTTATTACATTTTTTTGCAACTTTACTAATAGGCTACTGTATTTTTTTCTTTGCCATTATTCTCCTTTTGATTTTTTTGTGCTTTAAAACTTGTATTTTGTAAAGTGAGATAACCCATCTAGCTGTGTATTTACTTCTAATATTAAATCTAGTGTTTAATATGCTGGAAAAGGAGTCATTGATTACTTTATAATATAGCTTTGTGAGATTATTAAAGTGAGAGTAGTTCCATAACTAAGAATGGGAGGCTCTTAATCTTTTAGGCTGTCTAACAATAGCTGTTGTCTGTATATTTTCATAACTAAGACTGGGAGGCTCTTAAATAATTTTTAGGCTGTCTAGAAATAACCATTATCTCTTTAAGAAACACAATGACTATTGAGTAAATGACAATGGTTGCAACACTATATATGCATACTTATTTTAAACTTCCTGTGAAGTCCCTGATACCAAGCACTGTTTGTGGCACTAAATGTTTGGAATGTAGCCATTTAGTCTTTCTATCTTACAGACAAGGTAATATAAAGCAGTTGTTAAGAATGTGAAACTGGCTAGTACAGGGGTAAGGTGCTTGCCTTGTATGCAGCTGACCCCAGTCCAATCTCAAGTACTACTATGAGTGACCACTGAGCACACAGTCAGGAGTAATCTCTGAACTCTGCTGGGTGTGGCCCAACACATTTCACACCTTATGACCCTATTTTCTAAAAAATAAAAGTGGAATCAAGAACATATTTTTAGTGGTTTATTTTGGTTTCTGCACTCAGCTTACTGCTATGAACATTAACTACCTACCTGTATTTCATTTTCTAGAAAAACAGTATTGCCTCCTTTATAGGAGCATTGTAAGAATGAGTATAAAGTAAGTTAGCATGGTATCTGGTGCATGACTAATTTTGGTTATCTATCCTCATTTACAGATTAGAGTAGAGGAATTTAGCCTGAGGTCTTGAATGAAAAAACCGTTCAACAAATTAAACATTGTTTTAATTTGGCTATGTACCATAAACTATTTATTGAATGTTTACTTGTGGCCATCTTTTTTTTTATTACCAAAGCTTCTTCCTGGTTTGAGTATAAACAGCTCCTGGCCTTATTTAGGGATTATGTTTAGTCATTCATTATGATTTTTATGTCCATTTCTACATGTCACTCTTCTGATGCTGTGATTGAGATATGATTGTTTTTAATTTAAAGATAGGAGATCACAGAAGGTCAAGTTATTCTGAAATTATAACATTGCACAGAAATGTTAACTTGATGCTAAATAGGAATCATTGTTTGCCATGGGTGAAAGATAAGTTAGTTGCCTAACCATTGTTTATTCATCTAAAGGTGCCTGCTTTAGCTTTGGAGTACTATTGGAATACTATTTAGTATTGGAGTAATATTGGGATGAATGCTCTGCGGTTTCGGCTCTTTGAGAGCAGTTTTGTGCTTTGTAGTAGGTAGCTTCAAAGTAGGTGCCTTTATTTTAAAAAAAAGTTATATATATATATATATACACAAAGTTATATATATACATATATACATATATATATATGTTGCCATTTACTGAGAATGTGCATGTGCCAGCAACCTGCTAAGTTCTTTATATACATCCATCTCAGTATTCGATGTCAGCAGTAAGAACCATAACCTATTTGATAGTGATTTTTCCCTTTACCATGTAACTTATGAATGGTGGAATCAGAACTCAAGGTTCATCTGACTCCAAGGCCTCTCCATTATGTTGCTAGTACTAGTATGGGAAAAGATAAATTCAGAGGCATGAAATAAACTTTTATAGAGTACAAGAAATTAATGTTTATGAATTTGAATAAGACCATCCCTGTCTTCAGGAAGCACAGCAGTGAAACAGAAAAGTAAAGTAGTGATTTGGGCACAGGGTTGTGAGTTGACAACAGAGATGGTGATACTCAGCTGGTGTGTCTGGTTTGCAGCAGATGCACAGATGTCAAGCCAGTGGGGGCAGGGAGGGAGAGAGAAAGGATATCTTGTCCTGCAGTGATGGAACTTGAAAGTTGAAAGATGTTTGGAAATATCTGAATGAAAGTGTTTTATTCGTTCTAGACAGGAGAAAGATTTAATAAAAGGGGATTGAGATATCTAGAGAAAGTGTAGCATTGAGGAAGGGATGGAGTCAGAGTTAAGATTAGGATGAAAGCTCTTGGTGGTAGCTAAGACTTGGCATGGCTATTTCTTTTTTCTTATTGTTAAAAGCTTGGTTAACATTTTTTTGAATCTCCCAAGCAGTCTTAGGGGGCTTGTTGACCCTTCTCAGTGAATCTCAGTTCTGCTGTTTACTTTGATGATTTGGTGCTCAGACTTATTGACTTGGGACTGTTTGGAACCTATATTATTTGGACTTTCCAGACCCACACACAGCATTTTGGGTCCGGTTGATATGCTACTGGGATTCAAGCTTGGGGCATTGAGCATGCAAGATCTGTGCATAAGCCCCTTCAGCTCTCTCCTTATTTCTCTGTTTTGGCATAGTTAAATGGAGAAATTTCATGGAGAGTATTTTGAGGATGTTATTTTGGCAGATTATTTAGTTTGAAGGATAGATTTGGGAGATCCTGAGACCATTGAAGCAAAGAGGCCCTAGATAAATGCTGTGGGGTGAATAGACTTAAGAGATTATAAGGTAGTTTTTGTGCTTGTACATAGATGCGAAGTTTAGGGAAAATAGAGACTAAGATTATGCTCTTTCGTATTAGAACCTGGTTAGTTTCTTGTGTCCATGACTGGGGAGAGGCTGGTTATGGATCCCACCAGAGTAGTAGAGATAGCAGATATGTAGCTCAGAAGTTAAATTGGTAGCATGGGAAGACATTTGACAAGCTTATCAGTGTCCTATGCACTACTTCATGCTAAAACTTGTCTCTCTAATTCCCCTCACTTTTTGGTTACTTATTGGTTTTGTGGTTTCTTGGTTCAAAGCCCTCGTCGGTCATGATTCAGGTATGGTCAACCATTAGTTCCTGCACTTTACATCTGTTTTCTTCAACATTTTTTTTTTTTTTGGTTTTTGGGCCACACCCAGTAACGCTCAGGGGTTACTCCTGGCTATGTGCTCAGAAGTTGCTCCTGGCTTGGGGGACCATATGGGACACGGGGGATGGAACCGCGGTCCGTCCAAGGCTAGCGCAGGCAAGGCAGGCACCTTACCTTCAGCGCCACTGCCCGGCCCCTTTCTTCAACATTTTGATGTCATTCCCTCACTATAAGTTGACCTGGTGATTATTGTGTTGTCATTCTTGATAGTGATTGAGAATAATTCCTGAATCAGTCATAAGAACAAAGGAAAAATCGTGATTTTCTTCAGCTTTGCTGTTTGTAATAGTTTCCTGCAAGGATCAAGGGGGACAAGTTACCTGAGAATTGTTCTTGTATCCTAACCCTTAGGTTTTAGTTGACAAGTGATCTTAAGTTTTAGTACTAAGCACCAATCTCTGAGTTAATGTCTCAGGATAAACTCGTGATCTTGAAGTTCCTCCCAACCAACCTTTATATTTGTAGAAGAGAAACTTGCTTGTTTTTCAGAACCTGCTGGTTAACTACTGAACCAATATAAATAGGAACGGAAACAGCCTGGGGAATGACTTTGCCAGCTTTGCCCAAGAGCTGGCTAGATATGAACATGAAACAGTGTACTTAATCATTGTGAAAAGGTCTGATTGGGCTTTATTAAAATTTTCAAAACATTTTAAAAAACTTTTTTTTGTGTTTAAAGGCAACCTCTCGACTTCTAGTGAATTATCCAGAGCCCTATCGTTCTCAAATATTGGATTATCTTTTTAAGGTAATGGAACATACTTATTTAATGACATTTTAATATTTTTTTGTTTGTTTGTTTTTGGGCCACACCCAGTGACGCTCAGGGGTTACTCCTGGCTATGCGCTCAGAAGTCACTCCTGGCTTGGGGGACCATATGGGACGCCGGGGGATCGAACCGCGGTCCGTCCAAGGATAGCTCAGGCAAGGCAGGCACCTTACCTCTAGCGCCACCGCCCGGCCCCATATTTTTAAAAATTGGTAAATAATAACTATTGAATTATTCATCTTTACCATTTAATTTAATTTTTCTTTTTTTAAATGGCTTTTGAGATAAGTTGCCATTTACTTGAAGTTTTGGTTGTCTCATCTGTAAAAGGAAAGGCAATAATGAATAATTTGTATAATTTTGTTCTTTATACAATGTTAATACTTTTGCTTTTTTCCCCAGCCAAACTTTGGTGCCTCTCTTCATATTCTAAAAGTTGAAATAGGTGGTGATGGGCAGACAACAGGTAAGAATATTTGGGAAGTGGGAATGTTTTTCTCAGCAATTTAATCAATAACTAAATATATTGACTGATTTTGAATATAAATGATACAAAAATGTCATTAATTTTTGCTTAGTAGACTTTTTTTAATTCCTTTTAACAAATTATTTAAGATATTATAGAAAAAGATGTATTTCTCCATAGTTTTTATTATATCTATGTGGCATTATCAATGTTTAATGCAAATGTGCAAGGCAAAGCAAATGCCCTACCACTATGCTATCACTCCAGACCCTGAGATCATATTTTGCAATGCTGGAGGCCCAAGTAGGTAGGGCCTATTACCCTAAATGCCTGGGTGTAGTGCCTGGTATAGGAATGGGCATCACTTAGTGCTGTCCTAGAGCCAAAAAGAAATTAAAAAAATTATAGTGGAGATATGTACTCATTTCATTTTTTAACCTTTAAAACTGTTTTTCTGGTATAATGGGACATATTGTAGACACAGGCACTTGATATGTGAATCAGGACTTAGGTGCCCAGGGATCTGCATGCATCATCATGGAAATGGAAGTTAAAGTGATTTGACCTTAAAACTTGAGATGGCAATTTGAGAACCCGAGTTCCTGTAAATTTTCAATTATATAAGAATAAAACTTCTTTTAATATTGCTCTTCACATTAAATCATTTAATATTTTAACATTTATGATGCTTAGTATAATTTAAAAATCAATACTATATTTTATCCCCCTTTAAGTTATCGAAGGTTATGATTGTTCCTCTTACTTTAAAATTGGAACTGGAAGGTGGTTGGTTTCGTGTGTGTAGGGGAACTAGTGACTTTATAAAGCGCTGTTGTTGCGTAGATTCTTTTCTCTTTACTCACTTCTATTTAGATGGTACTGAACCTTCCCACATGCACTACGCATTAGATGAAAATTATTTCCGAGGATATGAATGGTGGTTAATGAAGGAAGCTAAGAAGCGGAATCCTAATATTACACTCATAGGTAAGATGTGAAATCTGTCATACTTCTGCCATCTGTTTCCTTTGAATTCTTAAATTCTTAATTGTTTTGGGATTGATGGAGTTTAATTAATCTCATTAGTGGAGATTAACACTGCAATGTTAGAAATACTCCAGGTATGTTCCCACAGCAAAATATGTGGTTTTTTTCTTATTTGTATATCATGTCCAATCCCTATGCTATGTCTAGAATATACATCCCTTTTGAAAGGCAAAGGCCTGTGGGGTATATTATGCCTCTGATTTAAGGTGATATAAGTATTAAAGAGAAAAATAGATTTAGAACCTATTTCCATTGTGGTTTTGTGTGTGTGTGTGTTGTTAAAGTACTTTCAAAAGTTCTTATCCAAATTCATAGAAAAATAATGCTATTTATATAATTGAAGTTTATACCAATTGTTTTCAAAATATAATGCATACAATAGTAGTCTCTCTATATTTGGCATTTATGAAGTGGGTTTTTGTTTTGCACCTCATTGATATCACTGTTATAAGAACTTTAGATACTTGATGTAGCTACAGCCTTTGCCTTATAAATATTATATTCTAGTGATAAGATCATTACACTTATGTCCCTGGAAAATTATGAAATTGATATAATGTCACCTGAGAAATCACTGAGTGATTATTGTTGGAAGATTTCTTAGGTGGTTATCATTTATTTCACAATCCTGGAGCAGTACACAGATCTTTGAAAGTTTTTCAAACATTCATAGTGATGGCTTGTTTTTGTCATTTGAAATAGATTAGAGATTTTTTGTTTTGCTTTATTAGTGTGCCATACCTGTCAGTGTTCAGAGAGTACTCCCAGCTGTGCACTTGGATCATTCCTGGTGAGCTCAAGGGACCATATATGGTGTTAGGGATCAAATCCAGATTGACTTGTGCAAGGCAAGCTCTTACCTATTATACTGTAGCTCTGTCTCATGGATTACAATTTTTGAAACAGGTTTATATAAACATTGAGACTAATTGAGATTAGCAATCTGCTTTATTTTTTATAATTTTATTTTATTGAAACCATTGTGATTTACGAAGTCCTTCATAATTGAATTTTAGATATACAGTGAATCAGGGACATTCCCACCACCAGTATTACCTCCCTTCAACTATGATCCCAGAGTGCATTCACTTGTTGCCCCTTTCCTGGCCTGCCAGTATAAAAGGCCCATTTTAAGTTTAGATTGTTAAAGTTTAGGTCTGTTTATTCTACTGTTTTTGACTTTGGCTTGGATATTTAGATTTGCCCCCTTTTTTTCCACCAATGCACCTGAGACCACTTGGCCCCTGACCTCATCCTTTCTTTTTTCCTTTCTTCTTAATTTTATAGAAAAATATTCTATCTGCTTTAATTCCATTATTTTAGTCTTCATTTCCTACTATCAAAAAAAGCACAATATTTTCTAAACTAAAAAATTAAGATGTGTTCTTTTTAAATGGACTTTTTTTTTTCTTACAAAGGTATTCAGGAAATACTTGGAGCAGTAAATTGCATCATTGGCTTTAGCACATTCTTGTGCACTGGAGCTGCCAATCAGATATTTAAGTGTAGAAAATCAGGGATACCAATAGAGATACATGCTAAGTTCTCCAAATGTATTTGGTGTTTAATTTTTCAAAACATTTTATCTTTGAAAGTCACATTTCTTTTATAGAACATACGTATTATCTCTGAGCTTAGAGAAGTAAGCCTTTTTTTCATTGAATTTTTCAGTGGTGAGTAATCTTGCTAGTACATATTAACAAGTAAGGAATGAACTTTGTTGACCTGAAAAATTTTTGGTAATAAACTGAGGATTTTTGAATTGCAATTTGTATTTCTCTTTTATCATTAAAAATAGTTAGGAGGGCCAGATAGATAGTTGAGAGCACATAGCTTGCAGGTCGCCAACTTCTCTTCTGTCCCCAACACCACATGGTGTGCATCAGACATCACCAAAAATAGCTTTGGATGTCCCTGAGCACCACCAGGATGACCCAGCCAAACCCTGTTACCACAGGACGTTCACATCACTGGGCCATATCAAAAACCACTGCCTAGTTATTTCAAGGATCACTGTGAGTGGACCTTGGACTTATTGAGCACTACTTAGGATTAACACCCCCCCCAAGTAATTAGAGTATTGGGAAAATGTAGATTGTTTGTTCTATATTATTTAGCAAGGTAATCCCTTGCTGTGGAGTTACTAATATTTGTATTGATGTAAGGACAAAATAGTTTGTGCTAAATTTAATTGCTTTTAACTAATAGTTGCAGTAGCCTTAACTTATAAGACATACTCTTGAAGGTGGAAGTTGTATTCTACTTCCTTCATGAGAATAGATAGACATCAACCTTTCAGATCTATTTGATTTTATTTAGAGAACAGAAAATTGAATATTGAAATCACAGACCAGGAAGTGGAGATGTTAAATTGTTAACTCTCTTTCTGTTGATAAGTATCTCTGTGAGAAGTATTTGTTTTTCTTGTCTGTTTTTATTTTTCTTGAAAAGGAATTTGGGGGGTGTGGAGTCTAGGGAATTATGACAACTCAAGACTAGAAGAGATTTTGAGAAATGCCTCATTTCCTTTCCTCTTATATGTATATATGTGTTCTGTTTTGTCTTCTGTAGTACAGCATTGTTAAACCCATTCTACCTTTCCTCTTCCTCTCTGCAGGGCTGCCATGGTCATTCCCTGGATGGCTGGGAAAAGGTTTCAATTGGCCTTATGTCAATCTTCACCTGACTGCCTACTATGTCATGTCCTGGATCATGGGTGCCAAGACCTATCACAATTTGGATATTAATTATGTTGGGGTTAGTCATACATGCAAAATATGGTTAATTTTTGGCTATTTATTTGTAACTTCTAAACGTTCAATTTTAATAGCTCTTTGTGGGTTAATTTTTGTGTCATTTTGTGTCATGAAATATTGGTAGTGGCATAAATGAACTACATGTAACTTTTTATTTTTCCTCTTTATTTTTCCGACTTTTTTCACTTTTGAAAACTGAATTTAGCTGTCTACCTTCTCTGACCACCTATGAACTATTTTTTTAAAATATTGTTGCATTACCTTTGATATTTTATCAGCTCAAATTCTCCTCTTTCTAAATGTCCCCTTCTCTAGTTCTAATAACAAATATCATTTAGTTCTATGAGTGTTCTATTGTTCTAAATTATGAGTTGACAGATACTTTTTCTGAGGTCCCAGAAATGAGACATGTTAGGTTTTTTTGGCTTAAAAAGCCACATTAGGGGCTGGAGAGGTGGCGCTACAGGTAAGGCATCTGCCTTGCAAGCACTAGCCTAGGACAGACCGTGGACAGACTGTGGTTCTATCCCCCATCATCCCATATGGTCCCCCCAAGCCAGGGATGATTTCTGAGCGTAGAGCCAGGAGTAACCCCAGAGTGCTGTCGGGTGTGAACGTCCCCAAAAGAACAACATTAAGACATGTATATAAATTTATTATATGTCAGTTTTGCCACATAAATTTATGGAACCACATAAAACCATAAGTAACATATTCAGCTTTCAGGCTGCTGATAGGCCAGTTTTGTCAGACTGTTGGAACCTTCCTATCTTTGTCTTTTTGTTTTTATTTTTTGGACCACACCCAGCAATGTTCAGCAGTTACTTCTGGTTCTGCACTCAGGAATAATACCTGGCAATGCTTGGGGGATCATGTAAGATGCTGGTTTATTGCACAAATATCAGGGATATATAAGGAGAAATGTTGCCTGTCACAGTTTTTTATGGTATGAAAGAAATGATCATCTTTGTTTTTTTTTTTTGCAAAGTAAAACATAACTCTCTTGTTAACAGCAGCTTTATCAGTATACAATGTTTGAGTTTAAAAACAATTCACAGGCCTCTAGATGGTTTGCAGACCTTATGGATAGATATATATCAAATAAGAGTCCAGAGGATGAAAAGAGGGTAAATTTTAACATCTCAATGTAGTATTTGTTGACTGAACGGATGATCCATTTCTAGAAATATTTGAGAGACTTTAAAATATTAACAAATGCTTTAAGACTTTGAAAAGTCATATTTCTTTAGAATTCATTTTTAGGGGTCTCAAACTCATGGCCCAGGGGCCATTTCTGGCCTCCGTACAACATTTTTTGGCCCTGCTCTAGAGGAATCCTTTTTTGTTTTGTTTTGTTTTAGTTGTTTGGGTCACACCCCCCAATGTTCAAGGCTTACTACTGACTGTGCACTCAAGGATCACCTCGACTTTGCCTCCCCAGGTAAATTGAGTTTGAAACCCCTTACTTAGGGCATACTCTTGCCTCTGTGTTCAGGGATCACTTTTGATGGGGTTCCAGGGATCAAAACTGGGCCATCTACATTAAGGCCAGTGCCCTACCCACTGTATTATCACTCTGCCTCCCTAAAAATAATACTTTATTTTTATTTTTTATTTTTTGGGCCACAGATGGTTGCACTCGGTTAATCCTAGATCTGTGCTCAGAAATTGCTCCTGGAAGGTTTGGAGAACTATATAGGATTCTAAGGATTGAACCTGGGTCCGTCGTGGTTGGCAGCTTGAAAGACAAATGCCCTATTGCTATGCTAGCACTCCAGCCCCTAAAAGTCATATATTAAGTCAAAGCATTATGTGGTTTTATAGACACTCTGTAATAGGACATTTTCGAAAAACATTGGCTTTTCAGATGATATGAGATAATGAGAAAAGTGGAATCTAATGATAATATTAATAGTGTCTGACACAAACTTTCCATTCAGACTTTTAGATTTTCTTGTAGTTAAGGTAACACATTTAAAATAGTGTTAATGTTTATAATCTTGATGTACAATTACTGATCATAGTGCAGCTCTTCTTTCCATAATCCTACCCCATCCACACACAACCATCCTTGCTTGATCATCTAAGTTTTATAATTATGCCCAAGGGTTTGCATTTTTCTTTATAGTTTATACCTTTGTTTTATTACTCTCCATACTACAGATGCATGAAATTATCTGGTATTTGTCCTTTTCTTTTACCTTATTTCAGTTAACATAATATTCCCTAGTTCAATGTAAATCTCAGCAGACTATAAGATTTAATCTTTTCTTATAGTTGAACCTAGTATTCATTTTTGTGTATGTACTACAATTTTTTTTTGTTCATCTGTTGTTATATATTTGTGTTGCTTCCTTATCCTGGTTATTGTACTAAGTTCTATTTTGTAATTATTTTTTGTTTTTCAGATTTGGAATGAGAGGGCATTTAATGCCGATTATATCAAGGTTTGTACTACTTAAAATCATAATTTTCTGTTTTTAGTAAACAACTTATGTATGTAATAGCAGGTAGCACTATTATCTTTCATAGCATTCTTATTTGTTTTGATAAGCTAATGATAATATAAATCTTAAGCAAAATCTCAAAAATGTTTATGGTTATCATATTAATATGATATTATCATATCATATTTATGATATTATATCATATTATTTATTTTGTTTTGGTTTTTGGGCCACATTGGAGGTACTCAGGGGCTACTCCTGGCTTTGTGCTAAGGAGTTTTTTTGTTGGTGCTTGGGGACTATCTGGTGATACTGGGGAATATAAAAATATTGGCCAGGTATAAGGCAATGCCTTGTGCTATTTTCCTTATCTCTATAGTATTCATAACTAAGTATAAGCCTGAGTTGTCCTCTAGCTATTTCATCAAATTTTGTATTTTAAAATTATTTTGGGTATTATGATGATCATTATAAAATGAAGTATAATTTTAAGCTTTTATAAATGTATTTTGTGGTATTTTATATTAAAATTTTGAATATATAATCACATTTTGTTTTCTTTAAATGCCTATTGAGTGTTTTAAATGTTTCTATTTGTGATTAGAAGATTTCAACTAATATTTTAAAAATGTTAATTTTGAGTCACTTTTCCTAAATATTTAATTAATACCTCTTTTAGAAGGTGCCTACTTTTACTTAAAATTTTAGGAAAGAGAACTTTGTGAATACTAATCCCCTTCTGTCTTTGGAAACCAGATACAAAATATTTAATTTTTTCCCAAGGACAAACTTTACTTCAACTTCTTTTTGGCTTGTTTATTACCCTGTGTCTTCCTTAAAAAATAGGGTTTTTTTTTTCCTTAAAAATTTTTTTTTCCTATTAAGATGAATGTCTTATGGTTTTGAACAGGATACATAGACTAAATTTTCTTATTCAATCAATAAGTATTTTTACTTAATACCTAGTTTGTCAAGCATTGCACATATACTTGGAATAAAAGATGCTTTTCAACTCTTAAAGTTTTTATGTTTGGAACCTATAGAGACCAATATGGTCAACTAAAAAATTCAGAATTTCTCTAGTGGAATAATTTGGCTGTAGCATTGTCAGGAGCAGAGAGATGAATTAGAGAAGTTAAGTATTAGAGAAGTTAAGTATTAGAGAAGTTAGGTAGGCACCTCAAGATGGACAGGAAACACCTCAGATTGCTACAGGTAGGACTAAACAGTGCAAGGGAT
Source organism: Suncus etruscus (assembly GCF_024139225.1). Taxonomy (NCBI): domain Eukaryota; kingdom Metazoa; phylum Chordata; class Mammalia; order Eulipotyphla; family Soricidae; genus Suncus; species Suncus etruscus. The sequence continues at coordinate 32,309,963 of NC_064850.1, read as the reverse complement.
GAAAACTAAAAATAAAAGGATTTGGGAATAGAGAAAGTAGTGAAAGAGATCAGGTAGGGGGAAAGGGATGGGGACACTGAACCATTATGAAGCCAAAATAGTCACCAGAGTAGTAGTACATTTTGGATAAGTCAGGTCAAAATTAGCCAGGAATGGTCATAGATTTGAGACCATCTATTGCAGATAGTGGAAGGTCAACTCTAGGCTGCAGGTTTTGGTGAGTGTATTGTGGTTGAGAGGAGCTTTGTGGGATCTGGGATAGGAACATTAGTATAAGATTGAAACAAAAATGTTGTTGGCTACAGCAAGGTAGAGACCTTGTCACTGGGTGAATCATGATCCTGGCCTTGCCACCAGAGACCATGGCCATGCCCCTATGATGGGATATGTGACCACACATTTTTTTCTAGCCAATGAACCCCAGCACAGCATGTAAAAAAACATCACACTGCAAAGGTGACAATGGGGAAACAATGTAGAACTCCAGAATGTTTAGAGAATGATAATGGTAGCTCTGAAGATCTGAAAAGTACCAGCCATCTATATAGCCTCTCTGATAAGGACTTAGACAAGAAATGTAAAGGATATTCAAAGAACTCAAAGAAAGCATGGAAGAAACCAAACGAATCATAAAACAAGGTTCAAGAAGACATGAAAATAGACATTAGAAAACTTCAGACTGAAATAACAGAACTGAAAAACTTTGTAGGTAAAATGAAAAACTCACTGCAAGGCCTTACCAGCAGAGTAACAATTGCTGAGGACAGAATCTGTGAGCTGGAAGATGTGCTGCATAATATCTCCATACAACAGAAGAGTCTGGAAAAAATCCTTAAATGATCAGAGATGGAAAAAAGTCCTCAAAGAAAGCAGATAACAGGGGCTGGGGAGACAGCATGGAGGTAGGGTGTTTGCCTTGCATGCAGAAGGACGGTGGTTTGAATCCCAGTATTCCATGTGGTCCCCTGAGCCTGCCAGGAGCAATTTCTGAGCATAGAGCCAGGAGTAACCCCTGAGCGCTGCTGGGTATGACCCAAAAACCAAAAACCTAAAAAAAAATAGCAGACAATAATAAAACTCTAGGATAAATTCAATAGAAGTAACACAAGAATTATTGGAGTCCCAGATCCATGTATAAACCCCCAAGAAGAATCAACAGTCAAAGACATCATTGCTAACAAACTCCCATAGCTAAAGAATGCAGGCAACCACATCCTGATGCCTGAAGAGTATCAGCTAAAAGAGGTCCAAAGAAAACCCCAGGGCTATTACCTATTCCAATACCTATTATCTATAACCTATTTACAGTGGTTGGCAACCTGTGGCTCGCGAGCCACATGTGGCTCTTCACACTTTTAATTTGGCTCTTCTGTGTGCCGGGCGGCCACTCTAGGAGTCAGGACTCTGCTCCTAGCCTCTGTCAGTGCACGCTCTGTGTGGCTCTTGGGCCCGGAGAGATAGCACAGCGGTGTTTGCCTTGCAAGCAGCCGATCCAGGACCAAAGGTGGTTGGTTCGAATCCCGGTGTCCCATATGGTCCCCCGTGCCTGCCAGGAGCTATTTCTGAGCAGACAGCCAGGAGTAACCCCTGAGCACCGCCGGGTGTGACTCAAAAACCAAAATAAATAAATAAATAAATAAATTTCAATCGTGGTTTTGGCGAGATTTGGCTCAGTTGAATAAAAAGGTTGCCGACCACTAACTATTACAATGGTTAAAGCCACAGATATGGATAATAAAGCATCAAGATCTAAAAGGTAAATTACATACAAAGAAGCATCATTAAGGTTTACAGAAAATTTATCACAAGCAACCCTCAAAGCCTGAAGGCAGTGGTGGGATATAGTGAGAAAACTTAATGAAATACAGGCTTCAACAAGAATACATCATCCAGCCAGACTTTCATTCAGGCTTGAAGAAAGGATACACAGCTTTGGGATAAATAGCTCAGAAAATTTACAGATTCAAAACCAACTGTAAAAGAAGAACTGGGGGCCGGTGAGGTGGCACTAGAGGTAAGGTGTCTGCCTTGCAAGCGCTAGCCAAGGAAAGGACCACGGTTCGATCCCCCGGCGTCCCATATGGTCCCCGCAAGCCAAGGGCAATTTCTGAGCTCATAGCCAGGAGTAACCCCTGAGCATCTAACGGGTGTGGCCCGAAAAACCAAAAAAAAAAAAAAAAAAAAAGAAGAACTGAAGGGTCTACTTTAAGGTAAGGCATACCCAACAAATACAAACCAAATTCCTACAAAAAGATGACAATTTCATGACAATCATCTCTCTCAATATCAATAGACTGAACGCATCAGTTAAGAGACACAAAGTGGCAACATGGATCAAAAAACTGAATCCAATGTTTTTCTGCCTGCAAGAAACACATATGAATAGTCAAAGCACTATTCACTAACACTCAAAGTCAAAGGTTGGAGGACAATCATTCAAGTAAACAATAAAGGGTTTTCTTAAAACCTATGGGTGGCCTTACTAATATTAGATAACACAGATTTTAGGCTTAAAAGAATGAAACAGATGGATATATATTGTTTGTTTGTTTGTTTGTTTTTCAGCCGCACCCAGCAACGCTCAGGGATTACTCCTGGCTATGTGCTCAGAAATTGCTCCTGGCTGAGGGACCATATGGGATGGGATGCTGGGGGATCAAACTGCATTCTGTCTTAGGCTAGCACACGTATCTTCCTAGTCTGAAAAACTGCTTTCTTAAAATTCATTCATCATCAGTGTTTTAAGCAGTTTAAACCAATTTACATCTTTTGGTTTGTTTGGTTTGGAGCAACACCTGACAGTGCTTAGGGTTTATTCCTGAAATTGTACACAGGGATTTCCTCCTGGTAGTACTCAGTGAACTATACGCAGTATCAGAAATTCAACAGGGATTGGTTACATGTACAGAAAGCACCTTAACCTTTGGACAATCTTAGAGGTAGAAATAATTTTTTCTTAGTTTTTAGTTTATTTGCAATAAAATAACTCAGGCTGAGTGTTTTATATGCATTGTTATAGCAAGAGTCTATTGCAATTATGTTCTGTTTTTAAAATGTGCACCAGGAAGGATTGAGTAATGGCAGATGAATGTAAATGTTCATGTTTGATAAGCTTATTAATATATACGATTCAATATAGTAAGATAGCCCTGGAAAATACTAGTCTCAGATCGCTGAGTGGTGGATGGAAAAGGATGTGTAAACTTTTTCAGAAAAAGTCTCCTTAATTACATAAATAGCTTTCTAGCTAAATTTTTTTCCATATCAAATACAACCTTAAACTTTTTTGAATTGAATCATTATGAAATAGAGTTAAAAAATTGCTGATGGGTGAGTTTGAGTAATACATAATGGTTCCAACACTCATCTCTTCACCAGTGTTCATTTCCCAAGACTACCATCTAACACAATCTTTGAAAATAATTTTGTTCAGAGAACATTGCTGTGCATACTGACTTTGGGATGAAAAATTATTTATAAAAACGTATGTAGGTGCACCTATTTGAATCTGCTATATAAAAAAGTAAAAGTCAGACAGGTGATCTCAATATAGTTGTGATAGTGTAAATTTGACTCAATGCCTTTCTAAGGATAAAGAATTTTAGGATGATAAAAAAAACTAACTTATAATCATTCTTAAGTTCTCATTATCTCCTTGAAAGGTATTAAGAAAAATGCTGGACTATCAAGGTCTCCACCATGTGAAAATCATAGCAAGCGATAATCTATGGGAACCTATTTCTTTTGCTATGCTGTTTGACCAGAAGCTCCACCAGGCAATTGAAGTTATAGGGTAAGGATTGTTTTACTAATAATTTCTGGTTGCTTGCTCTGAATATGAACTGTGTCCTTGTTAAAATCCCAACTAAAGCATTAAACTGTCATTCCATACCTTTTAATTAGAAGTGTATCTCTATTACAATGAAATGTAGTAGGAGCTGTAATAAAATTGTGGTAATATTTGGAATAATAAAATAAGCTTTGTTTTTATTAAGTGCTAGAGTAGTATTTAAGAGTAGCAATTATAAAGGCAGTATGATGAAGAGAGTTCCTAACTCAGACTTCCTGTGCATGAGTGCTAAAGTGTTTTGTAAGATCATTGGCCATGATTTCTGATTTCTGTTGTGTTTCTAGGGCAGTGTTACTCTTATCCTTTTCTTTCTGGGCTTGACCATTTGTGTTTGTGTGTGTGTGTGTGTGTGTGTATTATCATAAAGAAATAGTTAAAAAATAAAATGTAATACTATGTGTGGCATTTCAATATAATTATTCTCCTGTTCTACTCATAATTTTTTATGCATGTAAAAGATTTGAAAATGTAAAAGAATAAATAGAAAATAATGAATATCTATGCTCTTATCATTAGTGCTTTTTTAAATTTTGATCTCTCTACATTTTTATCTATCCCTGCAGACATTATATTAATTTTTCTATATAAATATTTCCATGTAGTCCTAAAGATAACATTCTTTTTTATATCTATCATAAGTAATATCACCATTATACCTAAAAATGGAATTGTTTCTTAATCATCTATTTCAGTTTTTTGCAATTGAATCAGGATCCAGTTTAAATTCAGACATTGTGATTAACTGATATTTAAGTCTCATCTAGCCTTTTGGCTAGTATGTAAATTTGACAATTATGTAAACTTTTGACTATTATGTAAACTTAAAACATTTATCACTTTATAGTTTTCAGAACAGATGAACATTTATTATCCATTGATCATTTTTCTTCCTATTTTATGTGTTATAAATTAATATTATTTTAAGGGCATCCTGGGATACAGAGGATGTATGTATCCCATACATGTATGGGATACAGAGGATTCAGTGCATTTGGCTATCTGGAAGTTGTTCATTGTTTTAAAATATGAAAACCAGGGGCAGGAACTATTGGCCAGTGGTTAGGGCATTTGCCTTGGATGCTGCTGATCATGGTTCCATCCCCAGCATCTCATATAATCCCATTAGCATTTCGAGGAAAGTAGTTTCTGAGTGTTGTGTGAGGAGTAACCTAGAGCATCATTGAATGTACCCCTCTCCCCACCCCCGAAAATACAGAAATTTTGGAGAAGACATTTAATGTTGTTCTATGAGTAGGAATATATTAAGTGCCACCTTCTGACTTTTCCTTTTTTTCTTTCATCCTTTCTTATTTTAGAGCTCATTACCCTGGTACCTCCTCAGTATTAAATGCACAATTGACTGAGAAGAAGCTTTGGTCTTCTGAAGATTACAGCACAGTAAATAATGATGTGGGAGCTGGTTGCTGGGCTCGTATACTGAATCAGAATTATGTCAATGGCTACATGACTTCGTGAGTAATTACAAACCTCTATGGGTTTTTATTCAGAAAAATTTAACTTGCTAAATAGAAAATGATATACTGGTATTAAATATTGTCTATCTTAGTTTCAATACTTTGCCTTATTAACCTGTATATTTTTCATTATTTGAATGTTGTTGGTATTGAATAAAGTCAGCTTCTGAGATTTAGTGATTTATCATAAATTTATAAATTTATGGCTGACAAGTTATATAAATAACTATGAAGCAAATCACAGATTGCATGTCATTTTACCTCAAAATATTTCAACATTTGCTCTAAAACAAGGATATTCTTTCATATGATCACAATATTATTTTGATGCCTAAGATAATTTTATAAAGTATTTTCTATACCCTAATTTTGATACATTTCCTAGTTGCATCCAAAAATTTCAATTTTAAAGCTTTTATATTTATTTATTTATTTATTTATTAATTTATTTATTTATAAAATAAGGATAGTTTAGCTAGTAATTTCCATTTCATTTCTCTGGATATGTTTTAACTTCTCAACTAAAGTGTTAAACTGTCATTTTGTATCTTTTTCTCAGAAGTGTCTGTATCTCTATTATGGTGAAATGTAGTGGGAACTTTAATAAAATTATAGTAATTCCCTTTTGCCCTTAATTTTTTCTGAGAATCTTAGTGTCATTTTTTAAAATTTTATTGTGACCAAAGTGAATTACGATCTTTCACAGTAATATTTAAGATACATAGTGACAATGAATTAGGGCCATTCCCACCACTACTGTTGTCTTCCCTCTATCCCTGTTCCCAGCATGTATCCTACATCTCCCTCATTTGCTCCCTGGACTGCTAGTGTAACTGGTCTCCGCTGTGTTTAGCTTGTTGTAGAATGGGTATTGATTCTGTTGTCATTGACTTTGGGTTTGGTGTTTGAGTCTGATCATTTTTTATTTCCATTCAATCTTCATATGACTGTTTGGTCCTGGTAACCGTCCATTTTCACCTCTCCCTCAATTCATGAGGCAGAACAAGATGATTCAAGTTATATGGTTCTGTTGGGAAAAAAAGAAAAAAAATTCAAACTGGGAGGGTTCCATCTCAAGGTTATAAATAATCAATTTAAAAGAAAAAAGGGAAAAAAGAAAAACAAAGCAACTACAAAAAAAAGCACCCAGCTACTAAAAACGACCATCATTATATAATAACTACAAGAATGAAAGAAAATACAAAAATAAATAAAATAAAATGAAGATAAAAAGAAAGTAAAAATAGAAAAGAGAAGAAAAAGAAAAAATAAATAAGAGGAAGAAAAAGAAAAAAATGAAGGAAGGAGGGCTGGTATGGCAAGGTTTTGTGCTTCTTTTCTTTTTGCATAGGTACAGTAAGTATTGGGGAAACTAGAAAGGGAATTCCCTTGGCCTAAGAGATACAGGGCTTCTCTGCCTTTGAAGAATAGTATTATGGCTGGGGCCGGAGAGATAGCATGGAGGTAGGGTGTTTGTCTTGCATGCAGAAGGTCGGTGGTTCAAATCCCGGCATCCCATATGGTCCCCATGACTGCTGGGGCAATTTCTTGAGCACAGAGCCAGGAGTAACCCATGAGCACTGCCAGGTGTGATCCAAAAACCAGAAAGAAAAATAAAAAGAATACTATTATGGGAAGAACTGCAGGCTCCCTACACACTCATTTTCATACCCTAAGATCTTTTTATGGTGCCAGTAAACTTTCTGCTCAGTTGTGGATGATAACATCATGCATCTGTAGCTAGAGATCTTGGTATTTGTGCAGGTCATAGGATGAAGGCTAGGATAAAGTCTTTCTTTACAGTTCTAGAAGTTTTATTCCATCGCTGTTGTAATCAGTCGTCTGTAATTAATGGTCTTGGTTTTTGCTCAGATCCTAGGACAAAGCCTAGGATGGAGTCTTTCATTATGGTTCCAAAAGTTCTGCTCAGTCATAGTTGTCAAAGTCAGACCTCTGAAATTAGAGATCTTGGTTTTTGTACAAATCCTAGGCTGAAGCCTAGGCCAGGCTCTTTTTTATTGGTCTCATGATAAGTTCTACCCAGTCATGTTTGTAAAAGTCATAGTATCATAATCTATGGCTTAGGACCACATTTGAGCACCCAGCAGTGCTTAGTCTTATCATGGCATCTCTCAGGGGACTACATGAGGTGATGGGGAGCAAACCCAGGCCAGCTGCAGGGAAGTCAAGTGCCTTATCTGCTGGACTATCTCTTTGGTTACATATGAAGCTTTGTAAAATTATAAGAACCAGATAGCAGTGGGGTTGAGACAGCTCAGGACCTTGTATGTCTAGAAACCTGTCTTATTCCTCAGCCATATAACCATCCAGACAAGTTATCTTATGTGTTTTCCTCTTCTCCATATACATGATTGATTCTTCATAGTATCATTTAACTTGTAATGATTTGCTTATGATACAAAACTTCTTAAGAGAGAGACAATAGTTTTTATTTCACGGTGGCATTTCTTTTTTTTTTTTTTTTTTGGTTTTTGGGCCACACCTGTTTGATGCTCAGGGGTTACTCCTGGCTATGCGCTCAGAAGTTGCTCCTGGCTTGAGGGGGGCATATGGGACGCCGAGGGATCGAACCGCGGTCCGTCCTACACTAGCGCTTGCAAGGCAGACACCTTACCTCTAGTGCCACCTTCCCGGCCCCACAGTGGCATTTTTTAATGCTTTGAGAAGTTTTAATTGTAGTGGTTCAAACTAACTTTCTCAAACAGTACCAAATAGGCAAACACAAGCCAATATAAAATGTTGTGATGGCGAGATTAAGTGTTCATTTTCTTATAGATGTTATTTTTTCTTTGGCTCTTGAAAACAGGTTGTTTCTCACAGGGTGTTTGGTTTCAAGAATTTTATTTTTGTATTAAGAGAAATGCATTCCACAAGAGACACAAACTATAGCAAGCTAAATGCAAAATGGATCAGTTACACTAGCAGTCCAGAGAGCTAAGGGTGGAGGTATGGGCTGCATGCTGGGAACTATAGTGGAAGAGGGTCAACACTGGTGGTGGGAATGGACTTAATTCACTGTCACTATACACCTGAAATACAACTGTGAAAGACTTGTAATTCACAATGGTCTCAATAAAAAATTAAAAACAAAAGAAGAAATGGATTCCATTGGCAGAGAATTTAAGTTCAAGGAAGGAAGTAGAATCACCAATAATATTGTCATTCATAAGTCCTTAAAATTTTTGGTGTATGTTTTGTGTATGTTTGATGTATGTTGGTGTATATTTTTATAATTAATTGAGATTTTATTAATGCAAATTTGAAACTAAATTGTTTAATGAGAGTAAAATAATTTTCGCTTTAGAAGGCCTTATGAACTTTTTATTATAATCAAATATAGTTTTACTTCACCATTTGAAATTCTAATGTGCATTCTTTACATAAAGCAGAATTTTCCAAACTTACCTTTAGCGCAGCTTCTGAGCCATTTGCTATAGTAATTTTTGGAATTAGAATCTCCAGAGGAGGTGATTGGTACTCTGTTAATCCTGCTAATGTCACAGGGGTTCTGATTTCACCAATCTCTTTCTTTGTTTTTGAGCCACACTGGAGGTGCTCAGAAGTTACTCCTGTAGGCTCAGGGGTACCATCTGGGACATCTGGGATCAAACTGGGTCTACACATGTAAGGCAAACACATTATCCTCAGTTTTTGCTTTGGCCCCGTCTCTATGGCCTCACCCACACAATTTTGAGAAACACTGTTGTAGATAAATTCATTATACTTTTAATATTCTCCTCTTAGAAACAGATGCCATTTATCTTTCAAGTAAAAACCTTGTATGTATGAAAATATATAGTAGCCAATATTTGCAAACATCTGTGATGATTCTAGTATTGTATACTTTTTAGAAATGAAATGGATGTCTAGATAAAAGACAGGTAAAATTTAAAGTCTTTTATATAGCATGCATTTTCCAATTCATTGGTAAATTATGAGAATTTAAAAAATTTGGTCCCATATAAAGCACTTGGAAATCAGAACTATATTTCCATTGTTTTGCTAACACAGTTATAAATATTTCATTTTATAAGAATGTCAGTCTTCTAAACTGGTGAGGATTTGGTAAGAAGAATAAAACTCTATGCTTAGATTCTGGTTTATTTAACAAGCTGTGAGCGCCCAGCAGTACTCTGGTCCCGAGTGTACCTTTTGTCCTTGATTTTTCCTGAGAACTAGAGTGCCATAATCTATGGCTCAGGACCATATCTGAAAGAATGGGGCAAAATTCAGACCAACAAGCATCCAGTTAGTGTTTGTATATGAAAGAGTAGTACTATAACCCAGACCATGTCCTGTCCTTTTTTATATGCATCAGATATGTATTAGAACATTTAATCCTCACAAAGGTTACAGGAGCTAGGTGCAATTTTTAGCCTCATTTTACAGAGGAGGAAACCGAGGTCCAGAGAGGTAAAGTGGTAGAACCATAGTTTGAACCCAAACAATATGACTCTCACTTTGCAACAGCTCAGAGTTAAGTTCATAATATTATATCTTGCAACCTAGGATGTTAAGGAGACACTCAAAAGGAAATCAGGTATGGAAAAAGACTTTACTTGTATTTGACTCAACAGGTAACTGGCAGGGCATAATTCATCTTTTTAGCTGTATTTCATTTAGGAAAAAATATACTTCATTGGTATTTGTATTTTTATGATAATATTCAGCATTTAGAATATTTAACATATACCCAACAGTGGATTTTTCAAAACATCGATGAACTTAGGTAATTTACAGATTCTTGATTTGGGTGATCATTTTTTGCTCACTTATATATATATATGTGTGTATAAATGTAAATGAGGACATTTTACTATAGGTTTTTATATAGTTGTTGATTTTTTTGTCACAAGCTATTCTTATGCTTCTCTTTCATCAAAAAATTTTGTTTTTTAGCACAATCGCTTGGAATTTGGTGGCTAGTTACTATGAAGACTTGCCATATGGGCAGTGTGGATTGATGACTGCTCAAGAGCCATGGAGTGGACATTATACAGTACCCGCTCCTATCTGGGTAACAGGTATGGTTTAGATTCTATATGTCACTCTCTAAATTTCTAAGTGCATAAAACAGGTACTTAAGCAGGTTATACACATGCATATGTCTATTTGTATGTACATGCACCCATATCCAAAAATAATTTCTTTTTCTTTTGGCCATACCCGGTGGTGCTGAGGGGATTACTCCTGGTTCTGCACTCAGAAATTATTCCTGGCAGGTTTGGGGACCATATGAAGTGCCGGGGATTAAACCGTGGTCATATATGAGCTAGTCACACCGCATTGTGCTATTGCTCCAGTCCTCAAAATTTAAAATATGCAGTCTCCATTTTTTTTTGCTTTTTTTAAAATAACATCTTTATTTAAACACCAGGACTCATATATATGAAAAGGGCTAGATGCTATATTATTAGACATTTGCCTAATTAGATAGACAGATTCCTTCTTTTATAAATTGAATTCTTCTAGGTAGTTGAGAGGTAGAACTTTCTCATGAGCCCTCAAGGAATTGCTTAGTCTCATCCCTCCAAAATCTACATGCTAAATAATATATCAAGGAAAATTTATACTTAAGATCTTGGAGAGACATGTCCTAGACTACTTCGAAAGCCTATAATTTATGAAGGAATTATGAAGGAACCAGGCAAGTAGACCAACTAATTAAAAGGAAAAGTCAACATATTGCAGATTTATTTGGAGTTTGAGAGAGATTGTAAATGGAGCCTGAGTGTGTTGACCATGGTATAGGCAAGGAGAAACCAATTAAATTCTTAATAGACATAACATAATTTAGACATTTATTCAGTTACCAACCATTTAGAGTTTCTGAATAGTTTAATGACAATGGATAGGCCTCTACACCTAATAGAAGATGCCTCCGTTTACACTGAAATATAAAATTAATTTTGGGGCATCATATATTTTTAGTTCCACAAGGAAAGTTCAGATAATTTATGAAAACAATGGGTGATATGGTACTACTTTTTCATGAAGGATTGTAAGCATACCAAAAAGGAAGATGATTTAAACAATAAAAATATTATTATTGAGTAACATGGAGTTCTATAATATTTTGTGAAAATTAAACATTAATTACTTTGTTTTAACTGCATAATAACAATTGTGCAATAAGTAATTTTTTTTGGTTTGGTTTGTTTTTGTGGCACACCCATTGACGTTCAGGAGTTACTCCTGGCTATGCACTCAGAAATCGATCTTGGCTTGGGGGAACCATATGGGACGCAGGGGGATCAAACCGCAGTCTGTCCTAGGCTGCGCTTGCAAGGCAGACAGACTCCTTACCTCTAGCACCAGTGCTAAGGTCTCAATAAGTAATGTTTTTAAAAGTGGGATGTTGGCAGAAAAAATATAAATCTGAAGTGAATCATTTTTATTTTTAATCTTTTTAAACTTTATTTATTTATTTATTTATTTATTTATTTATTTATTTATTTATTTATTTATTTATTTATTTATTTATTTATTTATTGGTTTTTGGGCCACACTCAGCAGTGCTCAGTGGTTACTCCTGGCTCTGCGCTCAGAAATCACCTTTGGCAGGCTTGGGGACCATATGATATCCTGGGAATTGAACCCCCTCTCAGGTTGGCCACATGCAAGGCAAAAGCCTTACTGCTATGCTATCTCTCTGGCCCCTATTTTTAATCTTTTTTGGTGATTTTTTTTTCTAATTGGTGCAATGTTCTCAGAAATTTATAGCTTTGATAGTACATATACATGTATATGTATTTGTACATGTATGTATATACCAGCACATAATTAATTCTCTAAGCTCCTTAATTTTTTCTCAAAACATAGAAACTTAATTAGTACTTATATATCTTTAAATATTGAAAGTGTTGTTCCTACATTATGTAGATTGCTGTTTCCTAAAGTGAAAATTAATACTGAAATGGAGGGATGTGTGTGATAATAGCCTTGGGGGCAATTGGGGGTAACTTTCTGTTTCTTCACTTTGGAAAGGTATATTTCCAGGTGAATGCTGATTGATTTTTTTTCTAAAAAAGGAAGAAGTACACCAAATAAATTTGGGAACCTTTAAAAGTTCTTTTTTTGTTTGTTTGTTTGGAGTGGAGAGATAGAGTGGGGACAGAGAATTTAGTATATTTTGAAGCTAGCTTTGAAGAAATATAGCATAAATTTGCTTGTTTAAAATTATAAAAATTATTCTGAATTGCACTATTCATGTTTTTATTGTGTTTTATTATAGCTGTGTGCAGTTGGCAAATATTTTCCTTCAAAATAAAAAGTTCTCTTTTTAAAATTTTTTTCAAGATTTATATTTTTGGCCACACCCAGTGACACTCAGGGGTTACTCCTGGCTATGCACTCAGAAATCACTCCTGGCTTGGAGGATCATATGGGAAGCCGGGGGAGGCTAGCGCTTGCAAGGCAGGTGCCTTACTGCTTGTGCCACTGCTCCAGTTCCCAAAATAAAAATTTCTTATTAGTATCAATCACACTTGTTAATTTGTATATTATTTGTATATTAATTTGTAGACTTACTGTATTTGCCAGCGTATAAGATGACCCTTCAACCCATGAAAAACTTCCTAAAAGTCTTAAAAGTAAGTTACTTCTTAAAAGTAAGAGGGGTGCAGATCATTCGTCCCTGAAGCTGAAACAAGTTTCAGCATGCTATATACCAGCATATAATATGACTCTCGACTTTTAAGAAGTTTTTCATGGATTGAAGGGTCGTCTTATATGCCAGCAAATATGGGTACTTTTTGTTAAAGAAGCCCTAGTATTACTTTTTTCTTATTGGATCTTTTTTTCTTCTTTTCTATAGCTCATACCACTCAGTTTACACAACCAGGTTGGCATTACCTGAAGACAGTTGGCCACTTAGAAAAAGGAGGAAGCTATGTAGCTCTGACTGATGGGTTAGGTAACCTCACCATCATTGTTGAAACTATGGTAATTATTTGTTGCTTTTAATTGGATTAACTCAATTTGTTAGTATTAGAAAATAAGCATAAAGTACAACTGAATACTTAAAATATAATGTCTTTTCTTTTCTTTTTTTTTTTTTTTTTTTTTTGGTTTTTGGGTCACACCCGGCAGTGCTCAGGGGTTACTCCTGGCTGTCTGCTCAGAAATAGCTCCCGGCAGGCACGAGGGACCATATGGGACACCGGGATTTGAACCAACCACCTTTGGTCCTGGATCGGCTGTTTGCAGGCAAACGCCGCTGTGCTATCTCTCCGGGCCCAAAAATATAATGTCTTTTCATTGGAAATATGTGGGACTTTTATTTGATACTTTTGACTTAGAAAACAGTTATAACATAATTTTTTTTTGGATCATTCATGGCAGTGCTTGAAGGATCTTATGGGATATCAGGATTTGAATTTGGGTCAACTGTATGGATGAAAAGCAACCAACCCACTGTAATATTGCTCCAAGCCCTATAATATAATTTAATTTCTATGTACCAGAAGGTGATTCTGAGAATTAGCTTGTAATCTAAAATTTTATCTGGTATAAATACAATAGATATTTATTTTGACTAGGTACAATATGCAATCAATAAATGTTATGTTATACAAAAGTTTTTAATTGGAACTACATATTTTAATATTTATTAAATTAAGTTAAATTTAATTTAATCTTAGATGTTAAATATTTAGTTTTTCTCAACATGGTTATATATCATTTAAGTAACCTAAGTAATTTTTCTTTCACCTCAGAGCCATAAACATTCACGGTGTATTCGGCCATTGCTTCCTTACTTCAATGTGTCAAAGCAATATGCTACCTTCACTCTTAAGGGTTCTTTTGTAAGTAATTACATAGGACTTATACTTCTGTTTGATACTGAGAATTGGTATATATTTTATTAGGGTCTAGAAGTGCTTAAGTGAAAATTTTTATTAAGAACAATTAAGTTTGCATTTTATTAAAGAGCAGAATGCTCTGGTACCTTTTGTCTCTGGGCTGGTTTTTCTCAAACCTAATCAGAAGCTAGTAGAAGATAACATTCTCTCTGTAGCCTTGACACTTTGAATCACTTTTAGGAAAGTGACTAATGTTGACTAAAGAATCAGTCACTTATTTTAGGAAAATTTTAAAGACTAAATTTTGTATTTATTTTTCTAATAACGTTTATATAAAGTAAGGCATAGAGATGCGGACTCTCAATATTTCTACCATGATTATACTGGAATACAGGGAATGCAGTGTCCTTTCGAACAATATTGCATAGAATTAGTTTTTGTTTAATTAAATTTTTTTGTGAAATGAGATAATATTAATTGAACTAAAACTTAGAAAGATGTAAGGGAGGTATAGAAAATAATGCATTTAAGAGAAAATACAGCTTAAACAGTAAGTCAAAAATTATTTTTTAATACCAGAAAATTCTTCGTAAGCTCCTTCCCCAGGAACAACAAGCATTTTTGAAATGCTCATTTTCTGACTAAGACTTTTCTGACATTCACTCCTAAATTTTTAGAATTTATGGAAAGTAAAATTTTTGCTTAAAAATATCTTTCAAATGTTGCTATTTTAAATTTGAAGATAATATTTTTTTTGTAAATGGAAATAGAGAGGGGGCATTGCCATTGATGTTTTTGAGTTGGTCCTGATTTTGGAAATCCTCAGAGGCTGTGATGAATCACTATGCTTTTCTTATGCTTTCTCCTCAGAGTGAAATACCAGAGCTACAGGTGTGGTATACCAGACTTGGACAGCCAACTTCGAAATATCTTTTTAGTCAACTGGATTCTCTCTGGGTAGTTTTAAAATAAATTTCTGAATCTTGAGCATTGCAATTGTCATAGGAAACAAACAGGCATTTGATTAATGAATTAAGAATTTAAAATGTTATGATCAATTTTATTTATGGCCAATTATAGGATAATAGAGATGTTTGTTGAAGCCTTTTTTGGAGGTGTGGTAGTGGTATGGCATTATGGCAGCCATTATAGAAATATGTGTGTTCATAGAGTGTGTTTTATTCTTGATATTTAGTTTGTCTTGGTCATAGTATTACTATGCACAAGTCAGAAATTTGTGATCAAGTATAGAGATTCTATTCTCCACACATTTTGTGTGTGTGTGTGTGTGTGTTTATGTCACACCCAACAGCGCTCAGGGGTTACTCCTAACTCTACAATCAGAAACCACTCCGGGCAGGCTTGGGGGACCCTATGGGATGCCAGAATTGAACCACTGTCCTTCTGCATGCAAGGCAAATGCCCTACCTTCATGCTATCTCTCCAGCCCCTATTCTCCACATATTTCTATTACACATTTCTTACTCTTTGTTGCACAACTGCTGCTGCTTGTTTTCAGTCCTTCATTATCTTATCCAGGGCTCTGGACACTGCTTTTTAATTTTTCAGCCTCCAAACTGACACCTGCTGGCCACCTAACTATTACACTGCTACCACAAAGATGTATCTACAATGCCGAGCTGAGTGTATCAGCCTTCCTTACCAAACTGCCTTAAGTTAACATCCCTTAGAGTAGAATGTTGATCTTCAAGATTGAACTTGAGGTAAAAGACTGTACACCCTTTTAGATGTGTTGTCATTTAAAATCACCTAATACTAGTTGACTTCCTGTGTGACTTTGTAGGGGACTTTTTTATTTAGTTTTTTTTTTTGGGGGGGGGCACACCCAGTGACGCTCAGGGGTTACTCCTGGCTATGTGCTCAAAAATCGCTCCTGGCTTGGGGGACTTTATGGGACGCCATGGGGATTGAACTGGAGTCCATCCTAGGTTAGCGCATACAAGGCAAATGCCACCGCTCCGGCCCCAGCTTTTTTATTTCTAGTATGTTTTATTTTCCTTTTCTTTGTTATCCTTCATATTCAACTTGTATCAGAGTTTCCCATGAAGCTCTCCCCAGAGTCTTAACTCTTAGCCATTTAGGCTTGACTGCAGCTTATCTAGACAGCACTTTTCCCACTATACTGTCCACCTTGAAGACAGGGTGAGGGGATGGCCATGCCTTCCTAGCTTAGCTTTTCATCCCAGAAATCTTAGCAATGGTGGTTTCTCAGAAAAGATCTCAGAGAATTAATAAGTCCAACAAAGTATACTGTTTCACCTAAATGAACACAACTCTGCTATCTTTTTTAGTTATTAATAATGTTCTATGAATCACCTTGTCATTATCAATGACTGAACACTTTGTATTCTTTTAAAAAGTCTCTGGATGCATATTGTTATAGATAGGATGATAATATTGACTTTCCCATGGAAATTAATATCATTTGGAATTATATCTATGTATATCTAGTATTTCATGGTCCTCAGTAGAGTGTACTATTAGAGAAAATATATTGAGAATCATCTTAATTAAAAGGAAAAAGTTTGATCAAGACTCATAAAATAGGCATATATTTAATATCTTCATCAAGTATGGAAAGAATTCCAGAATATATAGAAATCTATTTTTGGCATAGAATACGGTGTCAAAGGGAGTGTTTCTTTTTTCTTTTGGGACCACAGGGATTACTCCTGACTTTGTGCTCAGGAATAACTCCTGGTGGACTTGGGGGACCATATGGGATGCTGATGATCAAACCCCGGTCAGCCATGTGCAAGGCAACTGCCCTACTCACTGTTCTATCGTTCTGGCCCCAAAGGGAGTGTTTCTTATAGGATGCACATGAAAATGAGCATTTTATCTTATTTAATCATCACAATACTTATTTGAGGTGCATATACCCCTTCTCATTTTATAATTGAGATATGGCTTAAAGAGACTTGCTCAGATCATGAATGATATGTAGATCTGAATTTATCACTGAACATATAGGAGTTTCTTTTTGTGCTATTTTCGCAAAGAGTGTGTGTATATGTGAGATTAAAACTGAAATTATATGGATTTAAGTTCCCAAAATAAATTAGTTGATTTCTTTAAGTGTGGAATATACATAAGTTATAAAGAATGAATCATAAGGGAAAAATGGACCTATAGACATAGATCTGGCAATTCTTTGTTAGTTTTCTTCTTCTAGAAAGTGAAATAACTTTAGAAAAAGATAATGGGGGGCTGGATATTAGATATCCTACACAAGAGGTTAGGGAAGTCTAACAAGTGGCCTGGTTCTTGTGGAGAATTGTGCACAATTGAGATGATCCAAAGGGTGAGGCCATGAGCACACCATTGTCCTCTGTTTCAGCTCCTGGACAGCAGTGGTGCAAATTTCACTTTGGAACTGAAAGAGGATGAGCTGTTCACACTCACCACTCTCACCACCGGGAATAAAGGCAGCTACCCTCTTCCTCCAAAATCAGAGCCTTTTCCACAGGTTTACGCAGATGACTTCAATGTGGGTGAGTTTTTTTTTTCCCACCAAAGTGTAACTTGGTTTTCGTTTGAAAATTTTTTTAATTAGCAATACTACATAACAGACTTTTATGATCAAACTAGTCTTGTTATGAGTGAGTGAAAAAGTATGTTTATTTTGCTCTGAATTTCTACATGGGAAATGAGATTTTAGGTTCTAAGGGCCTGTATGGTATCAGAGCCAGAGAAAGCATAGAGGTTTTTTGCCAAATGAAAGTTACAATAACTCAAACGTACTTTTTGTTGGAGATTCAGGTTTGTAACCATAGCTCCTGAAACCATTACTAAGGTGCATTGTTAATGATCCTTCATCAGTGGACTGAATGCTAAAGACCTGCTATCTTCATGTAGCCAAGCTCATTTACTCTCAATATGTGAGCAGGAGTTTTATATTTGAATTCTCCTGGTTTACTTGGAAGTTCTGCCCTAAACCTGCTAGAGAGCCTATTGAATATGGGTGATTCAGAAAATATGGCAATTGTGATTATAGTCCTAAATTACTTAGAAAGTGACACAATTTTTCCTTGTATGTGTTCTTTTGTAGTATGTGGGACATCACAGATTGGCTTAAGTGGACTATTCTATGGCTATAGGAGAGAAGTCAGGAGAGAGACTGCCTTTGGTTGAGAGACACTGGCACTGGCCTGTTACTGTTAGGCTGCCTGTTTTATAGCAGAGCCTCCTGACATTATTCCACTTGTTCCCTAGTCATTTCAAGGTATTTTAGCTATTTTTTTCTGAAGGTCATCTCCTAACAGTGAGGATATGGACTTTGGAATTGTCCTGGAATATTCTCAGTTATTTGGATAACACAGAAAACAGTGACCCCCAAGGTCTTTGATTTTCTTTCATTTACTGAAAATTACTCTTTGATAATTGCATAATTTTTGCCAACCATGGGTGTCTTACTAGTTGTGATTGGCTTATCCCTTAGCAAAGTTATTTCTTGATGCTTAGCAAGGGTCTGCGTGGGAAATGGGCCTAGTTACTGAGATCCAAGAACGTCTGCAACCGCCAAAGCAGTCGACTCTGTGAAGGAATATAATTCTAAACCTTAAAAGCTAATGTGTGATGTTTTATTGACTATTAAATATATTAAAAACTAAAGTTAAAAATAATATGCCAGGCTTCATTACTACTCCAAAGGGTTCTTGATATCTTGAATAACATAATTTATTTGAAAGCATTTGGAAAAGCATGAAATGTTTTATAGCTTGAAATATTATGATGAAAATTTCCTCTATATGCATAATCATTGAAAGTCTAATAAAGATAAAAGTAGATTAATATAGAGCTTTATTCTGAAACTTGTTGTTTCATATTAGTATTAGAAGAATAATTTTAATATGTGAAGTTTTATGCTTGATATTGTAAGCCTTTTTAGAATCGGCAATGATAACTATGATCAGTGATTTAAAGCCTGATGTGATAGAAATTTTAAAATACCTCATCACTTAGTATTGGCTACACACACACACACACACACACACACACACACACACACACACACACACACGGATGTATATATTCTTTGATTTACTTATCTTGTTTTCTTGCTCACTCAGAAAACATTACTCACTCAGTTAAATATCTTGTCCTAGAGAACAGAGGGACCTAGAATTTGAATACATACCTACTGTCAATTGTCAATTTGTTTTGTCTTAAAAGTCCACAGGTTTCAGGCACATTTTTCTCTTCAACATGCATTTCTTTCTTTCCCTTCACATCTTCCTAATTAAATTTCTACCTTCCTGCACTAAAAAAATATTTGGCAATGGTTAACTATTTAAAATGGCATATAACTGATTATATTGACATTTGAAATGATCAACAATCCCTATTTATGAGACCTGAGCTTTGACTGGATATATAATTCATTCATGTAAATGTTTGAAAGGGGTTTCAAAATATAACTTATGATTACATTTTAGATTTTTTAAGAACTTGATGATGAACAACATTGATTGTTTTTTAATAGATTACCCAGATTTTAGTGAGGCACCAAATTTTGCTGACCAAACGGGTGTATTTGAATACTTCGTGAACACTGAAGACTATGGAGAACATCGTTTTACACTTCGCCAAGTTCTTAATCAAAGGCCTATTACTTGGGCAGCCGATGCTTCCAACACTATAAGTATCATAGGAGATTATTCTTGGTATGTAAAATTCATGGTTTTAATGTTGATCTGCTGAAATGAACTTCTGATGTTGTCATACAGTGTTTTTTTTTAATTTTGATTTAATTTTTTAAATGTCATCACTGTAATTAATGGTTGGGTTTCAAGCATATGATGTTTCAACACTGATCCCTTCACCAGCATTCAATTTCCTCCACCATTTTTAATCCCCTCCCCACAGCTTGCTTCTCATTCACAAGTTTGCTTCTAGGAGAGGTACTTTTCTTTTTAAAGTAAGTTTTGACTCTGTAGCTTATAGTACTTTGCTGAGAGGGTTTCCTTCATGACACTTTCAGTATCTTTCATGATCTTTCAGTATCACCTCCTGATTGAAGGCTTCCTTCCCCCATAGCCATTACCTCTCTCCCTTTCCTAGCTCCCAATACCTCAAGATCTGAATGCCAGTTCTCATGTTCTTTATTTCCATTGTCTTTGGATATTTATTCCACCATTATGTTTCTTTCTCTCTCTCAGATATATGAGAGGCCATTTTATGTCAGTCTCTCTTTCTCTGACTAGCTTCATTCATCATGTTACTCTCCAGGTCCCATATTTTTGCAGCCTTTTTAAGGGAGTAGTTTGCTTGAGGAATTGGTCTTCTAACCATTGTTGAAGTTGTGTTTGTTGTCACTATTCAAATGTGTTTCTTGCAGACAGCAGAATATTGAGTTCAGTTTCCTAATCCATCCTGTCACTCTATCTCTTAGTTGGTGCATTTATCCCATTGATATTGAGAGAGATTTTTATTGTTATGGACCATTGTTGTGTCATATTTAAGCGGGAGTTTGGTATGCTTATAGAAGTCATTTTTTCTTAGAATGGACCCTTTAATTATTATAAAGATGGTTTGCATATACAAGGTTCCTGATTTGTTTATGTGTAAAGGTGTGTATTATTTTTTTTCAAATCTGAATGAAAGTCAGGCTGGGTAAAGTATTCTTGGTGAGATCTTTATTTCACTTGTTTCACTATATCCCCCCACTGTCTTTGGGCTAAGCGGGGTTCATTCAGTAAATCTGCTATACAATCTTGAGAATGTCCCATTGTGCATAATTTCCTTTCTCAGTCTTGCAGCTCTCAGTATCTTAAGTCTAACTATGACTTTGGTCATTCTGATTGGGATGTGCCCTGGTGTATTTTTATTTGAATATCTTTTAACTGGTGCCCTTTAGACTTCCTGGAAGTTGTCACACATGCACTGCATCTCTAATAAGTTTTCAACAATGATGCCTTTTGACTATTGCTACTTCATCAGGGTTGCCTTCCTGGCCTCTGAGACCCTGGTGATATTTATTTCTTTCCTCTTGAATTCATCCCCAAATTCTCTGCTCTACTGTTTATTTTGAGTTTTGTTTTGTCTGGATGTTTTCTTACCTTTGAGCTCATTAATTTTGTCCTCCACTAGTTAGTCAACTGCATAGACCTTCCAGCGAGTTTTTCATTTCAACTACCAAATCCTTTAGTTCCATCATTTCTACTTTTAGTTTTCACATTTCTTTCCTTATAGTCTCTTGTGTTTTATTGGCTCCATTGTTTCTTTGAGTTCCTTAAGCATTCACAACATAGCTAAAGTCTTTATAAAAGAGATTATATTACTGGTGGGATTTTCAGGGCTATCATCTTTCAATAAGCATGGTGAGGTTCTGTGTTGACTTTGTTGTTGTGGCTTTTGCAGTCTGGAGGTATATTGTTTTGTGAGTTGGTAACTAGAGTTAGGATGTCTTTATATGCTCATGGTGAGATACAATGAGTGTGTGTGTCCTGGCCTGGGGAGAAAATGGTGATCATGGGTACCAAACAGGACCCCAAAATTGTGGTGCCTCATATTCTTTTGATGGACTGGGTAGAGTCAGTTGGGGCTATTTAGTAATTGTCTTCTCCTCTGTCACCTTTGTAGGATTAGAGGTGGAATCCTGACCTGGGGTGCAAAATAGCAATTTTGAGTACCAAACAGATATGAAATATATACTTTTCAATGCTTCCCCTTGTTTGAGAAATTAGTAAAAGGTTTAATAATCGAATATCTTGGTGACCTCAAATTCAGTCATTTGCTGCCTGTTTCTTGACCTTATTTATACATATAAATTTTAATCAGAGAAAACATTTTATTTTAATATGAAAATATAATTTAATTATTTAAATTATTATTATTATTATACTTTAATAGTTCAAAACCAGTTCAGTCATTTGTGTTTCAAGATGTTTTTCTAGAGTGCCAATTTTGTCGGTCTCATATTGCCACCTGCTGGACATAATGTAGAATTACACTCTGTAGGAAGTTTCTCAAGTAGATGAAAATTGTAAAATACAAAGTAAGTCAACTAGTTGTCTAGTGAATTCAGTTCATCTCTACACATTTGTTCAGGAAACATATTGTATTTATTCTTTCTCTTTAAGTCACTTACGAGATTGTAATATGATGACTATGTATTTTCAGATTCTTTTTTATTCATTTTGCTGGTAGAATTTTGCTATGATGCATAAAATACCATCAGTCCAGGTTTAGTGAGAATGGTTATTGAAATGCTGCATTAAAGCCTTTATTCCTTCTGTAATTGCCTTGCTTCAGGTCTAGGCCCCAGATCTGGTACAAATCTGGTACAGACCTGGTACAAAAAAACCCTTTATTTTTGAAGTCTTTGAAGCATTTATAACTTGATATAGCGTGTTCACTGCTGAGACCTCATGATTCAGTTGTTTCTCTCATTCATATTACCTGGGTTTTTTGTTCATGTCAGTGGTGTTTGTGAGTTTTTCCCCATTTGTTTACAACCTTCAGTTGTAAGTTAGATTACTGTGTCTGTGTTCAAGGGTTGAGATACATTTAGGTTTTGTTTTTTTTTTTTTTTAAGGCCACTCCCATGTTGTGCCAGGGGCAACTTCTGACTGTCTTCAGAACCTCAGAGGCCTGATGATTCATTGCTGACCTGGAGGTTCTCTGTGCCACCCAAAATTTTTTTTTGTTTTGTTTTCTTTTTGTTTTTGGGTTACACCCAGCAGCACTCAGGGGTTCCTCCTGGCTCTACGCTCAGAAATCGCTCCTGGCAGGCTTGGGGGGATTCAAACCACTGTCCTTCTGCATACAAAGCAAACACCCTACCTCCATGCTATGTCTCTGCCCCCCCCCAAATATTTTCTTTTAGCATAGTCTTAGAGTGATTATTTTGCTCTAGAGATGAATGGGACAGTCTTCAGAGACTTAAAAGTAGTAAATATTTTCCAGTGTTTCCTTAAAAGAGGCAATGAAATGACTCAGACATAAAGCCAACATTGTAGAAGATTCCTTCCTCCATGTAAGCTACATGTTCACCTTATGTAAAAGTTAAAAGCATGTAGCTGTGAAAATAACACTTATGTTGTTATGCACTGGGAATTGTGTGACCATGTACTAATCAACAGTTTAATTCTGCAGGTCCAATCTGACTATCCGATGTGATGTATACATAGAGACCCCTGAGACGGGAGGTGTATTTATTGCAGGAAGAGTAACTAAAGGTGGAATTTGGGTTAGAAGTGCCCGAGGAATTTTCTTTTGGATTTTTGCAAATGGCAACTACAAAGTTACATCTGACCTGTGTAAGTAACTGGTTCAAGAGTATTGTTTCTCCAAGTTGGGTGCACAATGAAATCACCTGAACAGACTTAAAACTAGTAGAAGCCAGAAGCCTAGGTACCACCCTCACAGATGATTTTGATGTCATGTCATTGTCATGATTGTGATCTGGCCCTTCACCAGGGTATTAGGCATAGTAGAAAGACATTAGGAATTTTAAAAGCTGTGAATCAGAAAAGGAGGAAAGTATGAGAACCTCTATTCTCTAGCACATGCCATGGTGAGTTTCTGCTTGCAACTTGGGGAAAAACGTTGCTTCCAGGTACGTGGGTGTGTAATTAAGAAGAGGTTCAACATACACAAGATATGAGAAACAATTAAAAAGGAAAAAGTTACTACTACTGACAGGTATTTTGTACAAGAGGAACTTTGCAATGCCTAGTCAGGTATTGTAGATTTGAGTTAAGTTATCAGGTAGGATTTTAATAGTCTGGGTGAAGGTAGTGGTTATAGAGAGAGAAAGTTCAGGAAACAGCAGAAATAAAAGCAACACTGGTAAAAATGGTGTTCATATATTTATGGAGTTAGAAGGAGAAGAACTGATAAACTTGACTTGGAGAGTTTCCATTTCTTTCTTTTCTTCCACATTATAAAGAGAAATATATTTATTGTTTATTCAAAGCAGTATTATCAAATTTGAAAGTATACACTAAGATCTCAAAAATTAGAAACTTAAGAAATATTATCAGCTTTAATTTCTTAATTCAGTTGACTTTTTCTCAGTCATTTGAATGTCTCTCACCTCACATAGAGTAGTATTTCATATAGGATAAAAGCAGTTCATTTTGGTTTTTGTAAACAGTAGTTTTTTGAAACTATGATATTTTGTGGAGTGATTTCTTGATTCTCAGTCTTTTGATTTTTTCTAATTAAAATATGTCTTTCTTATCACTTGCTATTCTTTCTTATAGCTTTGCCTCTTCCAGGTATAAGGGACTCTAAACTAAAATAAAAATTGACGAGTAATAATTTGTCTATACATATTTTATTTAGTTATATGCTCAGGATTCATAAAAGTTTTCTGGGTGAGAGGAATTGTGTAGAAAAAATTTCAGAAACCAAGTTCTTTCAAGGAATTAGTTAGGAATCTCAGAATTAAAATATTGTCCTAATTTTGCTTAGGTTTAATTGACATTAAAAATGTGATTCATAGAATGATTCAGCTATAATAGGATTTCAGATAATTGCAAGAAAACCCTCATCCTTTTCCTCATTGAATTTTTGGTTAATGATATTTACACTTGACCATTGAACTTGCAGGAAAATCCCACGGTGGTTATGGCTATTTTTTATTTGCCATGTTCAAGCCAAAAGCTATAGGTATATACCTGAAATATAGACGTAAGAATATAATGCTTTGTTGGCTTTTAAGTTTATTTTTTCTAGCTATCTTGAGAACTTACATATAGTATATGGGCCAGAGTAGTTGTTGGATGTATGCCTAATGAAGGATATTTCTAATTTAAAAAAATTAAAGACTTAAAAATGAAGAATCATAGTTGTTTATTCAAGTTGACTTAACTACATACAAATGCCACTCAAGAATTCCTACAGAGTTACTTATTTTTGTGTTTAGACAAAAATATTGCTATTCCCTGGGTTTTTGGGACAAACTCAGCTGTGCTCAGGGTTTATTTCTGGTTCTGCACGTAGAGATCACTCCTGGCAGGTTTAGGGGAACCATGTATTATGCCAGGAATAGAACCTGGGTCAGCTGTCTGCAAGGCAAGTACTTACCCTCTTATAGCTATGACCCCACAAAATATTAAGAGTGGTTATCTTTTTCTGTTGCAGCTGGATGGACCATATATACTTCAGGGTATGCTAATATTACAGCAAAAAAATGGTATACACTCACTTTAACTATTAAGGTAAGTATTGATGATCAGAATTCCTGGAGGTAAATTGTTGTTCTTTTTCTCTTTTTTGCCTTTCTAGAAATTTTTATGTTATAAAATGAAGTAGGATGTGTGAGAAATAATAGATACAACAGTCTTTCATGACCAGAAAACTTAAATCTGTAAGATGATATATGTGTCTAGATAAACCACATCAGAGCCAGCGGTAGCTTGCAAATATTCCATGATTGAAACTATTTTTTTCCTTTGTTGGCTAAAACTAGCTGTAGTTAGTAAAGGAAGTCATTATTTATTAAAGTATGCTTGAACAGAAACTAATTGGAGTTTATATATATATACATATACATACATATAAGCAAAGTAATTCAATGTATTTTACTTCTTTGATTAATTTATTTTTAATTTTCTACTCTATGTACAGTTTTTTACTTTTTGAGTGTGGGATTTGGGTTATACTCAGCTGTGCTAAGGGTAGGGCTTAGGAATATTATGATGTCTGGGATCAAAACCTGGTCAGTGACAAGCAAGGCAAGTGCCTTATCCTCTTTACTATATCTCTTTGACCCCTAAAAGCATAATATTAAAAAGGTTTATGAATATTTTTGTCAGAGAATTATTATCATAACTTAAGAATACCTGTCAAAAATCACAGACTTATCATTAGCAATTGATTTATATGCTTCCCAGGGTGTTGTGTAGAGGCCTTTTGCTTAATATACTGATGACTCAGAAAAGTTGTCATAATTCTCTTGAAGTTACAATAGAAATAAATCATGGACTTAAACATTTTTTAATTTGTTTTCTTTTCTCACCCAGTCACCATCAATTACAGTATTATTATTTCTGGCTGTGTTGAAAATATGATTAGGTTATAACATTATTTAATGAGCCCATGCATAATAAGTAGGACTTTATTCTTTATACTGTAAATGGAAACAGTAAAACTGGCTTCACTTGGCAGAAAAGAGGGGTGGGATCTTTTATGTACCTCTCTTTGATTTAGGCATAGGTATTTAGATATGGAATTGTATTTTGATGGATAACTTCCCTACTGATAAAAAACTATTGATTTTTTTAAAGAATTTCATTGCTTTATTTAAACACCATGATTTACAAAGTTTCTCATAATACACTTAGTATTTATTGTTCCAACACCAGATCCACCAGTCTAACTTTCCCTTCACATTGTCCCTAGTTTCCCATACATACCCAAACCTAGGAAGATTTCCCTTGGCAGGTATGAGTAATTTACTTAATATTACTTAATACCTAAGTACTTAAATAATACTTAATATTAGTAATTACTTAATATTACTTGTTACAACTAAGTAGTAATGGAATTATTGAAAAACAAATTCACTAGGGGTCAGAGCAATAGCACAGTGGTAGGGCATTTGCTTTGCACGTGGCTAACCCAGGGTGGACGGGTTCGATCCCCAGCGTCCCATGTGGTCCTCTGAGCCAGGAGCGATTTCTGAGCGCATAGCCAGGAGTGATTTCTGAGTGCATGGACAGAAGTAATCCCTGAGTATCACCAGGTCTGGCCCAAAAAATCAAAAAAAGAAAGAAGAAAAATTTACTAAAAACA
This sequence comes from Suncus etruscus, assembly GCF_024139225.1. NCBI lineage: Eukaryota > Metazoa > Chordata > Mammalia > Eulipotyphla > Soricidae > Suncus > Suncus etruscus. The sequence goes on along the minus strand of NC_064850.1, from coordinate 32,283,045 downwards.
ATGTTGTGAAATTGTCTTATAATAGGGTCATTGTCTGAAGGTTTATGAAACTATGTGTTGCTAGTTGAACATACTCTATTATTTTGTTTGTTATTTTAGATTATTCTTATTTAATTTAGATAATTTTACATCTAATTTGGTGTGTTCTGGTGTCCCATGGCCTTGAATGCTGGGGGCTGGGCAATGAGCTGATGTAGCGGAAATTATGTGTTGTGGCTATGGTTGCTGAGATTTCTGGAAGTATGGAGGCAGGGAGAGAGGTAGCCTGCCTGACTGAAAAGACTCCAGACAAACTATGGATTTTTATAGTAATTTTTCAATATTTGGTATAATTAATGTTTTTGAAACTAAAGGACATTGTCTTTTTCTGATGGATTTGTATGAATCTATTGTATATTCTGGGTAGTAATGCAGTATCTTCTATAAGCATAGAATAATTCACTATTTTCTACTACCCAGCTGTTTTCTCCTATGCTCTCATGCACATTATATTTTTATGAATAAAAGATTTACCTTTGATACTTTAAATATTTTATCTTTTTTATTGCCTTTTTTTAATTAAAAAATACTTCTCCATTCTCAGGGTTAGGATCCCCTTTCATCCCAAAAGAAAAAGCTTAGGGTTTTTTATGTTTAAATCTTGATTTTATCTGGAATTTTTTGAGGATCTTAAGAAAAAGTGCATAGTACAATTATTTTAAACTCATGGATAGACATTATCCTTATAATACTAATTATATTTGCGTGTGATTGAAAGGTTGCCATTCTGGTGTTACAAAACGTCTCATGTCCACTGGCTAGTTGGTCTAGTGCCATCCAGTTTCACACTTTCTATTCTGTTAGCTTTCTCATGCTTTTGAATACACAAGTTACTCCCTTACTTCCTTTGGAGTTCTTTTCTGAAAACTTGTCTAGAGAGACCTCATTATACTCTCTCTTCCTTGTCCTATACTTATATTGTGAAGCTCTTATTACCTTCTAACACGATTAGCCTTAGTTGTTTGTGTCTTCCCTACTGCCTGAACCAGCACCTGGTTCCTTTAAAGGCACACTTCAGTTTATTTTATTCTCTCCTGCACTTACTTATTTATTTATTTATTTATTTATTTATTTATTGGTTTTTGGGTCCAACCAGCACCACTCAGGGGTTACTCCTGGCTCTATGATCAGAAATCGGCTCTGGCAGGCACAGGGGACCATATGGGATACCAGGATCCGAACCACCGTCCTTCTGCATGAAAGGCAAACGCCTTACCTCCATGCTATCTCTCTTGCACTTATTAACACGTCTGCTGCACACATAGCAAGAACTTGCTACCTATCTGCTGAACAAATGAATGCAAATTCAGTAGGACAGGTGCTTCGTGATTTAACAAGCATCTTTGCAAGTCTCTTCTGTTTGTTTTTTTTTCCAAACATCCTTTTCGAGTTTTCATGACTATATGATGCAGTCTTACACTCTTTTAGCAGGTTGAAATTTTTTTAGTAGAATGTATATTCCCAGGCAAGTGTTTGTTGCATCCCACCCAAAAAACCAAAAGTTTCCACTGTTTTTTTTATAGTGTTTCACATCTCTTGGAAGACTTATTTTTTCTGGTTATTATTAGTTATGTAGTTATTATTAGTTATAAATGTTTAAAAATCACAAGTGGCTGTTAAATTTTCCAGGAATTTATATGTAAGATTTAACTAAAGAGGTCTTCTTGAGAATAGTTTCCTCCCATTTCAAGAGCTATATCTTCATCATTCTAGGTTCTGCCTTTCTGATCCTGGCCACTTTGCACAATTTTATGTTGTTTTTTATTTGACAGCTCCTTGATAAGAGGTGATTTACTCCTTTTGAAAATTATTGAAAATTATTCCTTGTTACTGGATGAATGGGAATTTCACTTGCACCTTCCCTGATTCTATTAGTTCTGGTTCCTTCCAGGCATTCTGCTTTTCCCTGCAAAACCCCACTCTATGCTCCTACTCGCTGTCTTTCTTCATCCCTCGGGCCCCATTATTATATCAACCTCCTACCTGACCTTCCCTCTTACAAATAATGTGTGTATCTCTTCTGGAATGTAAACTACAGAAGAGCAGAGACTTTGTTTTTCTGTTGAACCAGTAAATTTACAATGTGCTAAACAAACAGTACTAGGACCCTTCCCCCGAACCTGACATAAATAATTTACTACACATATAAAAGCATCACTATGATGCCACATTTCAAGTTTATGTAAGGAATTGATCATGTTGCTCAGCCAAGAATTACTCTTGGCAGTGCTTGGTGGATCATATGGAATACCACGGATTAAATCTAGGACGACCATGTGCAAAGCAACTGTACCTACACACTGACTATCCTTCTAGACCCTCCACTAATGATTTTCATATGAAGAGGTGGCCTGCCTGGGGACCATCGTTGGTTGATCTAAGATAATAAATAAGGATCGTTCTGAAGGAAGATTACTTGATGCAGTTTTCCTTTTCAGGCCAGGTTAGTCCCCCTCCTTGAATGTTCAGGGGAAACCTTTTGAAGTTGTTGAGATCAGAGTTGAGAACTAAAGGATGGGACTCAAAACTAAGTAGACATCATTGGCCGCTGGCTTTGTGCAAGCCACCGTCAGGGGCCAGACTGACTAGCTCCTCTTCTGTACATGTGGAGAGGGTATTATTAGTCAGATTTTGTGTTCACTAGCATGTGTATGTGTGAGTGTATTTTTTTTGTTCAGTATTTATATGTACTGATCTGTAAGAGACAAAAGAGGTACATAAGCATTTTTAGAGCTCACACTAGCTGTACAGGTGTGTAGGGATTGAAATGTAGGTAGTTCTAGCTGTGGTATTGGATAGCTTGCACTCAAGTCCTAGCTTTACCAATAAATCAGGGACTGACTAATAACCTCAGTAAAACTCAGAAGAAACAAAAGGAGACCATGTATATTCTTCTTCCACAAAGAAATGAAGTTCAGGCCTATTGTGTTACAGTTCTAAAATTTAAAAATAGATTTTATTTATATGAAAAAATGGATTTTGACTTACTTTTTGGGCCCCTCTTGGTGGTACTCAGAGCTTACTCTCAAAGATCACTCCTGGTGATGGGATGATATAGTGTACTGGGGAGCAACTCAGGTTATGTGCATGCACAAGGCAAGTGCTGTACCCCACACTGTACTATCTTTCCATCCTTTAAGATTAGATTTTAATTTTGTTCTCACTAGTGCTTTTGGGTTCTTTAGCTCTTTACCTTTTGAGGTGTTCTTTTTTAATTTAATTTAATTTATTTATTTTTAGTTTTGAGGTTATACCTAGCTATGCCCAGGGGATACTCCTGGCTCTGCATTCAAGAATTACTCCTGTAGTGCTCAGGGGACAATATGGGATGTATGGGGTTGAACCTGGTCAAGCACATGTAAAGCCTTTATACACTACATTGTCTCTTTAGCCCCTGCTCTTTGCCTCTCGAAATTAGCTGTTTCAAATGTTTTACTGTAAATGGCATGCTGTGAATATATATTCATAGAATGCTCTGATAATAAGAGCCGTGTACCAGACACTTATCTCATAGAATTGCAGAAGTGCAAAATGATCCTTATCTTTTACTGTCAGTGATCTGTATCTCTGGATACTTCCTTTCTAACCTGCATCATCTCTCTGAAAAATTTAACTGAGTTACTGCTTTTCTCATATAAGAGCAATATCACAGTACAACTTCTGTTTGGGTTTCTGTGCATGGGAAAAAGACCATACAACTAAGATTGCTTCTTTTCTGACCAGATGAGATTCCATCATAAGGACTTCAGATAAATGAGGAGGCCAAAGTGGGCATTTTGGCTCCAGCAATTAAGCCTGAAATATCACTGTTGGCCTCAGTACATGTACATGCAACTCCTTGTGAATAAGACTTTTATTTTATTACTTATTTATTTATTTATTTAAAATTTGGGCCACATCCAGGTGTTTCTCCTGGCTATGCGCTCAGAAATTGCTCCTGGCTTGGGGGACCATATGGGACACCAGGGATCAAACTGAGTTCTGTCCTGGGTCATCTGTGTGCAAGGCAAACATCCTATCACTGTGCCACAGCTCTGGCCTCCAAGACATTTATTTTTAATTTGAGCTGATTTTTGTTCACTATTCTATCAGGATATGTAATCTGTATATTTCTAAATCATTTTAAAAACATTTTTGGAGGAGTCTAGGGACATATTTAGTGGCTGGGGAGCTAATACAGGAGATGAGACTCTTGCCTTGGCACTTATCAAACCCAGTTTGGTCTCTTGCACTGAAGGAGTGATCCTTGAGTTCATCCCTGAGCACAGCTGGATATTTACCCACCCAAAGATATAATTAAAAAGCCATATTGAGACATTTCTCTTTACCTTCTGGAACTCCTTACATAGCCAGATAAGAATTTATTTTTATTTTGTTTAGTTTGATTTTGAACCATACTTCGGTGACCCTCAGGGTTTACTTCTAGCTCTGTTAAGGAATCACTCCTGGCAGGCTAGGGGACCATATGGGATGCTGGGCACTGAACCAAGGGTAGCTGCATGCAAGGCAAATGCCCTATCAACTGTGCTATCACTCTGGCCCCAAGATAAGAATTTCATGGGAGACAACTTTTCCTTGTATTTTGAACTTTAACTCCGACTTTTGGAAGCAGGTAAGGAAAATAGAATGAGAAAGACGTTTGCTCCTTTAAGGAGATGGGCCCAATATTTAAAAACAGTCTATAGAAGATCATTTCATGTTTCAAGTAATACATTTTTCTCTCCTCCAGGGTCATTATTGCTCTGGCAAGATAAATGGCAAGTCTCTCTGGACAAACATCCGCATTAATTTCCCCAAGAATGGCTGGGCTGCGATTGGAACTCACTCCTTTGAATTTGCTCAGTTCGACAACTTTTATGTAAATGCCTCACAGTAACAATTCACAGAGCACCAGAGAACATGCTTCTTTCTTCTCGTTTTGGTTCAGAGATAATTCCATTTTTGATGGATCAATCTCGCAAGCCTTTTGGAGGCTGAAAATACCAAAGAAGAAATAAAGAGAATAAAATAATTTTGCTTGACCCTCTGGAAGATTTTTTTTAAAAACTCATTTCAAGGGAAACGGTGAATCTTTCACATTATCTAACGTGCCTCAAGTTTTGGTCAGGCCTCAAAACTTTGGTGTTAATGTGGAGATAGCACATTCCATTTTATTTGCAAATGATTATGCAGATGCAATCAGTGGATTATCGTGGAGAAAAGTTTACTAAGCTGACTATGTGCCTATATCGGCTGCTGATGTCTTCATCTGACAATAACGTTGCCTTAACACAAGACTGAACATTGTGATGCTTCTTTATGGACTTATTATAACAGAATATACTAATACACTAAAATGTAATTTTTCTTTTTTATTTATGATGATGCTTTTGAATTACAGATATGATGAGAAGAATGATTTGATGAAAACACTTGATAGTTATTTCTGCCGAAATAAATCTTAGCAGATTAATTGGCTTATCTGGATTTTTTTTTCAAGTTCATTCAGATCTAACTTCTAGTATAATGACCACAATACCTCTCTATTTATACTTTTCCAGGTGGCTGGAGGAAGACACTATGTCTAATAGACAATGCATGAAATAGTCCTAAAGCCAAAATTGAACCAGCTTTTTTTATGCCTCATTTTATTTCTTATGCCTCCGTAGTCTGGCTTCTCATGATTCATGATAACAGGATAAAATAGCCAGTGAAAATATTAATCTCCCTTAGATATGGATGGAAAGCTGAGTGGAGAGGTACTTGGCTTTTGCTAATTCATAGAATTGGGTCATCCTCCACCATTTTTGCATGACTGTATACCTTTTTGTTAAGATACATGTGCTTATTTTAAGTATAGGTGAGTAGATTTCTCATTCCAGCTCAGTTATTCTCATGAACATGGCAGATTCTGTAATTCTTTGTTTTTGGGTCATACCCAGCAGTGCTCAGGGGTTGCTCCTGGCTCTATACTCAGAAATCTCCCCTGGCAGGCTTGGGGGACCATATGGATGCCAGGATTCGAACCACTGTCCTTCTGCATGAAAGGCAAATGCCTTATCTCTTCGGCAAATTCTGTAATTCTTTATAATGATAATTTTCTTATTTCACTAAACTAATTATGTAATTTGGGATTTTCTAATTGTTTAAAGTGGTCTAAACTTGGTAGTACTAGTTTATACAAGAAGCAAGATCTTAAAATATATGACAATGAAAAATAATTTTTGCAGTTTTAGAGATTATATGACCTCACATATGCAAAGCAAGTATTCTGTTATTCAGCTAGAGTTCTTACCCAATAGATACTTTAATTTTTTATATGGTGCTGGTATTGAATGTAGGGCACCATACATGTAAGATAGGTATTCTACTCCTGAGCCACATTCCTGGCCCTGAGAAAGAAAACATTATATTGAAACTTGTCTAAGTGATTTCTAGTTTAGATACACACATTAAAATGCATTGGGGTTTTCCATTTACATGTAATACATTTTAAACTTAAAATATAAGCTTAATGTAAACTTTAAACTAACTGTAGATAGACTTCAGTGAATTTTGGTAAATGGATATATCTATAAAACAACACTTCTAGATACAAAGCATTTCCTTTGCCCCAGAAATTTTACTTTGTATCTGTGACTTCATTTCCTTTTACTCCCTGTTTTCTGATCTCAGGCATATATTAATCTAATTTTTATCACAATTGATAAGAAAGAAATCTTATCACTATCAATAAGTATTATTTGCTCCCAAACAAAATGGAACCACACTTAACATTTGTGAATAATAGTTTCATTTAGAGAAAAATACTCTTAATATTTGTCTATATTAATTGTTTTCTCATTTCAAATAGTATTAATATACTACAATTTGTACCCCAAATTTTGGGAGGTATTATAAATAAAGCTGCTATGAGCCTTTGTACACAAGTCGTTGTATGAATATAGCATTTGTATTTCTTTTCTTTGCTAAATTTGCTGAGGAGTAAATTGCTAGATTATTAAAAATAATATCTTTACTTAAGCACCATGATTACAAACATGATTGAAGTTGGATTTCACCAGTGCACATTTCCTGCCACAAATGTCCCCAGTTTCCCTTTCATCTTCCCTGATGCCCTCTCCTTCCTGTCTCTGGGGCATATATTTTTCTTCTCTCTTTCTTTGTCTTTTTTTTTCTTCAGACACTTTGATTTTTTGTACATTGCACATTTCCCACCACCAATGTCCTCCCACCCACCCTTCCCCATCTGCTTTTGGGTACAGGCATTTTATTTCTCTCTTTTTTTTTGACACTGTGGTCTGCATTATTGTTAATGAAGGGATGCCATACATGTCTCCTTTCAGCATCCAGTTCATGTCCAGAATGATTATTTCCAACTATCATTGTCATAGTAGACCCTTCTCTACTCTAACCACTCTGTTCTGTGTGTCAAGCTTCCTACCATGGATTGGTTCTCCTGATATTCATCTCTACTATCTCTGGATATTATTACCATTCTTTTAATTATATTCCACTGATGTGTGAGATTATTCTCATAAATTCCCTTTGAGTCATTTCACTCAGAATAATAGTCTTTGTGTCCATCCATGTAAAAACAAATTTCATGACTTCATTTTTCCTAGTAGTACTCCATTGTGTAGATATACCACAGTTTTTTCAGCCACTCATCTATTGTTGGGCACCCAGGTTGTTTCCAGATTCTGACTATTGAAAATAGTGCTGCAACAAATATAGAGAATACACATTTTAATAAGGAAATCCAACATATTATATTTACTAATATGGTACTGGAGAGATAGTACAGCAAGTAGGATGCTTACCTTGCACAAGGCCAACTTAGGAGTGATCCCAGCACCATATATTACCCCCTGAGCACAGGAGTAATTTTTTTTTTCCTGTTTTTTTCTTGAGCCAGCTCTAAGACCTGAGCTTTGCTGGGTGTAACACAAAAACAAACAAAAAACTTTTTGATGCCCTAAAAAAATCTTTATCTCAAGTTCACTAGATTTTCTGTATTGCTTTCTTCTAGAGGGGTTTCATTTTTTTTTTATTGTGGCCAAAGTGAATTACAAATCTTTTTTTTTTTTTTTTTTTGGTATTTGGGCCACACCCGGTGATGCTCAGGGATTACTCCTGGCTATCTTGCTTAGAAACAGCTTCTGGCAGGCACGGGGGACCATATGGGACACCGGGATTCGAACCAACCACCTTTGGTCCTGGATCGGCTGCTTGCAAGGCAAATGCCGCTGTCTATCTCTCCGGGCCCTGAATTACAAATCTTACACAGTGATATTTAAGGTACACAGTGACAATAAATGAGGGCCTTTTCATCACCAGTGTTGTCCTCCCTTCATCCCTGTTCTCAAGCATATATCCCTTATCTCCTTCCTTTATCCCCCAGAATGTTAGTGTAACTAAAAGCATATATGTTAACACTATTTAAACCATTGTTTTTTGCAGTTCCAGATATTTTTACTAATGGTCTCTTACAGGTTTATCATTTTAAACTTTTATCTTTATGTCTATGATTTTTTGTATGACATTTTTGCACATGATTAGAAGATTAAAATTTGTTCTTTATTTTGATTCTGTTTATTTTTTATTATGTCTATGTTTTGTAAATACTGCAGTGATCCCATTACTATAGTATAATAGTAACAGAAAAAAATGTGGACAAATTTGTTTAGAAACTATTTGGAAATTATAGGCCTTTTACATTTCCAGTTAAGTTAATTCATTAGGGCAGCATGAATGATGCAACATGCCAGCCTAACAACAGTTTGAAAACTGAATGTGAGAACCAGAGAGTATGTGTCCCTTAGAGCCAAGCTCAGAGTCCCAGAGAGCTTTTTATGCACACCCTCTATGATATACAGATTATAATCATATTTGCAATAATTAAGGTTTGTAATAAAACATAGCTACCATGATGGTTAATTTGTGTAGGTCAGCTTGGTAGGGCAGCAGTTTCCAGTTCTTGGATCAACCATTGGTCTAGAATGGTTCTGTGAAAGTTTGCTTTAAAAATATAGGGGCCGGAGAGATAGCATGGAGGTAGAGCATTTGTTTGCCTTTCATGCAGAAGGTCATTGTTTCAAATACCGGCATCCCATATGGTCCCCTGAGCCTGCCAGTAGCTATTTTTGAGCCTGGAGCCAGGACTAGGCCCTGAGCGCTGCTGGGTGTGACCCAAAAACCAAAAAAAGAAAAAATTATATGAAGGGCCAGAGCGATAGCACAGTGGTAGGCCATTTGCCTTGCATGCGGCTGACACAGAATGGATCTGGGTTCAATCCCCAGTGTCCCATCCCTGAGCCAGTAGCAATTTCTGAGCACATAGCCAGGAGTAACCCCTGAGCATCATCAGGTGTGGCCCAAACCCCCACTAACTTATATGATTATATTACATATATAATATATGATTCATAAAGCTGTTAATCATCTTTTTCAAGTGTACATTGTTCCTACTTCAATCCCACCATCAATGTCAGCATCCCCCACCAATATTTCTAGGTTTTTTCACCACTCCTACTTTCACCCTCACCTCCAACTTTCCATTTTTAGGTTTAATTATAATAGTTTGGTGTGATGCTATTTTTTCAAAGCGCTATTACTTATACTGTGACTTTTGTGGAGCATGTTCTCAGCTACCAGGTCTTCTATAAAAAGAAAAATTTTGGGAAGAGTGCCTATACTCACTCCAAAAAGCCCTGGTGATATTAGCTTCAATACTGTCCTACCTGAGTTTTGGTCAGATTGGTGTCTCTGAAGAGAATTTTAGAGGGGTGGTGAAGTGGGGCCATTGGCAAGATGGTGATTCTGGGTGATGGATGTAGTAGACCTCTGCTCCAAAGATTGTCAGCTTTCTGTTGAGTGGCTGATATCCATGAATTTTGATAGCTTAATTCACATCTTAATTCAAGAAAAGAGTGTGAGTCTATGGAGCTCGCCTGACACAATATGGCAATTGTGAGATGTTATATTTTTAAAAGATGAAACTAAGACTTTAAATTTCCTGTCATAAGGTTGGTGGTCCACCTTTTATGATAGTTTAGTTATGATCATATTTTTTCATTTTTTTCAAAGCACTATTACTGATACTGTGGCTTTTGTGGGGCATGTTCTCAGCTGTCAGGCCTCCTGGAAGAAAAGAAAGATTAGCTATGGTCTTAGTGATATGCAGCCTGATCTCCCTGAGAGAACAAGGGATCTGCCTGCAGACTGTCCTTAGATTTCACTATCAAATCTTCCCTAAGCCTTGGGGCTGCAAGTTTACCTTATGGAGTTTGAACTTGCTGCAAACCTCCACAATTGTGTGAGCCAACTCTTTAAAATACATCTCTGTAGGTTTATTCATCCCGGTGGTCCTATTTCTCTAGAGAACCATGACTAATCCTGAGGTTTTATCCTTGGAGTTCATCTTGGTATTAAGTAAAAGTCGATGAAAAAAATCTTACGTTTGGAGTACAGCTTTCCCTAAGACATTTTCCAGCAAAGCTGTAATTGTAAAACACAAAGATTTGGGGCTCTTTTACACAGAGGAAAGAAGAGTGCATGGGAAATCTTAAATTATCAGAAACATTTGTAGATGAAATGTGAGTGAAAAACATATACCTTATCTAAGTATTATGTGGTCCCCTGGTAGCACAAGAGTGTCAGAACTGTTGCTTTAAACCTGTAGAAAAATGCATGAGGCTTGCTGGTGTTGAAGCATTTTTTTGTTTTTTGTAAGAATTGGGATTTTGATGACAATGCATATTTGAAAATTCTTCATTTACGTATATCAGTACTTTCCACCTAATCCTTTTGTTTACTGCTATTTCACAATGGGAAGATGGAGGAAAAATGGCCTCTCCCTATTTAAAAAAACTAAACTAGAAAGACAACTGTGCCAGCTATTGACAGGGCTTTGTAAAATTTAACTAGAGTCATTTGCGAAGCTGAGAAATAAGGCATTTGGGCTGGGCACTTTGCCACTTAGAATAAAACTGGGATTCATTACCAAGAACAATGGTGAAAAGGAAGGTTGGGGCAGCCTCTACCACAGATCGTCTGTCTTTTCTCCAGTTCTTTAAAATCTCAGCTTGTGGGAAAGCCTTTTGTCTAGTTGTTTTCACTTCTACTTATGTCTGCTCTTAAAGTTGCAGACCTAAAGTGTCATTATTGGTAGGGGTAAGACAAACAAAAAAGAAATGCAGATAATATAAAAGCTGGCAAGGATCCAGAACAGCCTCTTGATTGTGCAGAAACTGGTTTTAATTAATTAATTCATTCATTTTTCACTAAGCCTGGCACTACTCATGGCTCACACTTGCTCTATGCTCAGAGATATCTCCTAGTGACCTGAGGAAACCATATGGGGAGCTGGGAATCCAACTTACAAGACTGCCTTGTGCAAAACACATACTCTTCCTGCTGTACTATCTTTCCAGTCCAAGAAACTTTAGTTTTTAAAATCCAGAGATGGTTCATAGCTACAGGGGAAATTCAAGTGCTTTGGGCAGACCTGTTGGTCACAGGAAATTGGACATCTCAGGCTCTATCTACACATGCCAAATCCCAAGTGAAGTCAAGATCAGAGTTATCCAGTCATTCTTTGTAATGCTGTTTCCTTTCACAAACTTTAACTGTACAAATACCATTTAAGAATGAACAAGTTCATGCACAGGCTTGCAAATCATTGCTACATTACTTTCTATAATTTCTGCCTTTAAAGGGTTGTTTCATTTCTTGGTTTTCTATCTTGAGTAGCAACAGCCAACATCGATTGAGTATTTGTCTTGTAAGCTCTAGAAAAAGGGATTAAATGCAGTTTTGTGTATCTCTGTATTTGTAGTGCTTAGCATAGTCCTTGAAGCATCACATCCACTATATTAAAAAAAATGGCTGCTGGGTTGAGTGTTCATGAAGAAGCAAAGGAGGTGCAAATCATTTCACAGAGGTCCATTCCACCATAGTAGCAATTCCATGAAGTTGGTCAGACTACTTAACAGTAAAATTTGAGACTGAATTCAAGGATACAAACCTGGTGAATGTCGGGATCTGAATGAGTCAATCTGATTCTATCCTGAATCACTAGAAAACCAGGAAACTTGGAAATTGTCATTAACATCTGTAAATGTAAAAATGGGAAAGTGCTGATGTGATATTCTGAACTAAATAGAGATAAGTAACTTAGCCTGACAAAAAGGAGCATCAGTAGGAAAAGACTGACTTGTTGAAGTAGTTCTACTTAGTTTAGTATTTGGGGAAGGTCACAGTGAGGTTGCATGTAGAATAGAGTGTATTAGAGGGTGAGAAACTGTCTTCTGAATCGCAGATTCAACTAGAAAATGCCACCTATCCTCTGGTGTTAGCAAGTACAGGTTATGGTTGCAACATTGAATTTTATTTCTAAACTTTAGTTTCACCATAGCAAACCTGAAAAAGAAATGACCACCTTGAATGGAGGAGCAGAGGAGCACAGAGAGCATTTGAACTGGCACTTCCTCTGTGCTGTCTGTGCTTCTGGTGCATTGCTCTTTTTAATTTTATTATTTTATTTTATTTTATTTTATTTTATTTTGGGCCACACCCAGTGATGCTCAGGGGTTACTCCTGGCTATGCACTTAGAAATTGCTCCTGGCTTGGGGGTCCATATGGGACACCGGGGGATCGAACCACAGTCCATCCTAGATCAACCGCGTGCAAAGCAAACACCCTACCACTGTGCTACTGCTCTGGCCCGTGGTGTTGCTTTTGTGTCTAGTTGAGGAAGAATGTCTGCACATTTTGCATGTCAATTTTTTTTCTCCATGTCCTGTATCTCTGAGGATCTCTTCATCTGAAATTTAAGTTACATTGGGTGGTGGGTGTGAGTCAGAGACCATTAGGTCACATATCTTTCAAAGTTTTGGGGTTTTCACCTCCCTTCTCATTTTTATAGCTTTTATTCACAATTTTAAGTGTCTCTTAGAATCATCAGAGACCTCAACCCCAGATGTCCTGATATCTCCTGATATCAGGTCTGAATGCATTGGTTTGGAGCATCATGAGGCTCCTGCTCAAACTACCATTGATTTTCTTTGCCTTCTACTTTTGCTGTGCTCTGATGGAGCTGGCACAGAGGTTCTGCTTGAACTGGCCAAATTCCCAAGGATGTCATAGACTGTTTCTTCCATGGACTAGAGAAGGCATGGAAAGGCAGGCTTCCATGCAAAGCATGGAGTGAGGTATGGAAAGTAATGGTATTTTTCACTCTTTATAAATGACAAGTTAATGAGTCATTAAGGAAAGAAAAATAAAGGTGAAGCAAGTATGAACTATAACAGTTTTATGGTTTTCTCTATCAATAAATCTGAGTGCAGATTATTTACTCACAAATGGAAAAATTGGGCTAAATGAAAGCTTTTATACTGAAAGGCTCTAATAAAATTGACTCAAGAAGAATTAAAGAAAAGAAAATGACCAATTATTGGGGAATAAATCGAGCCATTTGCCATAAAACATCAGGCACAAACAGTTTCCGGTTGGGTAATTTTAAATTATTGAGGATCAGATGCTTTTGAAGCTGTTAAAAAGTGTTCTAGAACAGAGAAAAAGAAGTAAAAGCTTCTGAATTATCTTTATGAAGCAGACACAATATTGGCATAAAATAATGGATGAAAGTAGCATTTCAAGCAATTAGTGAAGGAATTGAAACTTTCCTAAGAACATTGACAGGAAAAAAAAACCTCAAATTAAGCATGAGCAAAGGGAATCGAACAGTGCTTAGCTAATAAGATAGCAGCATGGCCAAGTGAAGTTCATTTTAACAAATCAAAGGCAGATCAATAGTAAAAATCTGCTAATGTAATTCTCAATTTTGATTAAGGAGGGGAACAGCTTGATTATTTCAGCAGTTGAAGCAAAGGCATTTGATGAAAGTCAAAATATTTTTGATAAAACAATGCAAATTGAAATAAATCATTTTAGGGAAATAGCCACAAATTATTTCCATTATATTTAATGATGGAATACAAACCCCCTTTTAGAACTAGAGATGCCCACAAGAATATCCACTATGATTTAGTAGATGCAACAAAAGAAATTTAGCACCAATAATTCTAAAACAGCAAGTCAGAGACTATTATTTCCATTTTACCTCTGAGAAAATAAAAATCCAATACTGCCTGAAAGTGGTAACAGAGTTAGATAAGAATCTGTACCCATGCTGATTTAGAGGTAATTAGGGGCTATTTCTAATTCTGCGTTTGGAAGTGACTTTTAACATTACTCTAAGGATGTGTGGTGTCAGGGACTGAACCATGCCAGGTAAGCACCGTACCATCTGTACTATCTTTCCAACCCTCTTTATAATAAAATAAATAAATATTGGAAGATAATTTATAATTATGGACTTTTTAAGGTGATTAATAAATTAATCCATATTCCAGTTAAAATTTCAGTAAGATAAACTTGAAAATGATTCTATATTTCTTTAGATTTTTAAGAATAGTCAGAAAAAGCCTGCAGATAAATATAATGAGGAAGAATACTTAATTTTTGAAAATTACCATGTTCACTATAATTTTAAGAAAGGATATAGAATAATAGTCAGCAAAGAAAAACTTGTAGACAAAACAAAAACATCTGACTGAAAAAAATTATAGGCAAAACATTACTCATCATTTGCATATCTCTATGCCATTTTCATGTGCAATGCAAAGCAGATTTCTAGCTAATTCTAATATACTTACTGTCTGTTTCTTTAAAGGAAAATTTTCTACCCCCTGGCATGGAATAAAGTCTGCATTCAAATGTTTATAGATGACATTTAAAACTCAAAGGGGCTATTTTATTATAGTTATTGTCTATAGTATGCAATAAATTATACTGGAAGATAAAATAAATTTAATAAATTTGGGGTAGAGAAGGTTAAATTTTCCAGAAATTAAACTTTTTCAGGGATGTTATAAACCAGGAAAGCTTTAAAATATAACTACAAACAGGAAATTATGTAAATTCTGCAAGGACACAAGAAACAATATTAAAGGATAAATGACAAATTTGGAGAAATCCTTGTAAAATGTTTTTAGCTTCATTTAACATTTAATGGTCAAGGTTCAGTTGTAGAATACAGAACTGACTTGGCTTCATTTAGCAGGAATTGATTTAATACACAGAGTTAAGTGGTTGAGGAATCATTGGAAAGGCCAAAGGAGGAGACTCCAAGGCTGCTTTCAAGGGCTCTGTCTCCTCTTGTGGTCTATTAGGCAAGGATCAGGGGAGCTGAAGTTGGAAATACAAGCTCCACTATGCCTTATGAACCCAATAACTCCAAACATGAATATCACATAGGTCTCCTGAACTGACCCAGTCTTTTATCAAGTTCCTAACATTGTGTCCCAGGGGTAGAATTACACTACATTTGAAATCTTAGCTGCAAGAGAGTCTGGAAGTCAGATTTGTTTGCTTGTTGAGTCACACCTGGTAGAACTTACTCTGTGATCTGTGATCAGAGATTACTCCTGGTGTTTGAGGGCCCATATGTGTAGGAATTATTCAAGGCAAGCACCTTGTATTACCTTATGCTACCTCTCAAGTCTCAGCCCCAGTGTGTGTTTGTGTGTGTGTGAGTGTTTGTGTGTGTCTATGTGTGTGTGTAAGTTTTCTAAAATAGGAGGGGAGGTTAAGGCAGTTGATAAAGTCAACTGTATACAGTTATAGTTCACTGTAAGAAGAGTTGTGAGAAGCTAACAGCAAAAGCAAGTGGCCTAATTTAATAAATAAAGAATAATACAGATATAAAATAAAATTTGTGAAAGGGTGAATTTTTCAGAAGACATTTTATATCAGCCAGATATAAAGAGGAGACATTCTAGTCCCTTTCAAAGATGTGAGGCCAGGTTTGACATCATCTAAACAAAACAAGATAATGATGGGAAACAAACACCATAATTTTATGTTATCTCTTGATTTCCATTTCCTCTGTCTTAGAATGTTTCCTGCCTCAGGTGCTATCTTATAGTTCAAATGCATTATTTTTTCTGTTCATCCAGGGTATTAGGAAGTCAGTGCTTATCAAAAGGCATATGCTTTGTTTCTTCTGCTACTTCAGATGTAAATATTTTCTCCATTGAGAATAACTAACCTGCAAAATAGTATATAAATCTAAGTTTGCACTGGGAGGAAGAGTAAAACAGCTCAGCAGAACTAACTCTTTGTTAGTCTCTTCCTATGAGTATCTCTGAACATAAGCCACTGAGAAATAAAGTTCTCTTTCACCAAAGCAGTAGTTTTATTTTAGTCAACACAGTTAACTCCATATGAGTTACCCTAAGAGATAAATAAAAAAGGAAAAGCTGTTCAACCTTACTGTAGTCAGGGGTTTCAACCAAAATCCCCTGCCTACTCCCACTTTAGTATTTGATAAAGACCTGGTATCAAGGTTATCTAGGAAAGTGACTCATGATACTACAAAGTCAAGAAGACCTTCAGAAAGGGCAGGCAACTCTCCAACTTACCAACGTCATTGAGGGGGAAATATTTGCATGGAAGTAGATAAACTCATGAATTTATGAGGCATATCAAAGCATGTACTGCCATCAGTTGCTGCTCATAACTGCAAAATATTGCACACGATCTAAATGCCTATCAAACAGGACCATGGGAATAAGTGAGGGAGCTTTTACTTTACAGAATGTCATACCTCTTGGGAGGGGAAAAGAGAGGCACTGCTTAGAGACAGTTACAATTAAATGTACAGGAATACCTGGGTTTGAACTAATTCTGCCTCTTACAAGCTGTGTGATCTGTGATAGTGGAACTTAACTAGATTCACCATTTTCAAAAGTAAAATGGTTGTAGTTGGCTTGGTAAAGCAGGATTTAATGTTCAAGAAAAATATGCTTTCACCTCTCTGCTCTACCCACCCTGTCACCCAAGTCAATGTCTCTCTTTAGTCAAGGTTAGTAAAGTTTGCTACAAGCACCTACATGGCACAGAAACTCACATTCTGCCTGTCTCACAAAGCAGGCATCAAGTTATCCGTGAAAGCCACTTGTTCTGAATGGTGTGGGAGAAGATTCCTGCCATTAATTTCTCAGTTTATCACAGACCCCAGTTGGAGCAAGGAATTGCTCGTTGTGAAAAAGGCAAGATAGTTCTCATCTCAGTGTAGGTGTTCTAGGTCCATTGCCTTCTCTCATAGAAAGAATTTCAGAAGAATGTGTAATAATGAATGAATTTTGCTTAAATGTGAGGAGAGAAACAGAGATGAGATGTATGTTCAAGAGAGCACATGGGTTTTCCAGAGAGAAAAAAATCTGAAAGAAAAGAAGATAGACATGTTATAAAGAGAACACAAGCTTGAAATAGCAATCCCAATGACTTTGGAGAGGGGAAGGAAGTTATGTATAATCCTTTCAAATGTTAGTGTTTTCTCTGAAATTCTCCGTATACATAAAAGTTAATTCAGACATCATCACAGAGAAAGCCTCTTGGTGTTGATGGTCCTTTCATATTCTCATCTGACATTGAAATTCTTCTGTAGATTCTTCTTTTCTGTGGGGTTCATCATTTTTTTTGGGTTGGACCTTGGATTTCTGCATCTGGATGGTGCCTCAGTTTCATCTCTCCAATATTTTTCAACATTTTTTGCATGTTGAAGGGATGTGACCTTCATACCTTTGGGCTACGTTAGGACTGGGAACTTTTCTTAAGTGTCTTCACTTCCCAAAAGTACATTACCAGGACCTACCTTACCTATTTTTCTGCAATAGGCTACAGTAAGGAAACTGAAATGGGCTGTAGCAATAGTATAGCAATTAGGGTGTTTACCTTGCAAGTGGCCATCCCAGGTTGGACTCACTGCACCCAATATGGTTCCCTGAGCAATGTCAGAAGTAATAACTGAAAGCAGAGCCAGGAAAAAATCCTGAGCATTGCCAGGATTGCAAACAAAGAAACAAAAAAGCAGAAACAGAAAATTAGCTTCTTTACCAGAGTTTAATGAGAAAGAATTAACTGAGCTAACATGATACCTCCACTTCCTTTTGAAGAACTATTGTTACTCAGAATTGATGGCATGACATTTTCAGTATTAAGCAAAGGCCCTAAAAGATCAAGTACATTTAACCCATTTTATATACAGAATAGTATACAATGATAGTGCATATACATAAATGACAAGTAACAGAATTTTTCAGAGGATGTTGAAGATAATAACACAGATCCTCTTTGAGTAGGTCTTAGGTGATTTTATCTTACTGCATGCCATACATATGTGTGTGTTTACACTGTTTACTGTTTACTTGTAGCATTTTAAAGTTACTTAGAAAAAATGAATGATCATCATTTATCATTTAATTTTACTTCTCTCATCATCATGATTAAAATAAGACACAGCCTGCAGCGTTAGACAGGGCCTCCAGATTCCTGTAGAGACACTAGGTGTATCAGCCTTGCTTGAAAACAAGGTGGACCACAGCATGATTCTAGGCTTTTGTGGCAAGAGTCAGACACTAGCTCCCATCACTACAGCAACCACAATGCAAAATTACAAAAGAAGTTTTCAGTGGAATAAAAGCACCTCTATTTATCATGAGAGTCATGAAAATAAGCAGTTTTTTCTTTAAAAAATGTTTTTGGTTAGTGATCTTCTTTCATGCATCATCAAAGCCCCAGATCAAGACTTCCAGCCCTTTGGCCACAGTTTCAAGAAGTGACAGTATGATGTATGAGTTGTCATAACAGTTCTTGTCATACACTTGCGCTGGGAAGGCACGCCTATTCTGACCACTTGAGGATTATGCTCTTTGTTAGATAGATATGTTTGACACAAGATATCTACATAAATGGAACAGTCTGCAGAACTGAATTGGCTAGCCTCTGGGTTATCAGAAAGATGTGCTGAAGGCTACCTCTGGAGAAAACCTTCACTTCTGCAGCTTTGATGAGTGAGGTTTCATTCATGCAGAGACCATGCTCATCTAGTGAGATTCCTTCTTAGTGGGAGACTTATAGTGTTACACCTGACATTTACCTTTTTAGAATTTCCACCAATTGATTGTACTTTGAGATCAGAATCAACTCTGAAAAAGTTGAATTCTTTTTCCCTTTCCAAATACCTTCAAATGGATAAAGTTCACTGTCTTGGTTATTTATTGTGTCTGATAGGAGATTTTGGGAGTTCTTAAGGAATAGAGGCATAAAGATAAGGCACTCTCTTATTCTCTTGTTGGAAAAAATAATCTCATGTCAACATTTTCCTCTGTCCTCCTGACCTGTCCTTTTTGATCTAGTTGTGCTTCAAAAATTAGGAGTACTGATATACCACGAAGAAAGATTCAGTTTGTATCAGCAGTTGCCAGTCTGCTGGTCCTTCCACTCTGGTGATTGAGTTGTTTTTATCACCTTCTTTACCCAGAGAATCCATAAATGAAGGGGGACATGTCCATCTCTGATCCCAAGTGTTTCCCCCCACTTGAGAATGTAGTGAATGTGGGCTGGACTGATAGCATAGTGGTAGGGCATTTGCCTTGCACACAGCCATCTCAGGACGGATCCAGGTTCAATCCCCAGCATCCCGTATGGTCACCCACGCCTGTCAGGGACGATTTCTGAGTGCAGAGCCAGGAGAAACCCCTGAGCACTTCCAGGTGTAGCTCAAAAACAAAAGCAAAGAAAACAAAACAAAAAAGAGAATATAGTGAATGTGATTCACTAAGGAAGTGGTGAATATAGGACTGGATACTTGCTGTGTCTGTCACCCAGGCAAGTGCAGCCACAGACTACTTGAGTTTTTTTCTGATGCTGTGAGCTGCTTAGAGATGAATCATCTTCTTTTACCAACTGAGATGCCCCTGCCTTTTTCTGCTTGGTATTTTGATGTTCTCTTCCAGTTTAGTTTTGAGTCATTACGGGATGTAGCAGCTTGGTGTTTTGTATGAGGTTATCTCTACCTAGAATCATCCACAAAGTCTTCCAGCTGAAGCACAAAGATGCTCCACACCCCCCTATTTTCCCCTATTCAGAGTGTCCTCTCCTTGTTGCTTGTAGCAATTCAGCCCCTGAAGAGGTTGACTGATGGTGGGATGGAGGATGAGGCCTTTTTCTTCCAGCTCGGAGCACGTGTCTGCCACCCTGTCTAGCCCACGGTTCTGAGGTGAAACGGTGGGTAAACAGCTCGCAGACTGTCAGGCTTGTGGAAATATTCGCTTTATTCGAGGACAAAACTGAAGCCCAAAGACTCAGCTTCCGTTCCAGCCAAAAAGCCCAGGCCTTCCACAGACCCTTGTTTTTATACCCCAGAGTCAGGTACCACCCAATGGTGGGATCAGATACCAACCAATGGTGGAAGCAGAGTCAGGTCCTACCCTAGGGTGGGGGCAGAATGCCAGGTCACACCCTAGGGTAGGGCACAATCACCAATCAGTTTAGGGTGAGTAACATAGTAATCCCCCAAAATATTTACATACACAACAGTTGCTTAGCTCCCTTCATTGAATAGTACTGGAACAAAGAAGGGAAATAATCTACAGAGACTGCTTGTGTGCACCATTGGTAAAGACAATATTTCTTTTCTTTTTTACAACCCTTGATGCTCAAGGGTTGCTCCTGACTTTTCACTCGGAAATCGCTCCTGGCCCTGGCGGACCAGGGGATCAAATCTTGGTCTGTCTTAGGTTAGCCACATGCAAGGCAAAAGCCCTACTGCTGCACCAACACTATGACCCCCAGTAGAGACAATATTTCTTAAGCGAGAGTAACTCTTTGGTTCCTATCCCTTAAATAAGATATAGGAGGACCTCAGTTCTACAGAAGGATCCTGAGACATCCTTATCATGGCAATTTCATTCCTGACTCCTAGTTTTGGGAGTATGTGACAGAAACAGCCTGGTGAAGCTGACTGTAATAACTTGTGGGCATGTCAGTCCTGTGGTTCTAGGGCATGGTTCAAAAGGGGTGACTGTCTCCTAAAGGGAAGTTTTCTGTGGATAGAGATTCTCTCTGAAGTCTCCTACTGAGGAAGAAAGGCAAAGTACACTCCAACAGGACTCTCCCTCACAGAATTCACAATGTGTTCTTGTGTGTCTGCTTTGAAGAAAGAAGGGAGCTGTTGTCCAATCCAACTCACCTGGAAAATCAGAGAAATCAACAGAAATCAGATGGAAATTAGCAGAATAATGCTTTGTGCTCCCTTTCCCCCATTATCCCACTCAAAATCCATAGCAATAGAAACAGAGAGTGTGGAAGCCTCAGGACCCCCAAACAAAGCTTGTTATAGAAAAAGTTTGAAATCAAACCTGAGTTTGAAGAGATAAAATGAAGAATGGATTTTTCAAAACTGGAATTACATTGTTTGGGGAATGAAACAGAAAGGAAAGTGGGTTGAAATAGAACTAAACCCCCCTTTTTTGCAGCAAAAAGTTTGTGGAGCATATTCTTTGAGAGGAAGGAAATTCTTGTGGATAAGGAAAACAGTTCTCTGTTTTACAACTGATGAGTGAGACTTTCTGAGAACAATCTGTCTTGAGTGTACTTTTAAAGCAATGGAGGAGTCCATCGGATTGTACCACATGTGGTTGCTGGGAACTAGAGGCATTTTACTATGTTTGGAAAGCCACCTGGAATCACAAGATCTAGTGAATGTAATTGAGAAGAAGATGCTTGTCCTTTAGTGTAGGATTGGAGCATAGTTAATGAACAGGCTTCACAGGAATGGTGTTCTTTTTTTGTCCAAAGGAAGAAGATTCATTAGATCATAAAATCAAGTCACCATATGAAGGTGACATGTCCCTTCAACCAGAAAATCATAATGGATCAGATAAATGCTGAATGCCAATTAGGTCATAAAAAACATTAATTAGTTAATTAGCCCTGTGTCTCACTCTTTGTGCTTCTTTGTAAAATCTATAACAAGTACATAAATAGAGGTTTAATTTTGTTTATTGACTGTGTCTTCCACTAGCTTATAAACTTCCAAGAATGCAGCAATGTCTGTTGGGCCCATCATTATCAGCCAAAGAATGTGCAAATTATAGGCATTTCATTGATTTTTTACTAAATGTATGAATATATGAAGCCTTAGTGGTAATCCTTAAAATATGTTCTTCAACTGCTAGAACCACAAAGAAAGCCTTCATCATAAGCTCCATTCCTTCAGCTGCACAGCCACCAAGATCTCTAGATACAGAGGACTGATTTTACCATCCATGACGAAGCAGAAGTCTTCTATACACCACGAAAGCACCGAGGGGAGAGTAAATGATCATGCAAGGAGTCTATACTTAATCCCATGACAGTATAGGCCAAGGGAATTCCCTCTATAATATCCCCAATAATTACTGTGCCTATGCAGGGGGAAAAAGAAAAAAAAGCACAAAATAATCATTTTTCCACATATATATTTATTGATTGATTGAGTGTTTTTTTTGACGTCTTTATTTTGGAATAGCTTTGAAGTTGATGTCTCCTTTTCTATTTTTTTTTTTTTTTGGTTTTTGGGCCACACCCAGCGGTGCTCAGGGGTTACTCCTGGCTGTCTGCTCAGAAGTAGCTCCTGGCAGGCATGGGGGACCATATGGGACACCGGGATTCGAACCAACCACCTTTGGTCCTGGATTGGCTGCTTGCAAGGCAAACGCCGCTGTGCTATCTCTCTGGGCCCTCCTTTTCTATTTTTATATTATTTTATCTTATCTTTCTCCTTCCTTTTGCACTCCGGCATGATTTGAATTCAGAACCGAGACTATTGTGTGGTGCTTCTCTTTATTGCTATAGGGCTCACTAGATATTTAATTTGACATTTATTTTTGTATTGTTATGGTGTTTCAATTACCTTTTTCATGTCCTCTCTCAAACTGAGGCAGATAGCCACTAGAAGGACTACACCCATTTTCAGCATATTTTATTTATTTATTTATTTATTTTTAATTTTTTTTTTTTGCTTAATCTTTACCCCATTCTATTGCCTTTCTTTCCCTCAAACAAAACCACATAACTCGATTTATCTAGCTTAGCCTCTCAAATAGAGGGAGAAACAAGGGAGGGCACCAGGACCAAACAGATGTATGATCACTAATAGTAAGCTAGACAAAGAGGGGACCACCTACTCTAGCAGCCTGGGTGGTGATTGTGGGGGATATGGGTTGCAGAAAGGGAACGGGGAAGGGGGAGGAGGAATGGGGAAGGGGGGAGGACAAATTTGGTGGTGGGTATTCCCCTGATTCAATGTTAATATGTACCTAAAATACTAATGTGAAAGATATGTAAGCCATTATGATCAAAATAAAAATTTAAAAAAATATGTTCTTTAAATTGCTAGTTTGCTTGCTTGCTTTATGTACTGACCTCAACAGGATGTAACCCCAAATAAAGCCATGTTTTCTTTTTAAGTAATCACATATTATGGCCCACACTGTCTTGACTATGGAAATCTCCCCACGGGGATTATGGTGCTGTCTGAGGGATTGCCTCTTAATGGTATATGAGAATTTCCCATGGTTCTCTCTGTTGCTCCCAGGTTCCCTTTGCATTTTTCAATATTGTTGCCCCAGTTCCCAGCAACTCTAAAATGGTGTCTCTGTAGTGAACATAAGTTCCTGTGCTGCTGTCCCTCACTAGCCCCCCAGTGGGTTTTAGGGAATGGGGCATGGACCATTTTCCTGATTGGTTCTCTTATCTTTACCTGAGTTGAGCTCTTCTAATTCTTACTAGGCAAGTAGAGATGCCCAAACTTCAAAGAATAACTTAAATTATCTCTGATGTCACAATCTACTAATTGCTATTCAGATATGTCTTCAAGTGAGCCTTTTCAAAGCTATTTCCCTGCTGATTTCTTGGCCAGCTACTTCCTTATTTAGGAGACCTTAAATAGCTCCATCTTCAGGGTCCAGCACAAGCTTCTGTCACCTTCCTTTCCCACATAAAGAGTTTTACTTTTACTTTTCTTTAACTTAATACCCACCTCTGTCCCTGCTGAAAGACAAATCATTACTTTGCATAATAATTTGCATTATTCAGTGAAATAATTTGGACCAACCACATTCTTCAGGTTGTCTGTTGTGCCACAGGGGTACAGTAGGAGCCTGGCTACAGGCCTCATCCTAGACTTTGCAGATCATGGGTCTCTGTTGTAAAATGACCACTTAGAATTGTCATTTTAACAT
The DNA here is from genome assembly GCF_024139225.1 of Suncus etruscus. Classification (NCBI taxonomy): domain Eukaryota; kingdom Metazoa; phylum Chordata; class Mammalia; order Eulipotyphla; family Soricidae; genus Suncus; species Suncus etruscus. The sequence goes on along the minus strand of NC_064850.1, from coordinate 32,258,892 downwards.
GGAAGCTGTGGCAGATAGGATGGAAAAAAATGGGCATGGTTGTCTTCCAAGAGAACTTTATTGACAAAACAGGTGGCTTGTGGTTTGCCACCTCCTGCTCTAGACAATAAAGCAGGTATATTATCTGGCAGCTATGATTAAGTGCTAAGAAAAAAATAAGGCATGGTGAATAACAGAGGACAGATCATGTAGGGATTTATGCTGAGTAAGATTGGAAATCCTTGGGGTGTTTGGATAGGGAAATGATATGAATTCCAGAAACTATGACTGCTCCATGGACCACACTGCAGAAAGGGTGGAATTTTGTAAACCAGTGGGGAATTAATTGCTGTTATTCAGATGCAAGATGATGGTGATTGATAGCAGGAGAGGAGTGGTGAGGTGTTAATGAGTGTCTGGATTCTCCATAGTTTTAGATGGTAGAACCAATAGCGTTTTACTATTGCATGAAAAAGAGGACAGTTCAAAGATGACTTTAAATTTTTAGCTGAGGAAATGTAAGAATGAATTTACCATGCTCAGCAGGTCCTGAAATAGCATAATTTTATCCACTGATTTTGTCACAACACTGATGGGAAAAACAACTAACTGTAAGTCAATATTGAGCAGAAGGATGAAGCATTAGGAGGAACTGGTATACATTGTTTGCTTAAGCAGAACTTTGCAAGTACTATCAATGACAAAGTTAGTGAACTTACAGTTCTGAGATCAACTAGAAAGGAGAAGTGGCTGATGTGGTGGGAGAGAGGCAAAGGCAAAGGTCATAGTCAAGATGTTATCAGCTGGTGAGGTGAAGCAGAGGACTATTTTGAGTTTCCCCTTGGGTTGTGCATTTTGTTTACCTCTCTGCTTCCCTAATACTGTTTTCATTGAACTCTCACGGTAGCACTTGCTCCTGCTCACCTTAGTGCCAAACAGGTTTTCATTGTGACTTGGCAACTTGACAGGAAAATGCTTTCTTAAAATGCTCAAAATTCTTAGCTAAGGTGCCTTCGGTATACTGAGAAAGGAAACCAGAAGATATGTAGAATAATTTTTGGAATAAAGATGACATTTCTCTGGTAAAAATATGGGTACATCATATATTACCCTCTTCTGACTCCCTCTACCTCTTTTGCGGGATAAAACGAAGTGTCCTGATCAGCTCAGTAGCTTTATTCTTTAGGTTACAAATGCATCTACTTTGAGTGATGCTGGAAGAATTCTGGCTTTTACATGGAGGGAAAGGTATTGAGTGGGAGGTGAGTGTGAGCTCAGTAGCAAATGCAGATAAGTAAATGCAGATGGGTAGGCAAAGGTAAAAGACATGGATGGCTCAGGGACTCTAAGAGTTGTGGAAGACCAGCTCAGAGCTAGAGCTAAGGCCTCAGGGATTTTAGTTGTTTTTGTTTTGTGGAACATCATCTTGAGTGTCTTTGACCTAGAGTTAGCTTATGTTTAAGGTCAGAAATCCAGAAAAATTACTTCCCTCCTTTCTCTTTTTAAAAATTTTGTTCTTTTTCTTTTTGCCACAGTAAATATGACACCTGGCACTCCAATCTCACATCTGCTCATGCCTTTGTTCTATTTTTGCTTACTCTGTTTAGTGTGAATGTTTGGCATGATTTGGAAGTTTGGAAGTGACACTCCAGCTGTCCCCTCCATGCCCACTGATACTGAATTATCCTTCAATCTCTCCTGCTTGGCATGACTTTCTTTAGTTTTTGCTAAACAAGTTGTCAGTAGACCTCTGTTTTGACACTATCATGTACTTGTAAACTCTCTTCCACAATCTTCTTGGATTATCAAACATCTGTCTTCAAGACTTCAAATTTTCAGGTTGGTGGACTACCAGATGTCCCTGAATAGAGATGAGAGCAATAGGATTGATTAATCCCTAGGATGGTTTAAATTTCCAGTCAAGGACTATTCAGATACACCTCGTATTTAACGTATCTCATGCCAGGAAAGCCCTTTAGGTTTTGGGATACATCAGCGGAGTAGTTTTGAAGTAATTTAGTGCTTTGTTTTTATTGTTCCTGGGCTTTATCACATATAGAATACAGCAGCTGTTTATTGTTCTGGCTATCAGGCAGTTATTCACAACAAAGTAGAGAGGGGAGAAAAATGGAAGTAGGAGAAGAAAGTGGATTTTACACTTTGGCTTCAAGAATTATTTTTCAGGAAAGGGGGCTATTTTAAGAGTGTATCTTGAGGGGCCAGTGAGGTGGCGCTAGAGGTAAGGTGTCTGCCTTGCAAGCGCTAGCCAAGGAAGGACCGTGGTTCAATCCTCCAGCATCCCATATGGACCCCCCAAGCTAGGGGCAATTTATGAGCACTTAGCTAGGACTAACCCCTGAGCATCAAATGGGTTGGCCTGAAAAAAACAAAAAACAAACAAACAAAAAAAAGAGTGTATCTTGAGAAGTCATTTGACAAGTGAATTGGGAAATTCTGGGACTTTAAGGCATTAATAAGGCCAAAGAAAATTCAGAGGCCCATGGAGTCTGTTATGCCTTTATGTTATTAATCATGGCTCACCAGAGAAACTAAACCAATAGTCTGTTCACATATGTTATATATGTATGTATATCTGTGGTTTTTTTTCTTTCTCTATCTTTATATCTCTTTCAATCTCTGCCTCTGTCTCTATAAAGAAAGTTGTAAGAAATTGACTCATGACTACAAAGACTGGCTCACCAGAGAAACTAAATCAATAGTCTGTTCACATATGTTATATATGTATATATATCTGTGTTTTTTTCCCTTTATCTCTATATCTCTTTCAATTTCTGCCTCTGTCTCTATAAAGAAAGTTGTAAGAAATTAACTCATGACTACAAAGACTGAAAAATGAGTTTCAGGAGACCCAACAGGGTATAATTTGAAGCCCAGAGTCATAGAGCCTACTTGCTTGGATTCTAGTCCAGGTCAGAGACATGAACCAGGAACACCAAAGGCAGAAGATCATTGTCTTAGATTAAATTATCTGGCACATTGTTTTACTTTTTCTCCACTTCTTTGCTTGTTATTTTATGTTCTACTTGTTCAGACTTTGCAGTTTGTTTGGTGCCTACCTCTAGTGGGAAAGGTATTATGCTCAGTCTATAGATTTAGAGTTAATCTCTTCAGGAAACACCTTCACAGACCAATCCAAAATAATGGTTAGCTAAATACCTGATATCTCATGAAACAACTAAGTTGACATATGAGTGTAGTTATCACAGTGACATTGTTTAAAAGGGAATGAAGGAATATATTTTATGTTGGAGATGAATGCTCAGTCTGAAATGGATACAATTTTATAACATAACTCTCTTTTTGTGGAAATCTTTAGACAAGTGTATTGTGTACATAATGTTTTTCTTTTTTAAGTGGTGTGCTTATATGAGTGCACATCTGCATGGGCACACATGTGTGGATGACCATGTAAGAGTGTATGTATTTGTGTGAAGAGAGAGAAAAAGAGAGATTATAAAATGTGGAAGAAACTAAGATAGCATAGAGGGCAGGATATTTGCTTTTACATATCCAACTTGTATTCAATTGATTCAATCACATATGGGCCCCTGACCCTGTCAGGATTGATCCCTGAGCATGATCTAAGAATGGACCCTAAGTATAAATAGGTGTGGATCTCAAACCCAAAACAAATTATAACTCCTAATATTTTCTTGTGGAGAAATACTATAGTGGAGAATAGGGGTTTGATGAAAATTCAATCTAAAAATTAAAAAATTTCCAGAAATCAGAGGACCTAAAAAGGTATAAATAATCATAAAAAGTGAAGTCAAAGTTTCAGCTATTCTTGTCTAGATTATAGGGGAACACTGCGACACCAACAATATCTTCTGGAGATTTTATTAGCCTATTAAAATAAAAAGCCTCAGGATACTGATTCATATTCTAACCTAGATGCTATTCATTTCCAAGAAGCCAAATCATCTACATTCTTCCTTGACCTTTCTTGTTCTCTCCAGTTGCTATCTTATGATGACTTCTATTTCCTTTTTGTCAGGGCGGCACTCTGGCACATTTTATCAGTTGCAACTGTTAGGGATGATGGCGGAATATTACGCAGTGGCTTGGGCTTAGGTTCTTTCAGTTGTAGTTTTATTTGGGGGACCTAAAAATAGAATCCCAATGGCAACTTGTTTACATAGAAATCCTAGCATATCAGTTGTATAAGATGAATTATATTCCAATCAAGTTTCTAAGCTGCTAGATTATAAAACACAAGTGCAGCACTTCGCTGACATCTCAAATTAGGCTTTGCAGATGTGTATTAATCTCTAGCATCACTGGTTACTCTTCAGAGCAGGCCACCTTGCCTTCTGTATTTTTGTGGTGACATGGCATCCTTAGTTGTGTCAGTCATTGAACTGGAATCATCAGATGATAATAAGGTTGGAAATGTATTAGCAAGAAATTATAAAAGTTGTACTTTTAGCGTAAAAATAAAGGTGCAGCAAACTTAAAACCCCCAGGGAAGCTATCATAATCACTTAAGATGATTTTAATAAGGATCACACAGTGCATTTACCTTAAGTCCATTTTAGAGTTAGGCAAAGTGAAAAGTGTCATCTTCTCTTTAAGTATTTCCCATTAATACAAATTACCCAATATAAAATATTTGGGCATGATTGCACTACTAAGTGAAACAAAAAACTTTACCCAACTTTTATGTCACTAGTACTCCTTATGTGTTTGATTCTGCTAGGAATGATTCATTTAGCATAAGAGAGTCTCTCAATGATCTCTAAAGAGCAAGTATAAGTCCCTCTTACTTATGTCTTCTGCTATTTTTCTGTTCTTGGGCCACCACTTCCCTTCTGTGGTCTGTGGGTTCTTGAGATTACAAATCTTGTGATTAGAAGATTAGAAATTGAAGTTCTACTCCCTCTTATCTCAAGAAGGGGAAGGAAACTAGAAGCAACTACCAATGATAATGATTTAATCAATGATATGTATATGATGAATCCTTTATAAAACTTTTAAAATATAGGCTTTAAAAGCTTCTGGTTTGATGAAGTATTTTGAAAAGAATGGCACCTTTTGAGAGAGTATGGGAGATCTTTGCCCTTTTTCCTGTTTATTGATACATATCTTTTAGGATATTTTGTAAAAAAAAATAGATAATCTAGATTATACACTGGTTTCCTGAATTCTGTGAGTCACTCAAGCTATTTACTCAACTCAAGGATGAGGTTATGGGAACCTCTGATCTATAGCAAGTCAGAGGTACAAGTGATAATGCTAAGTTGTGAAAGACATCTGAAGTGGATGGCAGTCTTCTAGAACTTAGAACTTAACCTGAGGACTTTGATGCTATCTCCTGGTAGACAGAATTGAGTTGAATTTCAAGACAGCTGGTGTCTGAGAATGTGACTCTGTAGGAAAATCTGTTATGTTTGTACTAGAACTGTAAACTCTGCTTCTGCTTCTTTAATTCTATCAAGGACTTTTAACCCTATGAAACCAGTGATTTTCCAGCTAAACAGATGGAAAAATAGAGGCAGAATGAGATGGTGTAAGTGGCCAGCTGGCACCTTGTGGGGGCTTCCCATATCCTCAGGAATTCCCAAGCTGAGAATCATGGAACCCCAAGGGACATCCAATCTGGATGCCTCTGGGAGCCATGTTAACAGGCTTAGTAAAGGACTTGTTTCATGTTAAAATTGCTGACTGAGAAACTGTAGTCTGGTGCAGTCACAGCAAATATGTTGTATCTCAACTGTTATAGCAGGTGCTCATTCATCATTTCAGGACTGCAGGAGGGAAAAGGACATAGACCAAGAAGCACTTAGGTTGTGTTGGGGATACAGTGAAATTCAGTGATTTGTCCACACTCAGTTCTGCTTTCTGCAAATGGGATTTTTAGTTAGTGCAGTTCTAATTGGTGGAAAGTTTGTCAAGCAGTGATTGGTCAAATTTTAATCTTGAATAGGGGCGCTGTGTGTGTGTGTGTGTGTGTGTGTATGTGTGTGTGTGTTTGCTTGTGCTCCCACTAGAAGAGCACGTATGGATATGGGTGTGTGTATTCTAGGCATGGCCAAACAGACTGATTGCACCTGGATATGCCTGGGACCTGACCTTCAACAGCTTTCTGATCTGTTTATTTGCTTATGTTTTTAACCTGAATTCAGGATGGTGCTGTGTTTGTTTTTCTTGTTCATATTATTTATCACAATTAAATATCAAAGCTTGCTTTTCCTGCTGAGTGAATTGGGATACTGCAGAGCAAACAGATGAAACTGCACCAGTGCTTTAGCAGCTTGTGTTCTCAGAAGTTTTCTCTTTGTGTGGGTTGCCTCTAAGAACACAGCACCCCGGTGCATGGTTGGAAAACAGATCTACATTGGGGGATTCCTGAGAGCCTGGGGGGGGAGCCATAGATAATGGACTTTTTAGATAGTAATTTGTGGAGGGTAAGCCCTCTTGGCTGCTATTCTGCAGTAATGATCTAGTTGACCAAATTGTTTTGATAAATCCTATTTTGGACTTGCATTGTTTCAATTCACAGAAGATATGGCACATACTCCTAGGCATATTGGATTTTACTCTGTTCTTTTGCTTAAAAAACAGTTTTTGCTTTTATTGGACCACATCTTGTGATTCTGAGGAATTAAACCTAGCTAGGCTGCAGGAATCACATGTGGCACCAGAATCCAATTCAGGGCAGTTGCACATATGGCAAGTACCTTCCCTGTTGTACTATGGCTCTGGATCCACATATTATATATTAAAAATACTGCTTTTTAGATCCATTGCACTGGTGAATATAGACTGTGAAAAATTGAAAGAAAAACTGGAATCAACAGGCTAATCTGGAGTTTTTAATGATAGGGTCTGTTAGATTACATCTTATTTTACCTAAAACAAACATCATCCCTGATTCCATTGTATGTTTGTTTACAACTTGGATTTACCCCAAAAGAGAGATAGTCTGACTTATAAACCTGGGTGGGATTGGCTCAGGATAGCCTAAGCTATCTGTCCTTGCACTGTTCTTACTGTCCCACCCAGGGCAGTACTCAATAAAAACATCAGTTCTGGTACGCAGATGCGAGGGGGAGATATGAGGTAAAAGTCACCCTCAGCCTGATTTGGATTATTTCATGCAGGACCCTGATTAAAACCCCTTTACTTGGGGTTGGAGATATGGCTCATTGGGTGATTTTACAGGAGTCTGCCCAGATTGAATAAATACGCCAAACCTACTAGAATTTTGAGTCTCCTGGGATATGCCGATGAGTGAGGCTAATTTACATGTTGAGATCACTGTCTTCCCTGGAGAAAAGACATCTTTAGCTGAAATTTCATATTTTGCTTAGAACATTGCCCACTTTTTTCTGAACCTCCAATTCTGTGCAAGTTCCAGCTAGCATTCCTTTCTATTGGCTAGATGTCATTTTGACCAATTCAAGAATCTTTGCAGAAAGTTAATTCAATTTCTAAAATTGTGAGTTTGTTTCCAAAACATGTGAGGGTTTTTAAAATATGTATAAGTAAAATGTAAAACTAAGTATTGTGTGTTGTATTTATTTAGAAATGCATACTTGTACTTTATAAAATCATATTTATAACTATTGCTATGTCTTAAGCAAATATCAAAATATACGTTTAAGACATAAATATGGAGTCAAATGTGAATTTGTAAGAATAGTGGGAAATTGGTAATATTTAAATGTTCTAGAACAGAGACACAGCTGAAGAAGTGATGTAGCACAAGAAACAGAGGCATCATGCTGTTGATGCCCTGTTTGTTATTAGGATCCCCATTTTACAACCCATTTTACAACCCCTTCACAGTTCAGCCATGAATTTCTTCACTTCTTTGTATTTCTCAGTAAACATAGAAAGACTTCCTATCCTTTAGTCATCTACAGCAATACACACACACACACACACACACACACACACACACACACACACACCCCACCACCACCACCACCACTACCACCACCACCACCACCACCACCACCACCACCAAACTGTAAAAGTCACAGTGAGAAAGCAATGCAGAATACATAGTGAGCTCCATGGTAGCCATAAAAATTCACCCAGTAATAGCTAGTGATATAACCTCTCTAATAAGAATGTTAGAGAGGAAATTTTTGAAGATGTATAAGAATCTAAAAAAAAGATCAAAAAACTAAAACCAATAAAATACAAGAGGGTATGAGAGCAGAAATGAGGAAACAACTAAGCAGAAATGGCAGAACTAAAGTTTGGTAGGTAAAATTAAAAAAAAAATCCTCTTTGGAAGGTCTCAGCAGTAGTGACAATAGCTGAGGATAAAATCAGTGAGCTCCAAGATGAGAGAGATACAGAAAACTTCCAGACAACAGCAGAAAATGGAAAAAAAAAAGTCTCAAAAGAAATGAACAGCAGAAAGGAGAACTCTGGGATGAATTCAAGTTACAACTTAAGACTTTGGAAATTCTGATGTAGAAGCAATAGTTAAATAAATTATTCCTGAGAAGTTTTCAGAGTTGGAGAGCTCATACATCCAGATTCAGAAGGCCTAAAAGGTACTAGGAAAGAGACCCAAATAGAAAAGATTTTCCCACACATTCTAATAAGAATGACAAAAGCCATAGTTAGAATACTTGAAGCAGAAGATCAACAAAGGAAATCATGAACAGTGGGTGTCCTTAAGTTTGGGGGTAGGGGTGGGAACACTGGTGGAAGAGAGTTGCTAAATGGCTATTTTAATCTCCAAAAAAGCCAAATATACCCTCTTTTCTTGTTGAGGGCATTCTCCATAATGGACCACATGCTGAGTCACAAAGCAGTCCCCTTAAAATCAAAAGAATAAAAGTCATACCAACTCTCTTCTCAGATCATGATGCACTGTAAATACTAGCTAATTATAAACAGAAATAGAGAAATACCTCATAAATCTAAAATTTAACAACAGGTCATTATTGAACAACCAGTGACTCATAGAGGGAATGAGAGAAGAAATCAAAAGATTCTTAGGATTAAATGAGAATTAGAACACAAGCTACCAAAATTTGTGGGGCACAGTAAAAGAGCTGTTATGAAGAAAGTTCATACATAGCTGTGCAAGCATTCATCAGGAGAGAAGAAAGAGCCCACATCATAACTTAATTGCATAACTTAAGAAACTGGAAAGTGACCAAGAGAAAGAGCCCAAAGAAAACAGGAAGAAGGAAATAAAACTTAGAAAAGTAATTAATGAAATGGAATTTGAAAACAATCCAAACAATTAATACATCCAAAAGCTGGTTCTTTCAAAAGTGAACAAGACTAATAACCCACTAGCAAGACTCACAAAGAGAGAAAGAGAAATCTAATAATCCTAAAATTAGAAATGAAAAAGGGGAAATATCATAAAAGATACTTCAGAAATTTAAAGGATCATGAGAGATTACTTTGAAATTTATATGCTACCAAACAAGAGAACCTAGAAGAGATGAAATATTCTTGAACTTCTACAACCTTTCAAGGCTGGATCTAGACAATATGGAATACCTGATCAGAATTATTGCTACTGAAATAATCAATATGGTAATCAAAAGTTTCCCCACAAACAAAAGTCCAGGCCCACTAGTAAAATCTCTCAAACTTTTACTGAAGATCTACTGTGAATTCTTTTCAGGCTCTTTCAAGAAATTGAAGAAACAGAAACACTCCCTAACACTTTCTATGATGGAAACATTACCCCAATACCAAAAGCAGACAGAGACCACACACAAAAGTAGAACTGTAGACCAATATCACTGATGAACATAGATGTAGAGATCCTAAACAAGATAATAGCAAATAGAATCCAACAACTTATCAAAAGATCAAATGTCACGATCAAGTGGTATTTATCCATGGGATGTAAGGATAATTTAATATATGCAAGTCAATCAATGTAAAACACTGAATCAAAAATTATATAATCAGATCAATAGATGCAGAGAAAGTATCCAACAAGATCCAGCACGCATTAATGATAAAAATTAAAATAAGATGGGAATTGAAGGAAGCATTCTTAACATAGTCAAAGCCATTTAACCACAAGTCCAGCACTAACATTATTTTCATAGGGAAAAAAATAAATCAAAGCTTTTCTTCTAAGATCAGGTACAAGAGAAGTCTGCCCACTTTCACCACTTCTATTCAATATTGTATTAAAAATAGTTGTCACAGCAATTAGACAAAATAAAGAGCTCAAGGGTATCTAGATAGAAAAGGACGAAGTCAAGTTTTTATTATTTTTAGATGATATTATACTGTGGAAAATCCAAAAGAATCTATAAAATAGCACCTAGGATTTGTATAAATTTATATAGGTAAAGTGACAGACTACAAAAATTAATGCCAAAAGTCCATGGCTTTTCTATATATGAATAATTATATCGAAGAGAGACAATAGAAAGTCAATCCCAGTGACAATTGTGCCTCAGAAAATCAAGTACCAAGAAATCAACTTAACATAAGAGGTGAAAGACCTATACAAAGAAAACTATAAAACATTTCTTAAAAAATAAAAGAAGATACGAGGAAATGAAAACACATCATTTGATCATGAATTGGGAGAATTAACCTAGTCAAAATTGCAATATTTTCCAAAGCATTGATTGGATTTAATCAGTCAAACTTTCACACATTCAATCAAGCATTGAACGCAGTCCCTGTAAGGATACTTATGACATTTTTCAAAGAAATCCTCTCTTGAGTTTCATATGAAACAATAAACCTTTTCAAATAGCCAAAGCAATCATCTGGGAAAAGATGGAAGGCATCACTTTCCTTAAGTAAGCTGTACTACAAACAATGTTAATTAAAATAGCATGGTACTGGAACAAAGACAGACACTCAGATCAATAGAATAGAATTAAAAATCCAAATACAAACCCAAAGTAAGTTAATATTCAATAACTGAGCAACAAATATGAACTGGAGCAAAGAAATTCTCTTCAACCAGTACATTGGAAAAACTGGTTGGTCACTGCAAAAACAAAACAAAATAAAATAGATCAGCAGCAGCAAGAGCAGCAGCAACAACAAAAACTTCTCACACACTTTTTTTAACACCATGTAAATGAATTAAATATCTTGGTATGAGACCTGAGTCCATAAGATCCATATACAAAAGTATAAGCAAAACTTTCTATGACATTGAAGCTAGAGGCATCTTTACAGATAAAATGCAACTGACCAAACAAATGAAAGCAATGGTATACAAATTGCACTAAATTAAGAAGCTCCCACTCCCATACCTTCAAAGAAATTATGCCCCCCAAAGATACCCCACAGAGTGAGAAAATATTTATGCTCACCGCTTATCTGATAAGGAATTCATATCCAAAATCAGGGCTGCAGTGATAGCATAGTGGGTAGTAGGGCATTTGCCTTGTATGTGGCCAACACGGGTTCAATCCCTGGAATCCCATATAGTCCCTCAAGCCTGCCAGGAGTGAAGAGCCAGGAGTAATCCCTGAGTGTCCCTCGGTGTGACCCCCCCAAAACCAAAAAACCACACACACAAATATTAAAAACCAAAAAAAAAACCCCAAATATGTTTCTCACAGAACACTATGAGAAAAAAAAATCTAACCCTATCAAAAAATGAGAAGAAAAACAGGAGCTTTCTCAAAGAAGAAATACAAATGGCTAAGAGGCATTTGAAAAAATTCTCTATTGCACTCATCATTAGAGACATGTAAATAAAATCAATATTGACTGATCACTTCACACCAGAGGGATTGGCATTCATCAAAAGGAATAACAAGCAGTGTTGGTGACAATGTGTAAGAGGGAAAAAAAAAACCTCATTCAGTATTGGTTGTAATGTCAATATGACCTTTACCAAAAAACTGGCTAATGAGCTTCCATACAACTCAGCAATACCACCCCTTGGAATACCTAAAAGGTCCAAAACTATACTCCAGAAAAGACATCTGCACTTCTATTTTTATTGCAGCTCTATCACAATAAAATCTGGAAAACAACCAAAGTGCCTATGAACAGATGAGTGGATATAATAAATTATGGTATATACACACCATGGAATACTACTTAGCAGAAAGAAAAGTTAAATTCATTCAGTTTTCTGCTCTAAGATTGAATCTGGAGAGTATGCTATTGAATGAAATTAGTTAAAGGGAGAGGGACAGATATAGAATGATCTCCCTTATATGTGTGATATAAAGAGACTTTGTAAGGGAATAAGTCCCAAAAGGCAGAAGACCAGAGAACTGTTTGTTCTTTAGTAGAAAGCTTGATATTAGATTGGAGTTGGGAGGTGGAGTGGGGTTTTAAATTAGGGAAGGGAACACTGGGATAAAGGTGGAGAGAAAAAAAATCTCCGTTATCCCTCCTGAGGAATAGGTAGAGGGATTGATTGGAGGAGGTTGAGGTAGATTGATTGGTAGAGGGATTGGTATTGGAATACTGTATGCCTCAAACTTAATAATGAACAAGTTTATGATTCTTAAATTTATAGTTATTGATAATTTAGAAACTAAAAATTTCCAAAAAAAAGTAAAGCATATGTGTTCTATAGAATAGGAGCCCTAAGAAAGTCAAGTTTTTATAGGATGAGAAGGGGAACCACCCTGACATATTACATTTTTAATAGTGTCTACAATTGTTTACATTGTGTTACAAAGAATATTCATAGATACAATGGTAAATAAGGCTCAAAATATAAAAAATAAAATGGTGATTTGGGGGGGGACTAAAAGTAATTTTTAAAATGTTCTTCTTCATGCTTTAATGTAAATTTTATACGTTTTTCCCTCCATATGCGTGACAGTATACATAGAACTCTTTTGTGTGTGTCTGAAGCCAATGTAGATAAACCACAATATCTGGGTTTTCCCAAATTATCTCAATTTCTAAATTTTGTTCTCTTATTAGGTTATATAATTTCATTTTGGCTTGGAATTTTGGAAAGAGAGAAGTCAAGTATTTTTTAAAGTAAGTTTCTAATAAGAGCTGGCAATGAATTGTTTTATAAAATAATATTTTAAGTGGTCAAATGGATACTAGAGAGAAGTTCAGGTGGAGAGAGCTGAGGTTTCGGGTCTGATGCAGTTCTGGAACATAATTACATGGTCAAAGAGCTGGATGGGCCAGGGTTCAAGTTCAGGTTCAAATTTCCTGTGCTGGCTTTACCTCGTGAAATCATAACATAGTTGTAAAATGACCATCTTATGGGGTTGGATGAAGAGTTAAAATATCAATAGCATAGCAATAATGTCAATAAGAGCAGGTCTTAAGGAATAATCTCTGCCCAGCCCATTCATGGATAGGTTACATTTGCTCTTAATCTACCCTGGATTGCATCGTTGCCTGTCAAATTGAAGAATCAAAAAAGACATTCTCAAAATTCTTCTTTCTCTTTAAATCACCAATGGTACTTTGAAAGTCTGAGCAAGGAGAATTTAATATTCCCTCTAGCTTTCCTTTATCCTCCATTGGCAAAGAATGAGTTATCCCAGAGCTTGAATATACGTTAAGGAACCAAGTGGCAGGGATTGAAATTCACCACTTTGAGTAGTGGAGCTTAAAGAAAGCCAGGGTTGAGCCATACTTTTAAGGGGAGAGATGAGGAATAAGATGACTGGGTACAGAGCCTTAGTCTTCTAGTCTTTTTCTGAAGAATACATGATCCAAAGGCTCTGCATGCCTCATTTTCTAGAAAAGTGATTCTCAAGATTTATTGCAAATTACCATTATGTACAGTCCTTGAAGATAACCCCAGAAGCATCATAAACCTGGGCAATCTGGGTAGTATTCAGGTCTTGTTAAAGTGTCACGAATTTCCTTCCACTGTGTACCCCAGGTTAAATTCCATGAGATTAGCTTGTAATGAATGGAATGATACTCAGAATGTCCCGCCCCCCCATATCAAATCTATCCTGCAGTTGATGGAAGCACCATCTTCTCCAAGTCTTTTTAGTGGGCAGTGAGAGTTTGTTTGTGAGGGCAAAAAGAGATTTGTGGTTGTCATTTATGTTTGTAGTCCTAGTATAGCATTCACTTTTCTTGCGGAAACTCACCTGTCTAGAGACAGTGAGCTTGCTTTTGCACAAAGGAGCACTTTCAACATCATCTAATGCTTTGGGAGGAGAGAAATGGGATGCTCTACTTTCTCAATTATTCCCTTAATTCTGTTTTGTGCAGTCTTATTGAGGCAGCAATGTATGTTCAGGGGCTAGAGTCAAAAGAGCTGAAAAATTGCATGCTTGTTCCTCTGAGGTATTCAGAAATATCTCAGCAAAAGGAGAAATATGTCAGCATCAATGTTCTTGTGGAGGTCCAGCTCCTCAAAGCCACAGCATGATGCTAATCCAAGGCTAGTGCTAGTTAATGGATATTCTTTTGGGGGGGACACATTTTCTCCTGAGAGAAATAAGTTTCTCCTTTTTAAACAAATGCAGAAAGAAGTTCTATTTCAGCTCACTGACTATGACGACATATTTCTACTGAGACATGAGATAGCTATAATGTAAAAGAACTCCAGAATACATTCAGGAATCTGTGTAAAGCTATCTCAGAAATTTGTCTTCTAAAGAATAGATAATGGTCGTGACCCTGAAGACATTGAATCCTTCCTGGAGAATTTCCAGGAGATGGAGCATTATTCCACAAGATGGCAGCATGACTACAGTTAAAAGTCTCAGTGGCAGGATTTGGCCTCGGAAAGGAGATTTATTATACCAAACAGGTTGCAATTCAAAGGTTTTATGAATATGACTATGGTGTTAAAGAATTATAAACAATTGAATACATTTATATATTTAATATGTAGTTCTTAATGTTTTGTGTAATATGTTATGTTGGCATTCTTCCTCTCATCACTCCTATTTACGTGTGATATAAGCAGATTTAATGTTATGTCTGAAAGTCCTCTGCTGATTGCCACCATCTTCACTTGTCAAAGCTCAGCTTTTGAATGGAAGTGACTTTCTGCAAAGGGTAGAAAATGTGTTTTGATTAAATGATTTTAGTCTTCAGCTTTAGCTACCCATCTTGTGATCCTGCTAATTATTGGCTTATAATAATTTCCCCTTAGTTTAAGATAATCAGTTGCTTTTTGTTTTCTATCATGAATTCACATTCACTACAATACAGTTCTTAAAATTCAGGAATGAAACATGGTTGAATCTGTGTATTTACTGAGTGCGAGGCTGTGTGTGAGTTGTTGACCATGAAGAATGAGATCTTCATTCAGTATGTTTCCTACAGATAGGAAATACTATATTCTGACCCTATGGAGAGTAAGTGCTTTGGTACAAAGGGAATATTTTTTAAAGTCCTTTTAAGATTTAGATATTTAATTTGGTTTGTTATGGAAAATTATTTAAGAAATATCTGGGAGATCAGGATGGCAGTCAAAGAAATGAGAACACCAGAAGTGACTTTCCAGATTTCAGGATTAGAGAAGACCTGTGCCAGACACTTTCACTGGGGACCAAGACCTACTGCATCTGTCTGCTATTGTCACCATCTGTCATCCACGGGACACATTCACAGGGCCAAGACAGAGTGAATTAGCAATGTGTAACCGTCTGTTAATTTAGCTAGTGGAAAAAGTTGACTTAGATTGGTCAACCCTTAGAAGTCTTCATGCTAGGAAAATGAATTCTGTCCTTCTAAAGCACTCACATTAGAGAAAGCAGGTTCAAATAGATCACACATGACTTTAATAATCCTATGTCAAGAAAATGAGGCAATCTTTCCCAGTTCTCATAGTTGGTAATGTAGAGAAAATTCAGATGTGAGATGATAAAATATGAAAAGTGCACATCAGAGGTGAGCAGTAAATGGCCCTTTTGCTACGGCTGCTATTTACTACTACTTTCTAGAAGCCTGACCCTTAGTGCTTGACCATGGAAGTCTTACATCATGCTTTCTCTCTGGCTCCATAAAGAATGACTTAAGGTCTTCCGATGTTTCCCTCTCTTCCAGCTCTGACTGTGTAATAAGAACTTAACCTTCACATACTGCTTCCAGGCTCTGTCTATGTGCATCAGCTCTATTTGTATTTCAGTGAGTGATGGAAGGAGAAGATGTGCCTGGCGGATCTGTGGTCAGCAGAACCCTCAACCCTTCATGGGGCTGATTGTGTACATTAAGCAATGGGCATTTCCAAGGTGCGAGGTGCAAAGTCTACAGCTCCTGCTGCCAGCCTGGAATTGTCCTTGTTGCTGCAGTGAGGGAGAGAGACTCATTTATAACTGGGCACTGGGAGGTCTCACCAGTACAGTGGCTGTAAAAGAATATTGAGGTGTTAAAGGGAAACATTCATACTCTGAACTGCATCAAATGGGCTTTCTGTTTCCAGCATCGACCTCCAGCCAACAGACACACAGAGAAAGAAAACTGCACAAAAGTAAGAGCAATGCAAAATGAGGGAAGAGTGTGAGTTTGTCCAGTGGGAAGGTGCCAGGACTCCTAGGGCCCACATTTTCCATAAAGAGGGGCAATGTATTTAGAAAACGGCAACACCTTTTGACATTTGCTAAGTGATTTTGATGATTGACTTTTCAATTGAGTTTTGCTCGTAAGCAAAGGAGGGGTGTGAGCAAAAGCAATTTTCCCACTGGGAGTATAAAATCCTTCAGCCTAATGAAATGTTTTCTCTGGTTTAGAGATAACAACCTACTTTTGGGTTTTATGCCTAATATCGATTCTTTGTGTATTTTATAGAACTCTTGATGAAATTCAGTTAATTGTATTTTATTAGATGGGGAGATTGTCTTTTTTAATATTCTCCAGTCCTCTTCACTCATAGCTCTTCATTCTGTCTTCCTTCTTACTTTCAATAGTTTAACTTTGATGGATGGTTTGTGGCAGTTAAGAAAAAAAATCAAACTCTCTACCTTTCTGATCTGCTTCCAACTTGCACAATTGCAAAAACGCTGAAAAAGCCAAGTTCCTTTAAGCAGTTCAGATACTGAAATATGGTCATTAAATCCTGATGGGTTTTTCATTCTGCATCCCATAATTTTAAGGAGACACACTTTTTGAGAAGGTTGGATAAAAGTAGAAAATAGTATGGAGCAAGGGAGGTCCCATGGCAGCAGTTCTAAAAATAAGGTCTGTGGGTGCTGAGTTTATTGACAAATACCAGAAAAAATTATAAGGGAAGAGGGTCTGTGTCACAGAACAAAGCGGGTATAAGAACAACATATTCTGATGTGGGAGTGTCAGTACTGATGCTGGAGTAACACTTCTAGTGTTATTTTAACATTATTGGTATTTTCTCAAGAAAAGGTGTTATTTTGAAGTCAGATGACTTCCTTCTTGGAATAAAATGACTCAAAGTACTTTGGACAAGATAACTTAATGCTTGGTATAAACTGTTATCTAAATTGACTTCCAGGGATTGGACATGAGATGAGAAATAAATTTAGAAAGGTAAAGGGAAAAAGAAGTCCAGATTACGGTAATATCAATCTATAACAACCAAGATTATGGAGTTCATGATTATGAACAACGATCATGGAGTTCATTCACTACAATGACCTGTTGTATCTACAGAGAACAGATCATAAAAAAGAAGATTGAAGTATTAATAGCTCTGCACCAGTTTTAGAAGATTTGGCTTCTACTCTAGCTTTGTGCTTTAGCCTCTTGTCCTTGTATAAATCATTTATGAATCACTTAACTTCTTTTAATTTCAGTTTTCCTCTCTGTGAAAGAGGGTGTTGGGACTTCTTAGAATCAGAAGAAGAATTTCACACACACTTTACTTAATTCCACCACCTAAAGAACATGATAAGGCTTGTACTGGTATTAATTTTTTCATTTCACATAGTTGAGGACACTGAAGTGCATCAAAGGCTGAAAAGTTTATGGAGTCATTAATTGAGACAGGATTTGGACATTGATGATCTGAATCAAGACATATATGCTCTTTCAATAGAGGTACCTAGAGACACAGCTTTGTCTCAGACCAATGCAGTAAATCTGCTGAACTGATGTTGGTCTAAAGTGCTCTATGAAAAAAAAAAAAACACGAGTACAAGTTTTTTTGAATTTATTGTTAATAATCTCTTGCATGTTAATTCTAAGGATTAATCTACCAAAGTAGGAACTCAGGGGTAAAGAGTCTTCACAACAAAGTGAGTTTACTAGAGCCAAAGGATTTCTGTTGGAAAGTACCACAGTAGGTGACAACAAGGAAGTCCCCCAAATCTAGTAGTGGTTTTTTTTGTTTTGTTTTGTTTTTTTAACAAAACTGGAGGCCTTAAGCTCAAAATCTGGATGTTTTCAGAGCCCAGCCTCTCTGAAGGCATGAAAATCTGTTTTGAGAAAGGGAGAGGCGACAGAATGAGAGAGGCAGAGAGACAAGGCTAGACAGAGACAAAGACAGACAGACAGACAGACAGACAGACAGAGAGAGATATATATTCCCCAGAGACAGGAAAGGGATAGGGCATTGGGGAGGGTGAGAGGGAAACTGGGGACATTGGTGGTGGGAAATTGTGCACTGGTGAAGGTTGTTGTACATTGTATGACTGTAACTCAATCATGAACAACTTTATCTGTAAAATCAAAAACTATTATGGACAACCTTGTAACCATGATGTTTAAGTAAAAAAAGAATAAAGAAAATCTGTTTTCAGTTCAGTCTCATAACTTATGGAAGCCACATTTCCTTGCCCCCTTTCACACTGTGCATATCTATGTAAAAATGCCTTTTTATAAAGATATGTCATATGTATTGAGGTTCTCCTCATGGGTCTCACCTTTTATTTTTTGTTTTGCCTTTTGGATCTCACCTGGCTATCCTCAGAACTTAATTCTGGCTCTGTGCTAAGGGATTACTACTAGCAGTGTTCAGAGGACCATGTGAAGTGCCAGGGATAGAAACTGAGTCAACCTCATGCAAGGCAAGTCCTTTGCTTGCTGTTCTGTCTTTCCAGCTCCATGGTCTCATCTTGATTTGGTCATTTCCAAATATATTTCCAAATAATATAACATTTACAGAAATTGGGGATTCAGACTTTAACATTATGATTTTTTTCTGAGTGGAATGCATATATTTCAGTCCACAATAGTGGGTAGTGAGGACCAGGAGAAAATTGGGAGCCATTTTCACTGGAGTTCAAATCCTGACTCTACCATTTACTGTATCCAAGGTGATTGGATTAGTGTCATATCACTACAGTTACAATGACACAACTTAATTACCTTCAGATTCCAAAGAAAGATATCTAAGTGGTTTCTAGGGGGTTCAGATCAAGGTGACATCCTGCACAACTATATTATTGTGGGGATTTAAGGGAGGAATCTACAGAACCTTATTTTCAAGCTTGCAGGGTAGCCTGCATTCCAGTATATACTACCAGTTTTGTTATATGCTAGTAGTATAGCTTCAAATCTGACTTTGATTTTCTGCCTCTTAATCCTTGTAATTTTTAAGAATTTTAAGATTCTCACCTGGTTAATATGGTACATTTCTCTGAATAAAGATCCTCAAAGTAAGGCTGGGAGTAGTGCTGGGGTTCAGTGGTAAAGTATCTATCTGCCTTGGAAGTGGGAGAACCGAGTTTCATCCAAACACTGCAAAACAAAAACATCAACAAGAAGATCCTGAATTTAATCTCATTTACAAAATCGTTTTGCCAGACAGGTAACTTCACATGTTCTAGGGACTGGATGGTGACATTAGAAAATATTTTATTGAAATTGTTGTGATTTACAAAGTTCTTTATAGTTGTGTTTTAACCTTACAATGTATCAGGGCCAATCCCACCACTAGTTTTGACCTCCTTCCACCAATTTTCTCAGAGTGCAACCCCATGCTACCCTCCCTGCTTGGATGGGACATTTTTGAACGGCAATTATTCTGTGTTCTACATGATTGAGTTTAAGTACCTGTGGAACTCATGTGTCCTAGTGATTTTATGTGAGAGTATGAAGGGAAATTATTCTCGTGAAGTACTGAGATCAGTGTCTGGCATAGAACAACACTTTGCTACCTACAGTTTAATGTTATCACACAGTTTTTATGTGGACAATGCTTTATTTTTTGTTTGGGAACAAAACCAACCATGCTCAGGGATTCCCCCTGGTGGTATTCAGTGGTGATATGCAGTGCAGGGTGGTACAAGGGGGTTGTCCATCAAAACAGGGTCAGCTGCATGCAAGGCAAATGCCTTAGCCCTTGTACTAGCTCTCCAGACTGCATACAATGTTTTAATGGAAAAGGGCTATTTTAAAATCCATTAAAGTAGTTGAAAACCTGGACAAAGATTTCTGATGTTTGTATAAATCCAAGGCAAAGCACAGGTGCTCTGTTTTACGAGCTTCCCGTAAAACTACATGGACCTAATGGTGGTGGTCAGGAGGCCTTGAGGACCATTTATGTTGCCTGCATTTCAGTGCATTTGGCTCATTCTTTAATCAACTGACAATTACTAGAGATCAGGCTTGGGAAAACCGCCAACATAACTGGGTGATTCCAATACAGTTAAATATTCCACTTGTGGCCATCTTAATGTTCAAGACATTTAATGGCCGTGATAATACTTAGTCTATCACCTTATGATCCCCAGCCTCCATTTAAATCATTTTGAAGTATTTAACATATCTTAAAGAAGCAGCTGAGAACCATATCAATGTAGTAGAAAATAAGAATTATTTCTAATAACTTCAATAAAAATATATGTAATTGTCAATTACTTTATAGTTTAACAAAAGGTTTTCTCATAGAAAGTAAAATACCTCAGTGATGGACACATAAGCATTTTGGAATGAGAAAAGAAGTTGCAGTCTCTACTTCAAAATCAAAATGACCTGCTTTCAATACCTCCATTGCTGCTAATGAATTCTGTGAACCCAGACAAGCCTCTCTGAGTTTGTTTCCTCACCATTCAAATGAGTCCCAGATTTCTTCATAGTCTTGTATTGAGGATTCAACCAGAGAAGAAATATAAAGCACATAGTGTGATGTGCACTACCCCTCAGAAACCCTCAGAACCAGCTGTTGGGGTCACTGTAGAAAGTTCTAGAAATAAAGGTATTCTGGTCTATCATGCTATAGTCTAGGGGTGGCGAACAAGTTCGACACAAAGAGCCATAATTTTAAACTGTGAGAGTCAGAGAGCCACACCACGCAGTGACCTGCCAAAACAGACAAACACATCAAAGCATATAATTTTAACAATAGTCTAATAAACACATATTGCATTTTGCCATTTTGAGTGAGCATAAAAATCCTGTTCACCACCCCTGTGTCTTAAATACCAGACACTACAGTTCAAATGCAGGAATCAATCTCAATGAGACTTGCAAAAGGAAAAAACTAAATTTGGGCTCTTCCCTGCTCCTGATCACTGCTTTTCAGTCCTAAAGAGGTTGGAAATATGGACAAGAAGCTAGGGAAAATGAAAATGGGAATTGTAAGCAGAGTTGCTGAGGTGGCTATATTTCTTCCATCGGGATGCAGATACTTTATTTTAACTGTATAGAGAGTGCCAGGGAGGAACAATCTAGAAACAGTCTCTGTGTCTTGGGCACTTTGGTTGAACATTGGGGACTGGTGTGTGACTCAGAATCCAAAGTGTGAGACCAAGTGGCATATTGTTGGGGGCGTGGATCCAGAAGAGGGGGCTGCTGCCTCAGGATAAGTCACTTTCCCAGTTTTTCTCTTGGAAAAGGAAGCAGGTTTGTGTTGCTGGATGTAGTTTTGAGCCAAAACTAATGTAGGGCTGGAGAGCCTCCCACTGGGAAGGAAGGAGAAGTCTGCCTTTCCAGAGGCTGGAGAAGAATGTCTGACAGTTGGACGAGAAATGTTTGTTCAAGCTGGTAGAAGGGCAAGAGAGAGTCTTCCATCTGGGAGGCAAGGAGGAGCAGAGTCCAGAGATTAACTAAAGAGTGCTAGGAGGGAAGCTGAGAGGAACTCCTCAGCTAGCTCATCCTGAGTCAAGACCAATTTTCTTCTCCTCTGTTTCACACTCTGGGCCAGAAGAGCCAGAACCCATAATGTACATTTTGGAGGAGAAGGCAACCCTTCTCATTTAAGGTGGGCATAAGTAGTCAAACTTCTCCTGTGAACATGGACAGACTGTGCTGGAGAACAAAGAAGAGTGAACTAAAAAAAAAAAAAAAAAAGGAAGAGTGAACTGTTCTCTCGAGCTCAGAGGTAAGAATCATCCTAAACAAGTGACAAATTTATTTCTAGTGTCTAGAAGAACCATGCACCTTGCACTAAAATTGATGCAGGGACAAAAAAAGAAAAAAGCCATTCCCTGGGTGAAAAAATGAACTCACTGAGAGAGAAAATGCAGCAAGCTCTTTGATGAGTTCCTGTTGCCTTTCACAGAGATCCTGAGGGAGAATCCCTTGATGTGGCAAACTGAGCTCAGAGCCACAGAGTACGTGCAGAATGCAGATTGAAAATATTCAGAGGACCCCCTCTCCCCCCTCTCTTTCTCCCTCCCTCTCTCTTCTCTCTCCTCTCCCTCTCTTCTCTATCTTTCCCTCTTTTCTCCTCTCCATTTTCTCTTTCCCTCTTCTCTCTCCCCCATTTTATTTCTCCTCTTTCCCTTTCCCTCTTCTCTCCCTCTCTCCCTCCTCCCTTTCTCCCTTTTTCTTTCTCCTCTTTCTCTTTCCTTCTTCTCTCCCTCTCTCCTCTCTCCCTCCCTCTCTTTCTCCCTCTTTCTCTCTTCTCTCCTCTTTCTCTTCTCCTTCTCTCCCCTTTCCCTCTCTGTCTCCTATCCCTCCCTCTGTCCCTCTTTCCCTCTCTTTCTCCTCTTTCTCCCTCTCTCCTCTCTCTCCCTCCTTTTTTCCCTTCCTCTCCTCTCTCCCTTCTCTCTTTTTCTTCTCTCTTCATCTCTTTCTCCCTCCTTCTTGCCCCCTTCAGACTTACTCCCCCCACACATAAAAAAGAAAAAATTTTCAGAGAAAAGACTCAAATTAGGATTCCTGGCTCTTTATGCTGTACCACAGAGCTGCAGATTCCTGTCCAGATTGGGAAAAGTGCCAAGGTCCATGCCTGAGCATAAGGTCTGTGGTTAAGAAGTCCAAGTTCTCTTCTTCATCAGATTTGCTGCCTTCTTGGTCATCTTGTCTATAACCATTAACCCTACATCATGGAATTTTTATCTCTTCCTCCCTTTCCTTGCAGACATAGTTCATTGCCTTGTGAATGGGGTTCCCTAGAGGAGAGCTATGAGGAGAAATGGAAACTATGACTGGAAGTTTGGGTCTGGTTCCCTTCAGGAGCCCACTGAGGCTGGCCTGACATGCCTGGAGCTTGTTTGTTATGAGCAAACACCCTTTCCATGGGATGACCTGTTATTCCTGAGCCAAGTAGCTCTTTGCCCAGACAATCACTTGCTCAAATCCACCTTCAAGCTCCAGGTGAGGTAGGCATGGTTTTGTTCAGGGAAACATATAAGGGGACTTTCCCACCACCCCACTGCAGCAGTTTCCAGTTGGAGAGTACCAGATCTTTCACCAATTGTGGGGCACCTGGTTCATTATGGTTGCCTGGGTCTGGGACAGTTATTCCTGCTCTATATTCTGGGAACAGAGTCTTAGGATGGTGACATTGTACTTTTCATCCCTCCTACAGGTCTGTCTTAGGGTTCATATCCTGTGTCCTTGGTTTTAGGCTTCCCTCTGATAATCTCCAGCTTCTCATGGGTTGGGGGCAGTCCTGCAACAATCCACTCTGTGACGGGTTCTCTCACCTTTCAGGGGGAAGGCCCCACTGGGGCCTCAGTGCTCTTTCTTGGCTTCTCAGAGTGTTCCACAGTCTGGTCACATGCTGAGGGATGGCAGCAAGGTTGCAGCAATGCCCAAGATAGGATTCACTGTGTGGCTGAGTCCTGCAAACCTGTGAGCCCTCAAATAGGCAGATGCCCAAGGTCTTATTAACACTCTGGGCTCTCAAAAACATAACCTGATATATAGCCTCTTTAGGCCTAAGGCTATACCATACTATACTATTTATACTATACTATACTATACTATACTATACTATACTATACTATACTATACTATACTATACTATACTATACTATACTATACTATACTATACTACCATACCATGCCATACTACAGGTGAGAGAAACCTATAAACATCTCCAGTTTCCCTTCACTGGTTATATCCTCAAAGTTGGTTGCCAAAGTTTGGGTAGGTTGTTTTTCATCCCCTTTGCGTCCAGAAAGTGCCAGTTTGGGGCCTGTATCATTCTTTTAACCAAGGCCTAGGAAAGCCAAAGTCTTTATCACTGTCTCAGAAAGTAGCTGAAGAAGAAGGAGAACTAGCACAGCAGTAGGGCATTTGCCTTGCATGTGGCGAAGAAGGAGGAGGAGGAGGAGAAGAAGAGAAGAGAAGAAGAAAAAGAAGAAGAAAGAAGAGGAAGAAGAGAAGAGAAAGAAGAAGAAGAAGAAGACTGTGTGTGGCCCCCAAAAAACATTAACATATAAATAAAGTTAAAAAAAGAAAGTAGTTGAAGAAAAAGCTGAAACAAAAACAAAACATTTGACCTGTACCTCTTTCTGTCTCCATGTCCCCATGCTTCTTTTTTGTTGAGAGGATGTTAGTTAAACCAGACAGTTCATCTCATTTGGTGGGGGGCCGTTTTTGAGTCACACCTAGTATTATTCCTGGCTCTGTGTTCAGGGATAACTCATGGTGTTTTTTAGGGAGCATATGGGATGCCCAGGGTTGAAGCCACGTGCAAGGAAAGTCCCTACCCCTTGAACTATTGAGCTGTCCCCAAGAGTCATCTCCATATGTCAGATTCTTCAACTCAACAACATCATCTTTTTTTTCCCAAGGATGGTTTGAGAGAGATGAACATATTAAATTCAGAGACCAACACAAATGCAGGATGCCAGAAGAAGGGCCATTGCTATAAAGAGGGTACACCCCTTGAAGGGGATGGAATTAGGTATATGGACTTAAGCTCAGCAAAAAGAGCAGCTTTCTTTTTTTCTTTTTCTTTTTTTTTTTTTTTTATGGTTTTGAGCCACACCCGGTGATGCTCAGGGGATTACTCCTGGCTATGCGCTCAGAAGTCGCTCCTGGCTTGGGGGACCATATGGGACGCCGGGGGATCGAACTTTGGTCCATCCTAGGCTAGCGCTGGCAGGCAGACACCTTACCTCTAGCACCACCAAGCCAGCCCCAAAGAGCAACTTTCTAACTGGAGAGAATTCCCACCTGACAGTCGCCATGCTCTTTGCACTAAGAAGCAATGAACCAAGGTCTCCTTTATTTCTGGCTGTTCTTTTCTTTCTGTGCCTTCCTGCAGCTAGCCATTATGCTACCCACCAAAGGAACCAAAGGGACTGAGGATAGAATGAAATATTCTGAGTGGTATTTTGATGAGAGGAATCAATCAGAATGTGATGGTTTTCTCCCTCCTCAATGAGGTTGCAGTATAGTTTGGAATCAGGCTATATTGGTCCCACCTCTGGCTCTGCTGAGTGACTTTGTGCAAATTGTCTTGATTCTCTAAGTCTTAGTTTCCCCATTGGTAAATGGAAAAAACAGGCCCCAGAATGTTGTTTTGAGAATCAAATGCTTTATTGTGCCTGGGACCTGATATTTGTGGTAAGCACAAATTTATAATTGCATCTTCAAAGTCTGAGTCTTTAATGGTTCCTAGTTTATAATGTTTAGAAATATTGGATACAGCTAAATGGTACCTTCCATAAAACAAGCTAAATTGCCATCCCAAATACCTAATGCTTTTAAAGAAGCAATTTAATCTTAAGTATTGGTAGTTCTGAATTTTACTATCAATTTGGGTTCTTTCTTGCTGTTTTGTTTGGTTCTCTGTAAGCACATGGTAGACAAATGACAGTGGACACCACCATCTAAGAAAAACCACCAAGAGAAGGCTAAAGTTTGATATATGTTTTATTTGTTAAATTCAATGTAATCATTTCTGGATTCAAACTGTGTTTGCATTCCCCTTTGGCTGGTTAATTAGCTCTGTGACTTGGGACAAATTACTTACTCACTTTAAACTCATTTATTTATAAAAAGGGAATTGTTTTGAGGATTGGATGTAATGAAACAATACAGGGAAATGTTTAATAGTTTCTATGGTCAGAATGTGTCCTCCCAAAATTTGTATGTTGATTCCTGATCTTCCCAGGTGATGGAGGATGATAAAGATCAAGAATTGTGTCCTTATGAGTAAGATGAGGCTCTACCATAAGAGTTTCCTATCAACTTCCATAAGAGGTAGCAGAAGAAGCCAGTTCTGACCCAGTGAAAGAACGTTGCTAGCAGCCACCAGGTTTTGAACTTCTAGCCTCCAAGAGGAGAAAAAATATTTCCTTGCTTTTTAAGCTACCCAGTTTGTATTAGTTCTGTTACAACATCCTGAAGAGACTTATAGTTGTGTTCTATTTAATACCCAAAAGCACTTATTCATGAGTTTTTTTCTACAGTAACAGTCTGGGTGTTGAATATCTAAGATGTCAAATACTCAATTTCTTAGATGCGAAGTTGGAGAAATACTGTGTCAATTGCAACTTCCATCTAGTGGTATTAGGTTTTTATGGTTGCTGTAACAAAATGCCCACAGTGGGTGGAGTGATAGCTCAGTGGATAGACCTTGCATGCATTACACCTATGTTTGATTCCTAGTACTTCATATGATACCAAAAGCCTCCTCTGGACATAGCCAGAAGTAAGCTTTAAGCACTGCCAGGTGCCAGGTGGCCTAAAAATAAAAAAAAAAAAACAACCTAAAAGAATAAGGACATGGTGATTTATGAAGATTTTCTCTTAAAGTGCAGGGAAATCTCTCTCAGCTTCTGATTTCCAAGTGTCTTTTGTGCAGGCATATATCTCATGTGAACACTTGAGATGACATGTGTCTATCTGAATGTCCAAGTTAACCTCCCACTTTCAAAATAATGCTGTTGGGGTGAGTGAGTCTCTGGGTTACTTATGAGAAGAGGGTAGGGAGGAGGTGGCAGCCCCTAGAAGGGAATCTACTGCTTTATCTCTCTCTGCCTCTGTCACCCAGGGAAGTGGTTTGGGAGACCTAGGACTGTGAGACTTGCTCTTTGCAGGAAAACCAAATTAGTCCTAGATTTTTGCCCAGCCCTTTAGGTCCATTGCCTTCCCTTATGGAAAAGAATTTCAGAAGAGCAGTCAAGGAAAAACGGGTTTTATTTGGAGGTACCAAGAAGGGGAAGGAGAGGATAAGAAAGAAATTCACTTAAGGAAGAGTGAACCTTCTTCGGTGGTAGAGAGAGCCCTGGTACATGTTCCAGAGTGGAAGTATGAAAGCCCACATATCAAGAGGAAAGATTCAGGCACCCTGTATGTGCTATACCATGTGCATGGGCTGGCAACACACATGTGCACATCCTTGTGAATAATGGAGAGTTAGAATCCCTGGACACAGCCCAGAGTTGAAGTATGAAAGTCCACATCTTTTTTTTTTTTTTTTTTTTTTTTGGTTTTTGGGCCACACCCGGTAACGCTCAGGGGTTACTCCTGGCTATGCGCTCAGAAGTTGCTCCTGGCTTGGGGGACCATATGGGACACCGGGGGATCGAACCGCGGTCCGTCCAAGGCTAGCGCAGGCAAGGCAGGCACCTTACCCCTAGCGCCACCGCCCGGCCCCGAAAGTCCACATCTTTTTTTTTTTTTGGTTTTTGGGCCACACCCGGTAATGCTCAGGGGTTACTCCTGGCTATGCGCTCAGAAGTCGCTCCTGGCTTGGGGACCATATGGGACGCCGGGGGATCGAACCGTGGTCCGTCCAAGGCTAGCGCAGGCAAGGCAGGCACCTTACCTCTTTGTGCCACCGCCCGGCCCCGAAAGTCCACATCTTAAGAGGGAAGATAAAGGTGACATGTACTCCACCACCATATACCCAGTTAACACATGTGTGTATCTCCTTTGTTGACTTTTTGTTTGGGGGGGCATGCAGTGACGCTCAGGGGCTACTACTGGCTATGCACTCAAAAATCACTCCTGGCTTGGGGGACTGTATGGGACACCGGGGGATCGAACCCACAGTCCATCCTAGGCTATAACTGGCAAGACAGATGCCTTACCACTCTGCACCATTGCTCTGGCCCCGCATTCTAAATTGACTTTTATAGAATTTTCCCAAACTTCTTTTTACCCAAGTAAGAGTCCTGTTGTTAGGGTGGTAGTTGGATGTAGTTGATGGTCTTTTCTGATATTCCTTTCCTGGCTTTTGTTCCTGTTGGAGCTTTGCCCAGTAGGGGCCCAGTCTTCTCTGGGAAAGCAGTAGCACCAGGTGAGAATCTTATAGATGACAAAATAACTCTCTTGTTTCTTGGTTTTACTATATTTCAAGAATTCATTGGGGTCCCTTCACTACCTGCCTGCCTGCCTGCTTCAAAAATATGTCACCTAAACACACCTGCTAAATTAGTTTTGCCTCCTGGGGGAGCATTCATTGGTTCTGGGGATTAAAACGTGAACATCTTAAGAGAGGGGTCTGCTTGTGATATTCTACTTACTGATTGGGTGTTTCTTTAGGGGGAACACTTGGGAACTTACATTTGTGATTTTTTTTTTTTTTTGGTTTTTGGGCCACACCCGGTGATGCTCAGGGGTTACTCCTGGCTGTCTGCTCAGAAATAACTCCTGGGGCCGGGCGGTGGCGCTGGAGGTAAGGTGCATGCCTTGCCTGCGCTAGCCTAGGACGGACCGCGGTTCGATACCCCGTGTCCCATATGGTCCCCTAAGAAGCCAGGAGCAACTTCTGAGCGCATAGCCAGGAGTAACCCCTGAGCGTCACAGGGTGTGGCCCAAAAACCAAAAAAAAAAAAAGAAATAACTCCTGACAGGCACGGGGGACCATATGGGACACCGGGATTCGAACCAACCATCTTTGGTCCTGGATCAGCTGCTTGCGAGGCAAAGGCCGCTGTGCTATCTCTCCAGGCCCACTGTGATTTTAAGATGAGAAAAATACTTCAAATAAAAATGCTTCTTCACCCCTCTCTGATCTGTGATAATGTTTTATTTCAACTTGACAAAACTTTCAACTAAAATAATTTTCTTGGGGTCATGTTTCATCCAATTTGTATAAACCCACATGTATATTTCTTAAGCTCTCACCTTATTTTGGTGGGATTCCCTCACTCTGTCTCAGGGTCCCATACAGTATTACTCCTGGCTCTGTGCTAAGGAATCACTTTTGGTGGGTTTTTAGGAAGCGTATGCTATGCCGCCTTAAAACATCATATAAATAAAAGCTGTGTTGGTCATGTTCATAGTAAGTGCTTCTGTCTATTTCTCTAGTCCCTGTCTCCCTTCTTTGTTACTCTTCATTCTTACTTCCAATCTGACAGGTCTGATACATCATATAGTGATTTTAGAGCATCACTGTTCTACACATCACACATGTATATATACACACGCACCTATTTTATATTCAACTTCTTTTGTGGGGGGGCACCAGGGGGTGCTCAGGGATTATTTCTGGCTCTGTGCTCAGATTTGGGGACCATGTGGGATAGCAGGAATCAAACTCAGATTGTCTGTGTGCAAGGCAAACCCCCTACTCTCTGTGCTATCGCTCCAGTGCCCTATTCCAAACTTTCTATGATGGATGTATCCCAACGTTTCAGATGAAGAAACAGACACAGAGAGGGAGGGGTGGCAAATTATGTAAAGTGTTTATGAATACACAAAACAAGTCTGCGACAGAGTCCACATACCTTCTGCCCACTACCTGCTCCCCACTGTTCTTGTGTCTAGAGAGTCCACAAAAAACATTTTTGGTGTTTTCCTACTGTTAAAGTTCTATCCTTTTTAAAATCAAAGACAAAAGAAAGAAAAAAAAAACAAGGGGATATGAGAGAGGGAGAAAAGTTGTGGCTACATCTAGAAATCTCGTGTGTTTCTGAGATAAGAGTCATGTCTATTGGTGAACCGAGGAGGCAGGGATGAATTTTGTAATCTAGCATGTAAATGAGAAGGAAGCAGATGCTACTAGATTTCAGAGAATAACATCATGAAATAATGATTAGGTCAAAAAGAGTGCTTAAGTGGTAAAAAGTTAGAGACTTCAACCTAGAGATTTCTGATGATTCTGGGAAAACTGTGTAAATATTCAGGTTTAAATCTCCAGCAGTGCAGGGTATTTGGAAAGGCAGAGTGGGGAGTGGCAAGGTTGTCATGCTAGGATCTGCTTGGCAGGCCTCCAGTCTGCTTGCTGAGGTGATTGAGTGCTGCGCCATGGAGGTGATAATCCAGGTTCCAGGCAGAGGGTCTGCGTCCAATTTCAGATGCGGCACTGGTGAGCTGGGGAACACAGAGCAGGTGTACTTGACCTTTTGATGTCTTTGTTACCTTGGGAGAGAATTGGCCTTTAGAGTGGGCCAGAGAGTGCTGACTGCATTTGGCATTTTATTTTTTAAATTTTTTTCAGGTGCAGTAGACTGGTTGATAGACTTTTTTCTTTGAAAAAGAAATTCTGGGGTCATTTTATTTATTATTATTGTTGTTATTATTATTTTTGCTTTTAAATTATATTTGGTAGTGCTAGGAGGTTACTCCTGGTTCTGCATTCATGCATCATTCCTTTTGGGTTTTGGGGCACCATAAAAGGTGATGGGGCTTAGTCCTGGGTCAGTTACATGCAAGACAAGCATCCTGCCTACTATAGTATCTCTCTGGCCCCTGGAATAATTTTAATGGGGAGGATCCCCAAGATATTTGGACCTCTTTTCAGTTAAAAATTAAATTGTATGAATTAAGAACTCACTCAACTTCTACAATACACCACCCTTAAATTCTATGTTCTTTCACTGTACAATGAGAAAGTTTCTCTTCCAAATTGTACCTGAGATTACTACTGTTTCCCTGGATCATTTATACACTGATCCTCACCTTCTCTCTCCACCCCCCAGGGAAGAATCATCCACTTTGGGAAATAGTGCTATGGAGGGAGAAAGTTCTTGGGGTGATTCACTGTGACCTGGGGAAGGGCGTATAAGTCACCAGTTACGCCTTTTCAATTTCTGAACCGGGACTGTATTTGAGCACAAAAGGAAAATTTTCCTTGGCTCATGCTGTGAGTTTCAGACTCAAGGTGAGTTTCATCCAGGTAAAGCAAAAACCTGAACACACTTAAGTAGATACATCTTAAAGGGAAGTATGGAGTTCTGATTTTTAGCCCTGATCAAGTCCCTGTCTTACTGTTCCATATACTAAAGCTTGGAGGATTTTTACTACTCAACAAGAAAAGGGAAACATAATTGGGTTTGACACAGTATTAGATCTCACCCCATTAGTCATGAGGCCAGACTACTGAAGAAGCAACTGAGGATCCACCCCTGAATAGCTAGACACTGAAATGTATGAAATAGCTCCCAAGAGGAGGGCTTTGATTTACTGACTTGTCTTTGTTGTAGTTTAGGGCCATGGTCTTTAATTGCTCACTTATAAACTGATGCCAATTCACAGGCATAAAAAGGTTGGCTACCATCTTGGTTATAACCTCTAGTCCATTTCTGGCTTACAGATAGATACTGTTAAAAAAGGTTGAAAAATCTTGGTTTGATATCTTGGCTACACTTATGTCACTGTGTATGATTTTATCTACAAAGTTCCTACAATTTCAACACCACCAAAGTGTCCAAGATGCTCACCACTGTACTTGTGTCATTCACTGTCCTTATAGTCTTCCTCTTCCTTTCTCACCATCCCTCATTGATTACTAATCTCAATTTTGTTGATTTATTGACTTAAAGAAAAAAAGGAAATCTATTATACCTCATCAAGACATCTCATAATTAAAGACAACTTGGACCAAACATCTGGAATAGAGTCTTAGGCTAATGGCTTATGGCATTTTTTGGTGGCCCATTTCTAAGGGCAGAGATGAGCTGTCAGGAAACACTGGGTATGGATCTCTCTTCTCCTTGTGGCACTATCTCTCTTTTGGTATGTGCCCCATCTTCATTGCATGAATCAAAGAGGACCCAAGAGAGTGAGTTTCAGGCCATTCCTGTGCACTAATGACACTTGGCAGGCCCTTGTTTGTGTCCAGTGTGATGGGTTTGTAACTGAGCAGAGAGGTTCTTACAGCTGAAAACCATGCTGGAGGTAGGGAATGGCAGCTTTCAGGAGCCCTAACATCTTTCTAAAACATAGCTTCTTCTCGCCTTCTCACAACTGATCTGTTCCTTTGTTCCAGGAGCATCCTCTAACTCACTCTATTTGTGTGTGCCTCCATCTCCAGTAAAGTCGTTATTAAACACCCATTGTTGGGCTCAGATAAATAAAACACTGCTGTATATTCAAGCATGGCCTTTACAGCATTATATTAAAACAATAAATCAAGTATCACAGACTCAGCATTTGAGCCAGCTTTATTGCATTATTCCATTCTCTCCGTTATCCAGCTTTAAAATCCCTCCCTTGCATTTATGATTTTGAAACATTACATCAGTTCAGTCCCTACGGCACTTTAATCTAATCCGACACTTTAAGGGGGTAGGTAAGTGTTTAGGACACTGGGCCAGGCTCTGATCATTTTATGAAACTGTTGTTTTATGGAAGCACATTACCTTTATTACCAGATTCTATAGTGTGTTGGGGGCCACAAATGTGGTTACAATTACAAATAGTGTTTCTTAAAGGCTGCAGTAGAAAGCCCAGGCAAAGGAAGATGAGATACAGCTTCTTCAATAGATGGGAACAGATTGGTCCAAGATGTCAAGAGCTAAAGAATGTCACTGATGCAGTCTTGGGGGCTTCCCAGGGGAGATGGGTTTTATCAGAACTCTTGGTGCAGGTGGTTCCAATGGAAACCCTTGACTTGATGTTGTGCTCTGAAGTAATGTTGCACATTCATTGTGCAATAGTTTCCGCTATCAAAGAAGACTGTTTATGTACTAGCTCATGAACTTTGTTAAATTCACCCGCAAAGCACTGGATACCATTAGCCCTTGTGAACAAGATATTTCTTCTTACAAAATGAAAGGTCAGACTCCTAGATAAGGTTAGATCCCTTTCTGCAACTCTGCTTCTCCATCTTGAAAGGACAGTATGGGGTCTTGTCTCATCAATCTTCCTGCCTTTGCCACTAACCATGTGTGCAATTCCTTAATATACATTTAGTGTGTTTTATTTGTATCAAGGGGCTGCTGGATAGATCAAAGTGTTTTCAGACCCTAACCCAAACAATATCAGTAGGACACTATTTAAAATTCAAGTGCCCTGCATTCTACATACCATGAACCTCTGGAAGTCAATAAATGTCAAAGAAATGTCAAATTACGCATGCATTTATTGGGTGCATTTTTGAGGAGGTCTTGTGGCATTTGGTCATGGCATTCTTTGAAGACATCACACAGAGTAGGTACTGTAAATAGATCAAACAAATTTTAGCATTCATCTTTGCACAATTAATAGTCCATCCTTAGAGAATGTGAACGTGTCCTAGGGGGTTTCTTTGCCAGATGATACTTTGGACTCTGATGGACAAATTTGTCCCAAGAGTCAGCAGGGGCTCAAATGTTGAGGGTCTTTGATGTTTCTTTTGGTGGAATCCTTTTAGTGTTATCTGGATCGAAGCCACTGGGATTTTATTGCAATCAATGTGAGGAAGCAGCTAAAACTGGGTGTGGACAGGATGGAAGAAAGGAAGAAGGAATGGCTCTGGAGCCAGATCAGCAAGGGTTTTACAAGACCAAGTGCCCTTGCCTTGGAGAAAATGTATATCCTTCTCTGTATTATTGCCCAGAAATTTTCCTGGGGGTGCCAGGCCTTTGTGAATCAACATGACCTTCAGGGTTAGAGCTGAGAAGAGTGCAAAATAAGTAAGAAGAAAAGGGACAGGCATAGAATGATTGCTTTTATCTGTGAGAAATTAAAAATATTGTATGGGAACAATATCAAAAGATAATAGAAATGATGGGGAGCAAGAAATTACATAATTACACCATAATTTGGTGTAATTACAAACATATTTGTAGGTGGCTTTCAGTTATAAAAAAACACTTTCCTTCACTAGTGGAGCCTTCCCATATCAATGCCCCTCATCTCCCTCCTCCCCCACCCCCTGCCTGTATTCCAGACAGGCATTCTACTTCTCTCATTCACTATCATTGTCATGATAGTTGTTAGTGTAGTTGTTTCTCTATCTGCACTTACCACTCTTTGTGG
Source organism: Suncus etruscus (assembly GCF_024139225.1). Classification (NCBI taxonomy): domain Eukaryota; kingdom Metazoa; phylum Chordata; class Mammalia; order Eulipotyphla; family Soricidae; genus Suncus; species Suncus etruscus. Next base: position 32,224,790 of record NC_064850.1, on the reverse strand, counting down.
TAAGTTTCATATTGTGGCCAGATCTTCAAGACATCATCTCTATTGTCTCTGGGTATTATTACAATAATGGCTTTTTTTTAAATCCCATAGATGAGTGAGACTATTCTGTATCTCTCTCCCTTTGACTTGTTTTACTCAGCATAGTATTTTCCTTGTCCATCCATGTGTAGAAAAATTTCATGACTTCATCTTCTTGCAGCTTCATACTATTTCATTGTGCATATATACCACAGTTTCTTTAGCCACTCATCTGTTGTCTGATATCTGGGTTGTTTCCAGTTTCTGGCTATTGAAAATAGCACTGCAATGAAAATAGTTATGCAGAAGGCATTTCTGTATTGTGTTTTTGTGTTCCTAGGATATATTCCTAAGAGTGGTATAGCTGGATCATATGGGAACTCAATTTCCAGTTTTTTAAGGGATTTCATATTGTTTTCCATAAGTCTGGACTAGACGGCCTTCCCACTAATAGTGAATGAGAGTTCCTTTCTCCCCACATCTCCGCCAGTACTGACTGGGGAGATGCAAATTAAAACAACAATAAGGTACTATCTCACGCCACAGAGACTGGCACACTTGATCTTTTTCTATGGTCAGACTTTCAAAGTATCTCAATTCTTGTTTCCATATTTCTTTTCTACTAGTGAGAAGCTACCATTTACAGATGACTACTGTGCTCAGACATTAGTGTTCAAGTCTTTTGTTCTGTCTTCAAGTCATGTGGAATTGTCCCTATATTTTTAGAATGATAAAGGTAAGACTCTAGTTTGTCTAAATGAATCATTCTGCACTGTGTAAAAACAAGCTTTAGATCATCGTTTTTTCTGGCTCACGGGCTCACCTTCTGCTCACTTTAAGGAGATTCCAAGGAAATGCCTGCTGCTAAATTCTGGGGGGCATTTCAGAGCAAATATACACATCTGGACAATATATTCAAAGCTGTTCTGCTCTGCACTTCATCCAGCTGTAGATGACTTGCAGAGAATTGCCAATCATACACTCTTGCTTATGTAGAAATTTCTCAGTGGGAAAGGGACTCAGAGCCTCTTTGTCACCACATGCCATAGGGAGGATTTCAGTCAATCATCATTTACAGCCTTTCAAGGAAAAAAAAATAGATAAAGTTTGGGCTAAGTTGAAGTTGAGAAGAGTGTGGATGACTATTGTGAACATATTATAAGTTATTCAAAATGTTTTTCAAGAAGTCTTGAATAGACAATGATTGGTTATTCAGGAAAAGCATGAGGTGTGATGATGTGAAAAATTAAAGATGGACACACCCTGGATGTAGAATGCACTAAAAATTTTAAAATAATTTATTTTTTGACTGCATCTTTCTAAGACAAAAATGAGGGACTTCAAAATATAGACAAATATAATTATGTTTATGGCAGAACTTTGAAATCTTAGAAAGAGCACATCTGTGGAAGGTAACTCTATCAATCTAGTTTTATTGTTAGAATAATTATTTTCTTTTCATTTGATAATCTACTCTAATTTGTGTTGTATCTTTCAATCCCATCATGAAATAGCTTTGCTCTGGAATCAACCTGCAAATTGTTTCTCGGTGTGGCTTTCCAGTAGAATCAGGCTCTGATCCTGCAGGGATTTATTCAGCCCCTGTGCTAGACATTTGCTTATTTGTCCTTCTGAAACATTCCTCCCCTCAAGAAATCTATTGACCACACTAAAAGGCACATTCCTCATGGCGCAAGACAAGGGACATTTTCTGGCCTCATCACTGGATCACACTAATGGAAAGTAGTGTGTCTTAAAGACGAAAAAAATGTCTAGATGCCCAGTGAAAAGGTTAGAGGGAAATTCTGTTTCCCTACTTAGAAGAACCTTAACAGACCATACTAATGGAGAATATTCAGTAATGCACCCTGAAACACTTTAAAGATCACTAGTAATAGAAACTGGGCAGCATAAAATAAGAGAATATATTATTTCAAAGTCCATTTTACACCTACTTCCATATCAATATCCATATCAATATCTGACTGTTTACTGATCATTAAAGCAGGTCTATGAGGAAATTAACATGCTAATTCATAGTCATGTGGTATTGGTTAATACATATAGCTGTACTTAATCTGATATTTACATATCTTTGACATTCAATTGTTTATGATTTTTCCTCTAATCTTATGTAGCTTATTAAATTAGTAATATTCTTTCCATATTTTAGTGTTGATTGCTACTCCCCTATGTTTAAATTTTACATTTAAGCATTTAAAATCAATTATAATTAATTGGTGTTGGGCCACACTAGGCAGTGCTCAAGGTTTACTCCTGGCTTTTCACTCAGAATCACACCTGGTAGGCTTAGGACTCATATGGGAAGTCAGAATGAAACTTGGGTTGGCTGTGTGCAAGGCAAATGCCTATTATTATGGCCCACGTTTAAGAATTTTTTACTTATAGAAATAAAACAAGTTATAACTGTAAGGAATTAATATGGGGACTTAGACATACTTTGACTTTGACTTTCATTTCTTAACCTTGGTTGGCATTACATGTATGATGACTGACTTGCTAAGTCAACTTGACTGGGCCATGGTACTAATGTATTTAAACAAATATTATTCTTGGTATTTCCTTTAAAGAAGTCAAGCATATTATCCTCAAATTATAAGGTGCAACTTACTTATCCAGTTGAGTACCTTAACAAGACAAAGACTGGACTCCTTAGAAGAATAAGAGCTTTGATTAGCAAATGATCCTTGAATTATTGAACTGTTACCCTTTAACTTTTTTTTTTGTTTTTGTTTTTTTGGGCCACACTCGTTTGATGCTCAGGGGTTACTCCTGGCTAAGCGCTCAGAAATTGCCCTTGGCTTGGGGGGACCATATGGGACGCCAGGGGATCAAACCGAGGTCCTGATCCTTGGCTAGTGCTTGCATGGCAGACACCTTACCTCTAGCGCCACCTCGTCAGGATGACTGACTTACTAAGTCAACTTGACTGTGCCAGGGTGCTAATGTATTTAACCAAATATTATTCTTGGTATTTTCTTTAAAGGAGTCAAGCATATTATCCTCAAATTATAAGGTGCAACTTACTTATCCAGTTGAGTACCTAAATAGGACAAAGACTGGACTCCTTAGAAGAATAAGAGCTTTGATTAGCAAATGATCTTTGAATTTTTGAACTGTTACCCTTTAACTTTTTTATGGTTTCCTAAATCTTGGTTTTGAAACTAAGTTTTTTTTTTCTTTTACACAAACACATACATATCTTGTTGTACAACTTTGGTGATGGGAATCCCCTGATTTAATGTTAATATGTACCTAACATATTACTGTGAAAGATATGTAGTAGACTTTGGTCAAAATAAAAATTATTATTATAAAAAAACTGAGTTTAGCTAGTTAGGTGACATTTAGATCTGAGGCAAAATAATCTTTAATAAAATTTATTTTGTGGCATCCCCTGACGGCTTGCCTCGGCTGAGGTGAGTGTTTGGGGGCCGGAGTTGCGGATCAGGCTGACTGCTGGACCCCTAGGCCCGGCAGACATTTTGGGACCTCCCCCAGCCTGCATCAACCTGGGAACTTTGACCTCATTCAGCATTAATCTCTTCAAGGCGTGTCTCGCTGAGGCTGTGTTTTCTGTTGGAGTTGTGGATTGTGCTGGTTTCCTTTGCTTGGCAGACACTTGGGGGCCTCCCCAGGCATCCCCTGACGGCTTGCCTCGGCTGAGGTGAGTGTTTGGGGGCCGGAGCGCGGCCGCTCCGCTGCGCTTCACGGCCGCGCACTCCACCTCGCCAATGAGTACCACCACAACACGTAGAAAAACCCACAGCGTAAGCGAGACAATGGGGAGACTACGCAGACCAACTTCAACCATAGAGAATGAAGATGGAAACTCTGATGACCCAACAACGACCAACTACCTAAGCAGTCTTTCAGAAATGGAGTTTAGAGACGAAATATGGAGGTTGCTAACAGATATCAAAGAAAGTATAAATCAGAGCACTAATAAAAATCAAGAGAATATGAAGATAGAAATCAGAAAACTCCAAACTGAAATATCAGATCAGATAACAGGTTTGAAAAACTCAATAGACGAATTGAAGAACATAATGGATGAGTTTTCCAACAGGTTAACAGCAGCTGAGGATAGAATTAGTGCTTTAGAAGACGAGATGCATAACAACTTTACACAGCAGAAGAGATTAGAAAAAAGCCTCAAATCAAATGATCAGACAATGGAAAATTTACTCAAAGAATATGAGAAGATGAAAATAGAAGTCTTTGATAAGCTCAACAGAAACAACTTCAGAATCATTGGAGTTCCAGAGACCCAAGAAGAAAATCTTCAGGAAGAATCAATGGTTAAGAACATCATCACAGAGAAACTACCAGAGCTAAAGAAAACATGTGACCAAATCCTGCATGCCCGAAGAGTACCAGCTAAAAAAGACCCCAGTAGAAACACCCCAAGACACATCCTAGTCACCATGATGAAACCCACCGATAGAGATAGAATACTGCAAGCAGCAAGATCGAAAAGGGAAATTACATTCAAGCAAGCATCCTTGAAATTTACAGCAGACCTGTCACCAGAAACACTCAAGGCCAGAAGGCAGTGGTGGGACGTAGTGGCAAAACTCAATGAAATAAATGCTTCGCCAAGAATATTGCACCCAGCAAAACTAAGTTTCAGGTTTGACGGATGTATACACGGCTTCACAGATAAACAACAGCTCAAAATCTTTGCAGACTCAAAACCAGCCTTAAAAGAAAAACTGAAAGATCTACTCTAAAAACAAGACAGAACAAAAAACACACCAAACTTCTACACAAAGATGGCAATAAATCCCATGACAATTATTTCTCTCAATGTCAATGGACTAAATGCACCAGTTAAGAGACACAGAGTGGCGAAATGGATCAAAAAACTGAAGCCAACCTTCTGCTGTCTACAAGAAACTCACCTGAATAGTCAGAATAAACATAGACTCAAAATCAAAGGCTGGAGGAAAATCATTCAAGCAAACAACACCCTTAAAAAAGCGGGGGTGGCCATACTAATATCAGATGACACAAACTTTATACTCAGAAAAGTTGTAAGGGACAAAGATGGATATTATGTACTAATCAAGGGATTTGTACAGCAAGAAGAAATCACTCTCCTAAACATATACGCACCGAATGAGGGTCCAGCAAAGTATTTAATACAATTGTTGACAAATCTGAAGAAGGATATCAATAATAACACAATAATTGTGGGAGACCTCAACACAGGCTTGTCAACACTTGATAGGTCAACCAAATGGAAACCCAACAAAAATATACTAGACCTGCAAAGAGAAATGGATGAAAGAGGCCTAGTAGATATATATAGGGCACTCTATCCTCAGAAACCTGGATACACATTCTTTTCCAATGTACATGGATCATTCTCCAGGATAGATCATGTGCTGGCACATAAAACATACCTCCATAAAATAAAAAAGATAGACATTTTGCAGGCTGCCTTTGCTGACCACAAGGCTCTGAAGTTAGATGTGAACTGCAAAGGGACACAGAAGAAAAAATTTAACACCTGGAAGTTAAACAGCCTCATACTCAATAACCAGTGGGTCCGAGATGAAATCAAGGAGGAAATCAAAAGGTTCCTGGAAACAAATGACAATAAAGACACAAACTATCAGAACTTATGGGACACAGCAAAAGCAGTACTGAGAGGAAAATTTATAGCTTTGCAAGCACACATCAGGAAGGAAGAAGGAGCTTACCTGAGTAGCTTAATGACACAGCTAATAGAACTAGAAAGTGCTCAACAAAAGGACCCAAAAATAGGGAGACAGAAGGAAATAACAAAGCTGAGAGCAGAAATCAACGAAGTGGAAACCCAAAAAACAATCCGAAAGATCAACGAAAGCAGAAGTTGGTTCTTTGAAAAAATAAACAAGATTGATAGACCATTGGCAAAACTCACAAAGCAAAAGAAAGAGAGAAACTTGATAACGCGTATTAGAAATGAAAAGGGGGAGATCACTACAGATACTGCAGAGATTCAAAGGGTATTCAGAGAATACTTTGAGAAACTCTATGCCACTAAATATGAGAACCTGGAAGAAATGGATAAATTTCTGAACTCATATAACCTTCCACGGTTGAATAAAGAAGAGGTAGCATACCTAAACACCCCCATCACTATTGAGGAAATTAAAACTGTAATCAAAAATTTACCCAAAAACAAAAGCCCAGGCCCTGATGGATTCACGAATGAATTCTTTCAAACCTTTCAAGAGGAACTACTACCAATTCTGGCCAGGCTCTTTTATGAAATCGAAAAAACAGGAATACTTCCAAATAGCTTTTATGAAGCCAACATCACCTTAATACCAAAACCTGATAGAGATTCTGCCAAAAAAGAAAATTACAGACCAATATCCCTGATGAACACAGATGCAAAGATCCTCAACAAAATCCTGGCGAACAGGATCCAGTGCCTCATCAAGAAGATCATTCACTTTGATCAAGTAGGTTTCATCCCAGGAATGCAAGGATGGTTTAACATCCGTAAATCTATCAATATAATACACAACATAAACAACAACAAAAATAAAAATCACATGGTCATATCAATAGATGCAGAAAAAGCATTTGATAAGGTTCAACACCCATTCTTGATGAAAACTCTCAGCAAGATAGGAATAAAAGGAACCTTTCTCAATATAGTCAAAGCCATCTACCAGAAGCCAGTGGCAAATATTATCCTCAATGGAGAAAAACTAAAATCCTTTCCTCTAAATTCTGGTACAAGACAAGGCTGTCCTCTCTCACCACTCCTATTCAACATAGCACTGGAAGCACTTGCTATAGCGATTAGGCAAGAAAAAGATATCAAGGGAATCCAGATAGGAAAGGAAGAAGTCAAGCTCTCACTGTTTGCAGATGACATGATACTCTACTTAGAAAACCCTAAAGACTCTACCAAAAAGCTTCTAGAAATAATAGATTTGTATAGCAAAGTGGCAGGATACAAAATTAACACACAAAAATCAATGGCCTTTTTATACACTAATAATGATAGGGAAGAAATGGACATTAAGAGAACAATCCCATTCACATTAGTTCCACACAAACTCAAATATCTTGGAGTCAACCTGACTAAAGATGTGAAGGATCTATACAAAGAAAACTACAAAACACTGCTCCAAGAAATAAGAGAGGACACGCGGAAATGGAAACACATACCATGCTCATGGATTGGCAGGATCAACATCATTAAAATGGCAATACTTCCAAAAGCATTGTACAGATTTAACGCGATTCCTCTAAAGATACCCATGACATTTTTCAAAGAAGTGGATCAAATACTTCTGAAATTCATCTGGAACAACAAACAACCTCGAATAGCTAAAGCACTCCTTGGGAAAAGGAATATGGGAGGCATTACTTTCCCCAATTTTAAGTTGTATTACAAAGCAACAGTTATAAAAACAGCATGGTATTGGAATAAAAACAGACCCTCAGATCAGTGGAATAGGCTTGAGTACTCAGAGAAGGTTCCTCAGACATATAACCACCTTGTTTTTGATAAAGGAGCAAAAAATCCTAAATGGAGCAGGGAAAGCCTATTCAACAAGTGGTGTTGGCACAACTGGTTAACCACTTGCAAAAAAGCGAACTCAGACCCCCAGCTAACACCATATACAAAGGTAAAATCCAAATGGATTAAAGACCTTGATATCAGAACTGAAACTATAAGGTATATAGAACAACATGTAGGTGAAACACTCCAGGACATTGAGACTAAAGGCATCTTTAAGGAGGAGACAGCACTTTCCAAGCAAGTGGAAGCAGAGATAAACAGATGGGACTATATTAAGCTGAAAAGCTTCTGCATCTCAAAGGAAATAGTGCCCAGAATACAAAGGCCACCCACTGAGTGGGAGAAATTATTCACCCAATACACATCAGATAAAGGGCTAATATCCAAAATTTACAAGGTACTGACAGAACTATACAAGAAAAAAACAACTAACCCCATCAAAAAATGGGGAGAAGAAATGAACAGACACTTTGAAAAAGAAGAAAGGCAAATGGCCAAAAGGCACATGAAAAGATGTTCAACATCACTAATCGTCAGGGAGATGCAAATCAAAACTACTATGAAGTACCACCTCACGCCACTGAGATTGGCACACATCACAAGAAAGGAAAACAAGCAGTGCTGGCGGGGATGTGGAGAGAAAGGAACTCTTTTTCACTGCTGGTGGGAATGCCGTCTAGTACAACCTTTATGGAAAGCGATATGGAGATTCCTTCACAAACTGGAAATTGAGCTTCCATACGATCCAGCTATACCACTCCTAGAAATATACCCAAGAAACACAAATATACAATACAAAAAACCCTTCCTTACTCCTATATTCATTGCAGCGCTATTTACAATAGCCAGACTCTGGAAACAACCAAGATGCCCTTCAACAGATGAGTGGCTGAAGAAACTGTGGTACATATACACAATGGAATACTATGCAGCCATCAGGAGAGATGAAGTCATGAAATTTTCCAATACATGGATGTACATGGAATCTATTATGCTGAGTGAAGTAAGTCAGAGGGAGAGAGAAAGACGCAGAATGGTTTCACTCATCTATGGGCTTTAAGAAAAATGAAGGACATTTTTAACAATATCTCAGAGACAAGAGAGATGAGGGCTGGTAGGTGCAGCTCAGGACATGCAGCTCATCACATAGAGTGATGAGTGCAGTTGCAGAGATGACTACACTGAAAACTATCATAAAATGTGAATGAATGAGGGAAGTAGAAAGCCTGTCTCGAGTACAGGTGTAGGGGGGTGGGGAGGAGGGAGATCTGGGAAACTGGTGGTGGGAATGTTGCACCCGTGAAGGGGGGTGCTCTTTACATGACTGTAATCATACAACTATAATCATGTTTGTAATCACGGTGTTTAAATAAAGATAAAAAAAAAACTATAAGTCTGGTAGGGGAGGTAGGACAGCATAAAACACTTGCTTGAAGCTGCCAAAAATAAAAAACAAAATGAAAAAACAAAAAAAAATTTATTTTGTATCCAATTTCATTTAGAGTTTTGGTAATGGCAATGGTTGGTAAACATTTGCAAGAATTTTATAGAACACCTGGTTAAGTTAGGACAAAGAAATTTAATAGCAAAGTAAAATGAGAAAGTAAACTTATTTTTTTTTTTGGCAGGATTCCATCCACAGGAATGGTTTTAGGCAGTTTCCAAATGTCAGGCTAACACTAGTATGTGTAAAAAGTGAAAGTGAATATGTTGTTGCATTTTAATAAGAGAAAATGTTAATTTTGTATGTGTTTAAGAGAATTTTATCCTTCAGATAATAAGGAAAGTGATGGTTTCCTTACAATTAGCTGATACATTGCAGTATATTTATTTTGTATATAATATTTTTAGTTATGAAAGTGATACAGAGGAAATGTACACAACTTAAGAAATATATAAAAATAGAAGTAGGGCAGAAATCACTTTAAAAACCTGCTTATAATCAAGACTTTTGGGAAGTTTCCCCTTTGCCTTTGTGTTGTATGTAGTTCTATGACATTGTGGTGGGAAAAAATGTCTATTCTTTTTTTGTTTGTGTAAAATAATTATTTATTGAAAGTTAATGAAAATGTGACCAAATTGCCCAAGGAGTTACCTTTTTTAGAAATCAGGGAAAGACACTAAAAATTTAGAAAGAAGAGTGAGATAATACAGCAGGTTAGAACACTTGACTTGCACATGGACCACCCAGATTCTATCCTTGGCACCTCATATGTTCCCTGAGCTCAACCAGGAGTGAGCACCGAACCAGGAGTCAGCCCTTAACATATCTAGGAAAAAACATACAAAATAAAACCCAAAAACACTTAGAAAGAAAACTTGTTTCAACAGTTGCTTTTTTGCTTCTTTTTCCTTCTCAGTTGTATGTTAGCTTTTTTGCGTGTCTCTTTGGACTATAAAACCATGATGGTATTTCAAAGGCAAAGATACCAGAGTAAGGTCAAGTGTCCAAGACCTGGTGTACATTTGCATAAGGCTGCTTATGTCTGTTTAAAGTTGAGTTACTCTCTTAGTAAAGATTATAAACATCTCTTGGAACTATTGTAAGAATAACATGGAAACAGAGAACGCATGAATGTAGCAAATTCTCAAACTACAAGTCATGATTAGCTGGTCTGAGACTACTTTATTCATGCCAGTAACCTAATTTTCAAAGACAAGACAGCCACCCCTAGTTAGTAGGTGCAATGTACTAAGCACATTCTGATATTTGTACCTATGATCACAATTTGCACTATTATCATTGTTACACTCATTTTGAAGATGAGGAAGTAGGGAATTAGAGAAGTTACATAGCTGGCTAGTAAAGTGGGGGGGACACAAGGCACAACACACAGACTTTCTGTAATGCTTAAAATAAGCAAAGCCTGGAGGTCTCCTGTCTACTATGCCAATGCTTTGTGGCAGCAGCAGAACTAGAAACGTAGGCTGAGGAGAAAGAGGGACATTAAATAATTTTGCATAAAGAAATTTTCTATGCTCCTTAAGGGAACTGGATATTTTTTTGAATATCCATGGGAATTGTTTAGAAATCTTAGGGTCTTCACTCAGGCTTTCTACCCCCCTGCCATCATGTGAGTTACAATTTCTGATTGAGTTCAAAAAATCGTTTTTGTGTGAGGAAACATCAACAACAACAAAGACCAAAACTTCTCCATGAGCAATTGTAGATGTTCTTAGGCATGATTATGTCACTGGCAAACAGGTTTTGAAAGAAACACCCAGGATAATTTATCAAAGAAATTGCTTTTGACTCGATTTTTTTTCTCTGGGGTTTCTGAAACTTCAGCAGGTGGCATTTTGGTGTTTAGCATGAGATGCTTGTGAAATTGTAAGAGCTAGCAAGAAGAAGGACCAGTTGATTTTGTTTCTTTTTGATATGGAATAGAAGGGAGAAGGAAACTGATGGGTATGGAGCCTTTTGGATGTACTGGGGTCCTGGAGACTTGGGCCTAACACATATCTCATTGATACTAAATTTCATGTACATCTAATTTAACTTCCATCACTCATTGAATCATTTAGTTAACATTTATTATAATCTTTACTAAGTAAATAAAATGCTGGGATCACAGCGTGAGCCCTAGCAGTAGTGAAGAACAGAGAAATGTGTAGGTCTAAAGGTGCCTTTTAGGTAAGTCTAAAGGTTCAGGTTCTATTCTGCCTGTGCAGTCACCACTCTTTCCTCTGATCAACTGCTCCATTTTCGAAGTGTGTCTCTGTTCCAGGCATTTTCCTCTTCAGCTCTCTGCTCCTGTTTCTCTCCATTCTCCTAACTATGCCATCTGGGCTGACAATACACTAATAATAGTGAAAGTGGCATAAATAGTTTAAACAATGAGACAAAAAGTAAAAGTCACCACTGTTTAAAGTCTTTAGCTACTCTTGCTACTTGCCAGCTTCTGGAGAGAGAAAGCTTGGCATCTAGCTCTGCTTCCCTAAAGGGCAGATAGTGGTTTGCTGCTGCCAAGCTTTGGCGTGATCAGAGTTAAGTAGTTGAGGCTTTGCCGACCTGACAGCTGAGTCTCTCTCTGGACTGTACTCTGCTTTCATAGAGCAAAAGCAGCCATGGCAATTGGAATGCCAACATGTGTGTTGTGCACCAATAAAACTATAACTATGCATAATGAAATTTGAATTTCATTTTCCTTTGACATGTCATGAAATATTCTTTTATTGACTTTTTTCTAGACAAATTTCAACAGTAAAAGCCATAGCTCTTAGGCTATGCAAGGAAAGTAGCAAGCTGGGTTTGACACTTTGCATATTAATATTTCTAGCTTTGCTGAGGACTACTCTGAGTAATACCTGGGCTCAAGAGCTAGACCAGAATTCAAGTGACATTTATGCATGTTAACAGAGATCTAGGCCTCTTGATACTCCTTTGAACTTTAGTTTCTGTGTGGCTCCTTATTTCTTTGAGTAGGGTAAAGTCTTCCCTGATTCAGGTCTTTCTACTTTGTGTTTGCAGTATATTCTCTTTATAATGCTCTTCCCTCCAGATTTAGAGTTCTAGGACTATTTTTATGAACAAATCTCATTTTGCAGTGGCTGCTCTCTACACTGGCTACTCACTGTCTTATTATTTTGCTTGATTTCCCTCATAGCATAGATCAAATATAAAACTATCTCCTCACTTATCACTCATATTTTTGACTAGTATAAACTTAATGATAGCACAAAGATATTTTATTTAAAAAAACTTTCTTTTTCTTTTTTGGGTTTTAGATCATGATTGGCCATGCTTATAGTTGGTTCTGAGTTCCAGGGAATGAATCCAAGTTTCCTGCATGCAAAAGAATGCATTTAGCCTGTTGAGATATCATTCTACCCATCTTCTCTTGTTTTATAAGAACAGAGATTGTAAAGATTTATTGCTACTATCTCCAGGGCTTAGAAATGTGTTTAGCATATAGTAGGTGTTTAATAAATGTGAACACACAAACAAGCTCATTTGTAAGAATGCAGTTGATTTTTACTTTCTAATATTTTGGTGAGAAGTAAATGAAATGATCCATGCACTTGATAAAAAATACTTAAGACAGGTGAACTTTATTTCCATTATATAGTTATGAATAAGCAGAATGTGTCAAAGTTAACGAGAAGTCATTAAAAGAGCAGAGATTTAGTCATCCTAGAATTGAAAAAGAGCCTAGAGATTTTTAGAAGGAACTTCCTATTGTTTTTAAAAACCATCATTTTTAATACACAGAATAAATAGATTTAAGCAACTGATTAGAGGACATACCAGTTGAGTGTATTGTGATAACTTCCTAACTTGTGTTTTGTGTTTTGGAGGAGAGTAGAGGGGCATTGTCATTTCATCCTCTGTATAATGTGTTAAAGTAACACCCATTTGGAATCTCAGTTTCTGAAATCATAAGTTCAGTGTGACTTAATTGGATTCTCTGGCCTGGCTCTTACAATTAAGTATGTTTGGCTCTGAACTCATCTTTGAAATATGAAGGAAGCCTGTAAGATCAGCCCAGTTGTTGGTATAATTCAGTTCTTGGTGAAGTGAGATTGAAGTTTTCATACTGCTCATTTTCTCTCTCTCCCCAGACTGGCACTTTCAGATCCATAATCTAGTGCCCAAGGTTTATTATAGAATGATATTGCCTAGGGGCCAGAGAGATAGCATGGAGGTAGAGTGTTTGTCTTGTATGCAGAAGGATGGTGGTTCAAATCCTGGCATCCCATGTGGTTCCCCGAGCCTGCCAGTAGTGATTTCTGAGTGTGGAGCCAGGACCCTGAGTGCTGCCGGGTGTGATCCAAAAACAAACAAACAAAAAGAATAATAGTGCCGGGGCCGGGTGGTGGCGCTAAAGGTAAGGTTCCTGCCTTGCCTGTGCTAGCCTTGGACGGACCGAGGTTTGATCCCCCGGTGTCCCATATGGTCCCCCAAGCCAAGAGCAACTTCTGAGCACATAGCCAGGAGTAACCCCTGAGCATTACCGGGTGTGGCCCAAAAACCAAAAAAAAAAAAAAAAGAATAATAGTGCCTATACCTTGATTTGTTTTTCTATATATTACATATGAGTAGTATCTTCCTACATTCTTTATTATCTATGGTTTGTTTTGCTAAGCATGATGCTTTCCAATTTAATCCAGGTTGCCACAAGTTACATGACTGTTTTTTTTTCCAGTGTTTTTATGTACTCTATTGATATATATATTCCTATGTCATTATTATTCACTCATATGTTGGACATTTGGGTTGCTTTCATATCCTAGCTATTGTACTAAGGTATGCATATATCTTTTTGAATTAATGTTTTTATGTTTGGGAGTAGAAGTCTAGAAGTGAGATAGCTATGTCAAATGGGGGCACCACTCTTACTTTGTGGAGAACTTTCCATTATTGTTTCCATAGTCACTGGATCAAATAATAAATGAAGCTGGTAAACACTTGTTGTTTTCATTTTTTTGATATATGCCATTCTCAGTAGTGTGAGGTGTACTGCATTGTCCTTTGATTTGTGTTTCCGTGATATTAGATGATGGTGAACATTTTTTCATGCTTACTAGCCATTCATGTATCTTCTTTCTGGATATATCCACTCATATTTTCCCATATTTTGGTGACGTTATTAGCTTTCTTATTGCTAAACTTTTTTAGTACTTTACAAATTTTGGGTGTGGATCCTTTATTTGATATCTTCTCCATTTAATAGAGTACCTTTTATTTTAGTTTGAGTTACTTTTACTTGGAAAAGCCCTTTTGACTTGCAAGTTCTACTCTTACTTCTCTTTCTCTTTTTTAAATCTTTGCCAATGGAATCAGGTCACTGAGATTACTCATGAATATGCTCTTGGCTTGGGGGACCAGATGGGATGTCGGGGATGGAACCATGGTCCATCCTAGGTTAGTGTGTGCAAGGTAGACACCCTACCACTTGTGCCACTCACTGCTCTGGCCCCCAATACACATTTATTAACAGTAATGCCATTTTCCCAACACAATTTATTAAAGAAGTTTTTCTTGCTCAAATTTATAAAAAAAACTCACTGTCATCAATTATTTGTCCATATATCTGAGAATTTATCACTAGGATTTAAAATCTAATATATTGGACTGACAGCATATCCTTATTCCAGTACCATATTCCCTCTCCATGTTTTTTTGTCTGAGTCAATTTTCAGACCCAAAGGTATAACTAGGCTAAGCTGTGGCCTTTTCTAAAATGGGACCTGTGGTCATTTTCTTGCATGATTTTTCACTGGGAAAAAGTAATAGAATGAGAAGACATTTAAGGATGATGAGCTATAGTGTCTGGATTGACATTGCTATCAAGATATCAGAGCATTATCCTGGCCTCTGTTACAGGAAGGGCTTAAGTACATAACTTAAGCCTGGATGAAGACTGGCTCTCAGTGGGATTTTGGGCTACAAAGACAGCTCCATCTGTCAATTATTTCACAAGATTTTTCTGTGTTGTTCTAGCCAATGACCAAGCACAGTGGAACAAAGCCACGGATCCACAATTGTAAAGGGCAGATCTTTGATGAGTCACATTTGCTCAAGGACTCTGAAAGTTTGATAGACACCACACATTGTGTGATCTGATGGCCATTTCCCTCACTGAAGTTTTCAATAAAGCTTTTGTTCATCTTAATCCTATCTCGACACGTACATATTTGTGGAAGCATCCCAGAAGTGCTGAATGGGGGGTGTCTCAGGATATATAGAGAGCTCAGAAGTGTAGGCCTAGTTGCAGTGTTGGGGAAGGAGGGCAAGCAGCATCTGGTTGTGCTTGGAAGTCATGTAGTAAGTGTTGGAGATCAAACTTAGAATCCAGAACAAGCAAGACCTGCACTCAAGTTCTTTGAGCTGTCTCTTTGGTTTCTAAACATATGCATTTTTATAGAATCTGAGTGAATGTAACACAAAACCTTGTTTATTCACATAGCTGTTTCAATAGAGGTTTGCTTTAATCACATCACAGGAAGATCAAATCAATTATTCCTTCTATTTAAAACAAAGAAACAAGGAGCCAGAGCAATAGCATAGTGGTAGGGCATTTGCCTTGCATGTGGCTGACCCAGAATGGACCTCGGTTTGAGCCCCGGCATCCCAAATGGTCCCCCAAACCCGGAGCAATTTCTGAGCACATAGCCAGGAGTAACCCCTGAGCATCACTGGGTGTGGCCTAACCCCCCCTCCCCCCCCCCCGCAAAAAGAAGAAATAAAACAAAATGCGTTAGTAGATGGTAGGGCTTTAGTCACACCAGGACATGGTAAAATGCTTTATTGTCCTTTCAGACATTTGTTTGACAAAAGATTTTCAAAGAATTAAGAAGCTCTTCTGCTATGTGGGTTTTTGTCAAAGTGAGGCTCTTAGTATTTAGGAATAACAGGTTCTTTCTGAGGCATTTCTTTTTGTGAAGGTGCAACAAATCAAACACCTTTCCCAGGGACTCATCATTGATCTGTTTCCTTCTGAAGCAATTTGTGATCCTTTTCCCTCCTCCTGACAATGTAACTCCAAGTGCAGAGTTCATAAACTAGTTTATAAAGAGACCGCTCCATCCTTTGCCCAAAGTGATGTCTCTAGCTTCAGAACACAGCTTTTATTATCTGGACTACTTACTAGCCTGACACTTGCTGTCAACTTCTCTGTGTTGTGACAGCTATTATACTGTGAAGTTCTTTTTTATAGTTAAAAAGTTTAAAAGGAGTCACAAAGAAAGGGGTTAAAAATCTAAAGGTCAAGAGCAAGAAGGCTATTCAAGTTGGAATGATATTCTTATATTTTGAGAAGATATAGATTCTGATCTCAGGTCTTATTATCTGCTAGCCATCTGATCTATAATGAATTTTATGTAGTACATGCCTTCATGTTGTCATCTGGAAAAAGTAATAATAATGTATTGATTTCAGCAAAGAATTTATGTCATAATTTCAATGATCCTAAAGTCACTAAGGCCAGAGAACATGAGAAACCAGGAGTTCAGAATTATCATAATGGTTGACAAGGTTTGGGACTTTACCTACAGGGAGTTAATTATAAATGTGAAATAAGTGAGGGCCTATATTTTAAGTCTGCATATATCCTAGAAGTCAAAACATTAGAATTATAATATTGACTCCTAAAGGCAGGAATTTGAGTTCTACTGTGCCAACCTGAGGCTTTTCCTCAATAAGTGTTTCCTACATGCTGAATGGATGAATAATTAGCAAGGAGGTTGAAATAAAATCTGCCTAGCAACATGGAAAGAGTGGGAAACTACCAATACAAGATGTATCATGGATATTTTCTCCTAGATTTGTAACAAAACAAGGATTTTGATGACTTTGAGAGGAGACCATTGGCTACTCCTCATTTAGCAGCTTTTGTTGAACACTAATTGACAGTCTCTTGCTTTGGTGGACATATATGAACATGGAAAAGACTATTCAAACTTTAAGGATTTGTCAGTCATCTTATGGAGGGGACCTATGACCTGGAGATCTCTAGATCTTGACTATGCCCACAGAAGTCTCCCAAGAGGAGGTTTCCTTGAATTTAATTGGAAAATGAAAACAGGTATCTTAAACAAGGAGCATCCTTCCAGGATTCAAGGTGGCAAAGAACTGGCTTTTAGGGGCTGAGCAGATTCTTCCAAAGTGATGTGTCAGCAAAAATTAAAGAGTCATATTTTTTCAAACAAATGAAACCAATGCTACAAGAACTACAACTTGGGGCCAGAGAGATAGAATTGAGGTAGGGCATTTGCCTTGCATGCAGAAGGATGGTGGTTCGAATCCTGGCATCCCATTTGGTCCTCCGAGCCTGCCAGTAGCGATTTCTGGGTGTAGAGCCAGGAGGAACCCCTGAGTATTGCCAGATGTGACCCCAAAACCGAAAAAAACTTTAGCTTATATATAAATATTACTGCTTTTATCTGCCAATTCTTAGTTTGAATATGTGCCTTGTGGAAAAGAAAATAAAGGAGGGCTGGTGTGGTGAGGTTTTGTGCCTTTTTTTTTTTTTTTTTGCATAGGCAAAGTAAGTATTGGGTAAATTTGAAAGGGAATTCCCTTACCCTAAGAGATATTCATTTATTTTCTATAGACTTACTCTAGTGCAAGGTTCTGCTCAGCAAGGCTGGTGTTGCAAGTCAGCCCTTGATGGGGTTGACTGATGAAAGGATGGAGGATGAGGTCTTTCCCCTTCAGCTCGGAGCACGCATCTGCCACTCTGTTCAGCCGGCGGTCCGGAGGTGAAGTGGTGGGTAAAAGGCTAGCAGACAGTCAGGCTTGTGAACATTCAGCTTTATTCAAAGGACAAGACTGAAGCCCAAAGCCTCAGCATCAGTTCCAGCCAAAAGCCCCCCGCCTTCCACAGACCCTTGCTTTTACCTCCCAGAACCAGGTACCACCCTAGGGTGGGAGCAGAATGCCAGGTCACACCCTAGGGTAGGGCACAATCACCTATCAGGGTAGGGTCAGTAACATAATAATCTCATTGAAATGTTTATATACACAACAATTCCCCCATTTTTTTAGTAAACAGAAAAAATATACAAAAATAAGTAATATTGTCTACAATTATTAAAGGGAAAACTAGTCAATAATAAAAGAGCAGCTGTTTGCATAAGCGCATCACAGGAAAATATAAAGAAAAACTTCTAACCCAAACACTGGGTGCCCCTCCCTTAATATAAATGAATGATAATAAACTTTTGCAATCCTGACTCCGCCTTTAGCCACACTCACCTATCAGGGTAGAGTCAGTAACATAATAATCCCATTAAAATGCTTATATACACAACAGGCTGGTGGTACCAATCCTATATAGGAAACCCTTCCATTGAAGGCTGCATTATCCCCTCCTCCCCTTCTCTCATTCATATCAGTACAATTAATCATGACAGAGAACCTCACAATGCATGTCCTTGGAGGGATGGGTGGTCTCTGGAGAAAATTCCTGTGTACATGAGGGAGGAAGTACTAACTCCTTGTAGATTCCTTCAGGGAATCTGTTTGTGTTTCTCATCACTGTTGTAAGGAAGCATTGGGGGGAAGAAGAATGTGCTCTGGGGACTAGATGTATTTTTATGAGGCTGTAAGTTAGTCTCTCATTGCATAGCAACCAGTAGCTAAGAGGCTGCTTTCAGGAGCTAGTTCACTTTTCAGAGTCCTCTGCTTCTTCTCCCCTTTCAGCTCTCAAGCAGATCCTTAACTACCAACGTGTCAATCATTTACAACGGCCAGGGTGCTTCCAGGACTCAGATTTTCATCTAAGAAATGTTCGCATGCCTGTACAGCCATATAAGTGAGTCTTCTTTGGGTTTGGGATCCATCTCTCTTCCTGAATTATTGCCAACCTTTTCCCACCTTATTCTACAGAATCTCATAGTGAGAATATATTTCTTCCTTAACCCATGACCTTAATCCATTCTCATCTCTTATTTCCATTTATTTGTTTATTTATTTATTTATTTATTCTATCATCACATTTTCTCCACCAGTTAATAAGACTCTGGCTTATTCTCTCCACCTCATCCCATTCCATTCACTGGGTAATGGGCTTCCTATCATTCATCTAGAATCCATTTTTAGTAGTAGTGCCATAACAGTAACTTCTCAGTGGGCAAGTGCTTCATCCTAAGGGATGTTCTGCTTGTGTCCCCAGGGTCTTCCTATCACTTGACTGATCTTTCATCAGAGCTTGAAATCCTGCAGCATCAGCCTGTTCTCATCTTTAACTGATTCAGCAGCTGTTCCAATCATATCCATGTGGCAAACTGGCGGGTCTGTGAACTTGATTTTTCCAGTTCCTAGTTAGGTGCCTTCAAAAAAATGCCAAACCAATCTGCACAGAAGCACAACGAATTTCTGTTTGGCTGTTTGCACTTTTTCCTGGACTTCGGTGACAGTCACACACATTCTCCATCTATGGCTCTACAGACAATATTGTGCGTCATGGGACTAGCCTTGCCTCATCAGTTAAATTCTCTGGAGAGTTTTTTTTTTATACTCTTTTTAAATAAGATATTTTATTCTCTAATATTCAAAGCAATACACGTGGCTCGTATAAAATGTAGAAATTATAAAAACCCAAACGAATGCCTAATCCCTTAAACACATAACCACCTTAGTGTCTTTTACTATCAACATGTATCTACTATGCATATAGAAAAGGGTATGTGCCATACATGTTGCCATACATGTAGAAAAGTGTATGTGCTACATACTTTACATACAATTAGAGTCATACCATATGTAAAACTTTGTAGCATGATCAATATATCATGGATATCTTTCATGATGTTTCCATTTTATTATTTTTAATGTTTCTATTTTAATAGCTAGTTGGTACCTCATCAAATCAATGAACATACTATTTTTTTTTGTTTTGTTTTGCTTTGTTTTGGGGCCATACCCAGTGGCATCCTTCAGGGGTTACTCTAGATTCTGTGCTCAAAAATAACTCCAGTTAGGCTCAGGGGACCACATGGGATGTTAAGGATCAAACCTGGGTCAAATCTGTGCATGAAAAATGCCCAATCTGCTGTGCTACTACTTCAGTGAACATATTTTTCTTAACTGCATTCTTGTTCTTGCAAATTTAGGGTGCCATAGGTTTTCATTGTCCCTACAAAAATCAAAAATAAAATGTTTATGAACCATCTAATATTTTTCCTTTGAAAAAGTCTGCTAAGCAGAATCACTGAGTCAAACAAGACATGTTTTGGGGGTTTGTAAATATCCTATCAAATTAGCCTTGAAAAAATTTTTGCTAACAGAGGTACTCTCTGTTAGTTGAAGTATATCCATTTCTGTGCTGCCTGAGATTTTGGAGTAGGTATTATTTCGGTGGCTTCGGATAGATTCTTAGAGAAAAGGTGCCTGGGATTTAGATGTCAAAATCTAGCTCAGTACCACTGTGGGTAGATATAACATATTATAATTCTATAACATTTGGAAGAAAGACGTGAATAGTACCTGGAGACCCACAAGAAAAGTATTACCCAATCCAGAGTTTCCTTGGTCTCTGATGTTTGCTTGTTGTCTTCTTCCTTGTATTCTGAACACTTGTATTTTTAACAAGTGTACAACCCTTAAGGGCTCCCTCATACTGTATCCTGTACTCATATCAGTGTTTAGTCAATGTTTTTCCATTATGCTTTTCTACTTCTCTAGGGAGTAAAATATTTGGTTTCTCCCACAATTTCAACCTTAAATCTTGTGCCTGATGATGTAAATAATAAATAATAAATGCATGCCGATCATCTAACTAGCAGCAGATCAGGCCACAGCCTTATTTTCGGAGGTTTTGTTAGGGGGCATTCTTGGAAGTTGCATGTGTTCCATAAAATGTCAGTGGGTGAGAGGATGTTATTGTAGCCAGTAATAGAAAAATAAAACTCTATAAAATAAAACTAGAGAAACTTTTCTTTGAAATCTTTGAAGAAATATGTCATCTTCTTTATTATCTCCTCAAGAAGTCAAATTACTGTCTATTTTCACATTATGTTACATTAAAAACTAAAGTTAAAATCAAGTTTGCCTTTTCAGTTCTAGTGTCTCAATTTTATTTTGAATGCTGGAATCATGTGTAGGAGGAACACATGATCTGTTGTTCTCATTCTCAGCCTATACTAAGTTGACTTAGTAAATAGACTTTTTGTCAGGATGACTAATGTTTAAAGTAAACTCAATTTTCCCCCAAATCCTCTTTTCATTTTAAATTGAGTATATTTTTGCCAATATTTGCTCAAGCTTCAGCATAGACAATGTCTTTCACCTTTAATGCTCATTTTCAGATCACTTGAAATTCTGTTCAAAT